>NC_058416.1:65553064-65588749 GCF_002201575.2 Neomonachus schauinslandi
AAAGAAAGAAAGAAAGAAAGAAAGAAAGAAAGAAAGAAAGAAAGAAAAGAAAGAAAGAAGTGGAGCGCTTGGGTGGCTTAGTCAGTTAAGCATCTGACTCTTGGTTTCGGCTTGGGTCGTGGTCTTACAAGTTGTGAGATCGGGCCCCACATCAGGTTCTGCACTCAGTAACAGCACAGCTATTTACAACGTGGTTTACTGAATACTTTAAGCTTACAGTTGAGACCTCCTGCTCAGAAAAAAGAATTCCTTTCAAAATATTACTGCTCATTGACAATGCACCTGGTAACCCAACAGCTCTGATGGAGATATACAATGAGATTAATGTTGGTTTCATGCCTGCTAACACAACATCCATTCTGCAACCCATGGATCAAGGAGTCATTTCAACTTTCAAGTCTTATTTAAGAAATACATTTCATAAGGGAGACTGGGTGGCTCAGTTGGTTAAGCATCTGACTTTGGCTCAGGTCATGATCTCAGCGTCCTGGGATCAAGCCCTGCATTGGGCTCCCCGCTGAGCGGGGAGCCTGCTTGTCCCTCCCCCTCTCCCTGCTCATGCTTTCTCTCAAATAAATAAATAAAATCTTAAAAAAAAAAAAAAAGAAATACATTTCATAAGGCTATAACTGCCATATATAGTGAGTCCTTTGATGGACCTATGTGAAGTAAATGGAAAACCTTGTGGAAAGGACTCACCATCCTAGATATCATTAAGAACATTTCTGATTCATGGGAAGAGGTCAAAATAGTAGTTTAGAAGAAGTACATTCCAACCTTCATGCACAACATTGAGGGGTCCGAGACTTCAGTGGAGGAAGTAATTGTAGATGTGGTAGAAAGAGCAACAGAACTAGAATTAGAAGTGGAGCCTGAAGACATGACTAAATTGCTACAATTTCATGATAGAACTTGAATGGATGAGGAGTTGCTACTTATGGATAAGCAAAGAAAGTGATTTCTTGAGATGGAATCTACTTCTGGTGAAGATGTTGTGAAAATTGTTGAAATGACAGGGCGCCTGGGTGGCTCAGTTGGTTGGGTGGCGGACTCTTGATTTTGGCTGGGGTCATGATCTCCAGGTCATGGGATCGAACACCATGTTGGGCTCCAAGCTCAGTTTGGAATCTGCTTGTCCCTCTCCCTCTGCTCCCCCCTCCAACTCTCTCACTCTCTCAAATAAATAAATAAAATCTTTAAAAAAAAAAAGAAACTGGGGCGCCTGGGTGGCTCAGTCGTTAAGCGTCTGCCTTCGGCTCAGGTCGTGATCCCAGGGTCCTGGGATCGAGCCCCGCATCGGGCTCCTGCTTGGCGGGAAGCCTGCTTCTCCCTCTCCCACTCCCCGTGCTGTGTTCCTGCTCTCGCTATCTCTCTCTCTCTGTCAAATAAATAAATAAAATCTTTAAAAAAAATTAAATTAAAAAAATTAAAAATGAAGAAACTGTTGAAATAACAACAAAAGATTTAGAATATATCATTAACTTAGTTGATAAAACAGTGGCAGGGTTTGAAAGGATTGACTCCAATTTTGAAAGAAGTTCTAGTGGGGATAAAATGCTGTCAAACAGCATTGCACATTACAGATAAATTGTTTGTGGAAGGAAGAGTCTATTGATGTGGCAAACTTCATGTCTTATTTTAAGAAATTGCCACAGCCACCCCAACCTTCAGCAACCACCAACCCTGGTCAGTCAGCAGCCATCAACATCAGGGCAAGACCCTCTCCTCCAGCAAAAAGATTGACTCACTGAAAGTTCATATGATATTTAGCATCTTTTAGCAATAAAGTACTTTTTATTTTTTCATTTTTTAAAAAGATTTTATTTATTTAACTGACAGAGAGCACAAGCAGGGGGAGCAGCAGGCAGAGGGAGAAGCAGACCCCTCCCCACCAAACAAGGAGCCCAATGTGGGGCTCAATCCCAGAACCCTGGGATCATGACCTGAGCCAAAGGCAGACACTTAACCAACTGAGCCACCCAGGCATCCCTAGTACTTTTTCATTAAGGTATGTACATTGTTTTTCATAATGCTGCTACACACTTAATAGACTACAGTATAGTGTAAACATAACTTTTATATGCACTGGGAAACCAAAAATTTCATTTGACTTGCTTTATTGCACTATTTGCTTTATTCAGTGGAATCAACCTGCAATATCTCCAAGATATGCCCATATTTACCCAAATGAGTTGACAGCTTATGTCCACACCAAAACTTGGTCATGGATGTTTATAGTAGCTTTACTCATAATTGCCAAAACTTGGAAGCAACCAAGATGTCCTTCAGTACATGCACGGATAAATAAACTATGGTTTATTTATAAATAATGTAATGTAATATTACATTATTATTTATAAATAGATAATGTAATATTACTCAGCACTGAAAAGAAATGAGTTATCAAGCCATGAAAAGATATGGAGGAATCTTTTTTTTTTTTTTTTTTTTTTTTTTTTTTAAGATTTTATTTATTTTTTAGAGAGTGAGCGAGAGAGAAACAGCATGAGAGGGGAGAGGGTCAGAGGGAGAAGCAGGCTCCCCGCTGAGTGGAGAGCCCGATGTGGGACTCGATCCCAGGACCCTGGGATCATGACCTGAGCCGAAGGCAGACGCTTAACCATCTGAGCCACCCAGGCGCCCAAGATATGGAGGAATCTTAAATGCATAGTACTAAATAAAAAAAATAATAATCTAAAAAGGCTGCATACCGTATGATTCCAACTACATGACATTCTGGGAAAGGCAAAACCGTGGAGACAGAAACAATCAGTGGTTGCCGGGGTTAGGGTGGAGCAAAGGGGGAATAGGCAAAGCACAGAGGATTTTTAGGACAGTGAAACAATTGTGTATGATACAATAACGGTGGAAACACATTTACATTTGTCAAAACCCATAGAATGTAGGACATCAAGGGTGAACCCTAATGTAGACTATGGACCCTGAGTGATAATGGTGTGTCAATGTAGGCTCACCGATTATAACACATGTACCACTCTGTAGGGGGTATGGATTATTGGGGGGGTGGGTTGTGCATGTGTGATGATATGGGGTGAATGGGAACTCCACCATCTGCTCAATTTTGTTATAAACCTAAAACTGCTCTAAAAAATAAAGTCTATTTTTTAAAAATCAATTTGCCATAGATTTAAATTGGACAGAAATTTTAAAAAATTAATTAGTCGTGTTTCTGGATTCTCAATCGTATTCCATTGATTCATAGGTCTACCCTGTTTTCTGTAATACACTATTGAATACTGTAGCTTTGTAGTCAGTTTAGAAATCAAGAAGTGTGAGAACTCCAACTTTGTTCTCTTTTATAAAGATTATTTTATTATTTTTTAGATTTTATTTATTTGACAGAAAGAGAGTACAAGCAGGGGGAGGGGCAGGCAGGGGGAAAGGGAGAAACAGGTTCCCCACTGAGCAGGGAGTCAAATTCGGGGCTCGATCCCAGGACCCTGAGATCATGACCTGAGCAGAAGGCAGACACTTAACCGCATGAGCCACCCAGGTGCCCCAGATTGTTTTATTTTTTTAAGTGATCTCTCCACCCAACATGGGGCTTCAATTCACAACCCTGAGATTAAGAGTCACATGCCCCACAAACTGAACCAGCCAAGCGCCCCTCCAACTTTGTTCTTTTTCAGAATTGTTTTGGCTATTCTGGGTCCCTTGCATTTCCATATAAATTTTAGGATCAGCTTGATAATTTCTGCAAAACAGGCAGTTGGGCTTTTGATAGGCATTACATTGCATCTGCAGACAGATTTGGGGAGTACTGTCACCTTAACAATACTGTCTTCCAGGGGCACCTGGGTGGCTCAGATGGTTGGGCATCTGCCTTTGGCTTGGGTCATGGTCTCCAGGTCCTGGAATTGAGCCCCATGTCGGGCTCCCAGCTCAGCAGGGGGTTTGCTTCTCCCTCTCCCTCTCCCTCTGCCTCTCCCCCTGCTTGTGCTCTCTCTCTCAAATGAATAAATAAAATCTTAAAAAATATATATATATTGGAGCACCTGGGTGGCTCAGTCATTAAGCAACTGCCTTCGGCTCAGGTCATGATCCCAGGGTCCTGGGATCGAGCCCCGCGTCAGGCTCCCTGCTCAGCAGGAAGCCTGCTTCTCCCTCTCCCACTCCCCCTGCTTGTGTTCCCTCTCTCGCTGTGTCTCTCTCTGTCAAATAAATAAAATCTTTAAAAAAAAAAAAGAAAAAAATATATATATATTGTCTTCCAGTCTATGAACATGGGATGTCTTTCCACTTATTTAGGTCTTCTTTACTTTCTTTCAATGACATTTAGTAGTTCTCAGTGTCCAAGTCTTGCATTTCTTTTGTTAAATTTATTCTAAGCATCCTTTTTCCCAGCTTTTTTGAGATATAATTGACATATTATTCTAAATGTCTTTATAAATATATATATTTTTTTAAGATTTTATTTATTTGACAGAGAGAGACACAGCGAGAGAGGGAACACAAGCAGGGGGAGTGGGAAAGGGAGAAGCAGGCTTCCCGCCGAGCAGGGAGCCCGACGTGGGGCTCGATCCCAGGACCCTGGGACCATGACCTGAGCTGAAGGCAGACACTTAACGACTGAGCCACCCAGGCACCCCTAAATATATTTATTCTTTTTGAGACTATGTAAGCAGAGTTATTTTCTTAATTTCATTCTGGAGATTCATTGCTAGTATATAGGAATACAATTGACTTTGGAATTTTTTTCCAGCTGCATTGAGATATAATTAACAAAAATGTAAGATATTTAAGGCAGACATCACAATGATTTGATTTACTTAAACACTGTGAAAGGATTCTTCCCATCTAGTTCATTAACACATCCATCACATCACATATTTACTTTTTTTGTGTGAGAACATTTAAGGTCCACTCTCTTAGAAAATTTCAATTATGTAATACAGTGCTGTCAAATATAGTTACCATGTTATACATTAGATCCTCTGATTTATGTATATTGCTCTTGTATCCTGCACTTTTCCTGGACTTGTTTATTAGTTATTTCATTGGGTAGATTCCTTAGGATTTTCTATACATGAGATCATGTCATCTGTGACTAGAGATAGTTTTACTTCTTTTCCAATTTGGATTCCTTTAATTGCATGTCCTTGCCGAATTGCTATGGCTACTACCTCCAGTAAAATGTTGAGTACAAGTGGTGAGAGTAGACATCCTTATGTTGTTCTTTTTTTTTTTTTTTTAAGATTTTACTTATTTATTTGACAGAGAGAGAGGGAACACAAGCAGGGGGAGTGGGAGAGGGAGAAGCAGGCTTCCCACCGAGCAGGGAGCCCGATGCAGGGCTTGATCCCAGGATTCTGGGATCATGACCTGAGCCAAAGGCAGACGCTTAACGACTGAGCCACCTAGGCACCCCAATATACTTATGTTGTTTTTTTATCATAAAGGAAAGCTTTCAGTTTTTCACCATTGAGTATATAAGCCAAAGGTTGTTTGTTTTTTTTTAAGATTTATTTATTTGACAGACACAGCGAGAGAAGGAACATGAGCAGGGGGAGTGGGAGAGAGAGAAGCAGGCTTCCCACAGAGCAGGGAGCCCTATGAGGGGCTCAATCCCAGGACCCTGGGATCATGACCCCAACCGAAGGCAGACACTTAACAACTGAGCCACCCAGGCGCCCCGCCAAAGGTTTTTCATAGCAGGCTGTGGATGTTCCCTTTTATTCCTCATGTGTTGAGTGCTTTTTTTCTGTATATGTTAAGATGATCATGTGCTTTGGTTCTTTATTCTATTAGTATGGCATGTTACATTGCTTGATTTTCCTATGTTAACTTGCATTCCTGGGATAAATTCCACTGGCCCTTTTTATATGTTGCTGGATTCAATCTGCTAGTATTTTGTTGAGAAAGTCTGCATCTATATACATAACAGGTAGTAGTCTGTAGTTCTTCTTTCTTGTGATGCCTTTGGCTTTGTAGAATAAGTTAGGAGGTATTCCCTCCTGTGCTCCCCCTCCTCCTCCTCTTCCTTCTTTTTTCTTTTTGGTGCTTTAGCTTCACTGCATCTTCATCAGGTTGCTCTTTGTAACTGCCTTGTTCAATGGGGTCCCAGAACTTGGCCCAGTCATATCCCCGAAAATTACAATTCACTGTGTCAACCATGTCTGCCCTCAAATATGTACTCATATATGTGGCGAGAGCCTTCTCTGGATGGATTAAAAGTCAGTTCTCTGAAACACTGCATACCAGCTCTCAGGCCTCCCTCAAGGCCTTGGGGGAGCTTCTGTTACAAACCTGCCCCAGTCTCTTGGGTTGAAATGCATTTTTCTAGATTTTTGTGGAGGCATCTCAGGACAAGAAACATCTGCTCGGTTATGTTCAGGCAAAGGGGGAGCAAGGTAAGGGAGATGTCATCCCTGTAGGAAGTGGGAGCCCATCTGAAGCTCTTCAAGATAACATCAGCCGAATATCAGAAGGGATCAAGGGGGCTGGCCAAGGCAGAGTGTTCCAAGTGGGACCATCTTGTCTGGGAGTCCACCATCCTGTCGCTAGCTCATTGATCCAGAGTGGCTGCAGGTACCCCTAAAATCTGTTTTGGTTTTGCTTTGCTTGCATGGATTGTCATCATTTTGCTGACAAGTTAACACCATGTCACACCAACTTTTTCACTTTCAAAAAGTAGAAAGAGCAGAAGGACAAAGACCCCTCAGCCCCAGGAATAAGTAAGCCTGAGGGGAATTTGCAATGGCTATATGATGGGACATGGGGACTGTCTGTGGTGTGGGGAGTGGCATGGAGTAGGTGCTCAGCATATGACCTCTCATGGATACCCACAAGTGGGAAGCTGCTGTTGGGGTCCCCCAGGGTTCTCTAAGCCTGACAGGAGCTCCTAGGCCAGGAGGGGCTGTCACTGGCATCTGAAGGGCCCCAGGGGTGCCCTGAGCTGGAAGGCTTTGGATTGCCGCCTTTTAGGACAAGGCTCAGAGCAGCCAGTATGAATTTTTCCAACTCACAGAACACTCCCAAAAGCACCGCGCTCCCTCACCAATGTATGAGAGTGGCTTACCGCCACCTGTACAGGACAGGTCAGGGATTGCCTGGGGCCTCTCAGCCAGACCCCCACCCTCATCTTACCAGAGGTTTGCCTGACTCCCTGCAGCCCCCCAAACGCCCCAATGTTGGGGGAGGGGAACTTGGATGGTGACCAGCTGTGCGGAGGTGAAGAATCAAGGAGGGTTACTGCAGCAGTGGCAAGCGGGTGGGTTCCAGATCCCTCCAGACCCCGTCCTTAAACTTGCCTGCCTCCCAAGGCCACCTCAGTGATCTGGATTAGTCACTTACCTGGTGGCCTGGGCTTCCTCATCTGTGAACCAGACACAGTAACAGCACTTCCCTAGATCTGGGAAACGTTCAGGTCTCCGTCGCGTGAGGTATGGGTACGGTGGGCGATCTGGGTGCTTGTGTGACAGCGAGGTGGGTGGGGCCTCGCGCTGGCTCCGGCGCAGAAGGGCTGGGGGCGGGCTCTGCGCGCGGGCGATGTCAGCCAGGCAGCGCAGCCACAGCGTGCGCAGCGGCGGCCGCAGTGACAGCAGGTGAGTCTCAGCGACTCCTGCAGGGACATGCTTCAGCCGGAGAGGAGGCAAAGCCTCGGATCCCCGGCCGGGGGGTGGCGGTGACGGTGGCGGCGGTGGCCTGTCGGGGCGGGGGCAGGGCACGGAGCTTTGGCTTCGGGGTGCCGGGCCAAGAGCGCCCCGCCTCCTGGCCACCGGGTACGCAGATACCCAAGGCCCTGGGGCGGTGTGTGCGTGTGTGCGTGTGTGTGTGGTGGTGAGTGCCACTGTCTGAGGCCAGGTGGCCACCTGGTTCACGCCCAGGGCAGCAGAGCCCCTCCTGTTCCGGGTCCTGGAGGCCTGGCCCAGCTCCCGGGAAGCCTGGGGTTTCCACCTTGCTCTTGGATGCCAGACCAAGGAGCATTTCCCAACCGCGCTTCCTGGAGCTGCACCCTTTTCACCCTCAGCTACCACCCCCCCTTCCCCAGAAGCGCCCAGGTCCAGCTGCACAAGGCTCCCTCACCTGCCCAGAGGCAGACAGGATTCCCATTCTTCCCTGTGACCTCCTGCCCACTCCTGACTGATCCCAGCCCTCAGGCAAAGCTAGCTATGCAGGCACTTGGGTCCCCAGGGGGATAAACAGAGCAGACTGAAGCCTGGTCAATACCTGGTTGGGCAACCTGTCATTCCCCTCTGGCCCCGGTAGGTGCTGGCAGCTGGCGTGGTGCTCCTCTCAGTTGCCCATCATGGTCAGGGGGCTGCCCAGCCCTGCCAGCCTGGCACGCTTCTGCCAGAGGCTGAACCGGCTGAAGCCACTGGAGGAGTCTACCATGGAGACGTCACTGCGGCGCTGCCTGTCCACGCTGGACCTGACCCTGCTGGGCGTGGGTGGCATGGTGGGCTCCGGCCTCTATGTGCTCACAGGCACTGTGGCAAAGGAGATGGCCGGCCCTGCGGTGCTCTTGTCCTTCGCGGTGGCCGCCGTGGCCTCCCTGCTGTCAGCCCTGTGCTATGCAGAGTTTGGGGCCCGGTTGCCCCGCACGGGCTCTGCCTACCTGTTCACCTATGTGTCCATGGGTGAGCTGTGGGCCTTCCTCATCGGCTGGAACGTGCTGCTCGAGTACCTCATTGGTGGTGCAGCTGTGGCCCGTGCCTGGAGTGGCTACCTGGACTCCATGTTCAACCACCGCATCCACAACTTCACCCAGGCCCACATTGGAACCTGGCAGGTGCCGCTGCTGGCCCACTACCCAGACTTCCTGGCTGCTGGGATCATACTTCTGGCCTCCGCCTTCATCTCCTGCGGAGCCCGAGTTTCCTCCTGGCTCAACCACACATTCTCCGTGGTCAGCCTGGTCCTCATCCTCTTCATCATCATCCTGGGTTTTATCCTGGCCCGCCCGCACAACTGGAGTGCCGAGGAGGGGGGCTTCGCGCCTTTTGGCCTCTCTGGCATCATGGCTGGCACTGCCACCTGTTTCTACGCCTTCGTGGGCTTTGACGTCATTGCCGCCTCCAGCGAGGAGGCCAGGAACCCGAAGCGGGCTGTGCCGATAGCCATTTCCATCTCGCTCGGCCTGGCAGCTGGTGCCTACATCCTCGTCTCCACCGTGCTCACCCTCATGGTGCCGTGGCACAGCCTGAACCCTGACTCCGCACTCGCCGACGCCTTCTACCGGCGGGGCTACAGCTGGGCTGGCTTCATCGTGGCGGCCGGCTCCATCTGCGGTAAGGGGCCTTTCACGCGTGGTGGGAGTGAACAGGGCAGCGGGGCCCTGCCCTAAGCTTCCCGGGGAACACGTCTCCATCTGGGTCTGTTACCAGTTGCATAATGGGTCCAGGGAGGTGCTAATCATTTGACTCTCCACCCAGGCTTGTTGGAAGGGCCCTACTCACTGCCCCCTCCCAATGGTACCTGAAATGTCAGTTCTGAGCGTGCACTTCCAGGTCCTTTCCTGGGAGAAGGACTCAGCCCTCATCAGATTCTCTGATGGGCCTGTCACCTAAACTAGGGTGTCCCATTCCTGGTGGCGGGGGTGGGAGTGGTGGGGTAACAATCCAACACCCCACATATACTCAGGCTCACTCTGAGATCCCAGACAAACTCATGCCCGTGTTCCCAAGTGGTTGTGCATGCCCTGGCTCCCAGCAATGGCCCCTGATGGGCCTCTCCACCATGCTGACCAGTCCCCCACCCTCTGCCACAGCCATGAACACTGTCCTGCTCAGCAGCCTCTTCTCCCTGCCACGCATCGTCTATGCCATGGCCGTCGATGGGCTCTTCTTCCAGGTGTTTGCCCGAGTGCACCCCCAGACGCAGGTGCCCTTGGCGGGCATCATTGTGTTCGGGGGGCTCATGAGTTTACTGGCGCTGCTGCTGGACCTCGAGGCACTGGTCCAGTTCCTGTCCATTGGCACGCTGCTGGCCTACACTTTCGTGGCCACCAGTATTCTTGTGCTACGCTTCCAGAAGGCCCCTGCATCCAGTTCCCCAGGCCCAGCCAGCCCTGGCTCCAGGGTCAAAGAGTACCACTCTTTCTCAGACCACATACAGCTGGTGGGCACCGAGCAGGCCTCAGGCCCTGAGCCCGGGCAGCTGCGGCCAGCTCTGAGGCCCTACCTGGGCTTCCTAGGTAGGGGCAGCCCTGGAGCTGCTGTGGCTTGGGCACTAAGCATCCTGGTGGCCTCGGCCATCACCCTGGCCTGTGTACTGGTCTTCGGGGACTCGGCCCTGCACCTCCCATACTGGGGCTACATCCTGCTGCTTCTGCTCAGCTCCGTCGCATTTCTGCTCAGCCTCCTCGTCCTGGGGGCCCACCAGCAACAACGCCAGCAAGACACCTTCCAGGTACCTCCCCCAGCCAGTGCCCCCTGGCTCTCAGCCCAGCTAGCTCTCTTTGCCCTTTCCTCCTCTGCTGTGCCAGGATGAACCAGGGTTCACAGGGTGGGGGGAGGCCCATACACCCATCTCTCTCTCTTTCTGCATGGCAACTGGGCTCTTGTTTCCCAAATCTCCAGAGATGGAGAAAGGCTCTGTGGACTCTTGAGAAATCAGACCCTGAGCCAGCAGACCTTGCCTGCAGCCCAGCCCAGCCCCCGTTCTTGCCCCCTCAGATCCCCATGGTGCCCCTGACTCCAGCCCTGAGCATCCTCCTCAACATCTGCCTCATGCTGAAGCTAAGCTACCTGACTTGGCTGCGCTTCTCCATCTGGCTGCTGATCGGTGAGTGGGGGCCAGGCTTGGGGCCCTGGGTGGGCCACAGGAAGAAGGCAAGCAAGGAGGGCAAGCAGGGCTGGGACCTGGCCCTCAGTCTCTCGCAACTCCTGCAGGCCTTGCCGTGTATTTTGGCTATGGCATCTGGCACAGCAAAGAGAACCAGCGGGAGGTGCCAGAGCTGACCACCACACGCTACGTGGTGTTCCCCAGCACCAGCCTGGAGGAGACGGTACAAACAGTGCAGCCCACCAGCCAGGTGCCCGCCCGGGAGCCCAGTCCCACAGAGCAGCCCGCCAGTCCATGAATCGAGCTGGAGGCCTGTCCATGCGCCTTCTGCCCTCCCCCACATCCTCAGGAGCCCAGAGGGGCTGGGAGTCCCTTCTATCTGAGCCAGCTCAGGTTTGCAGGACTGCTCATGCTGAGGGGTCCTCGAGACCTGGGGGCCTTAGCCCAAGTGCCTAGTTTTGGGTTTGGGGGAGTGGGCCATGGCCAGTGCTGGTGGTGGGTGAATATTTTGTCCAGCGCCTTCCTGTTCATGAGCAACTCCAGCTATTTGGGCAGGTGGGGTGGGCTGGGGTGGGTGAGGGTGGGCGGGGGAGAGGCCCGCAGCCCCCAGATATCCACAATAATAACGTCTTGGCCAGCCACATGCCCTGCTGCTGTGTCCACCATTTCATTCCTTGTGGAGCTGAGTGCTTTCCTGCCCCCCACCCCAAGAACCAGGGGATTGTCCCCAAACCACAGCAAAGATGCCGAGGTTTGGCAAGAGGGAGGTACCAGCTCTGGGACAACCCTGAATCGGAGACACCACCCGGCCTGGGTCCTGGAGTCCTGCCCTCAGGCTGATGCCCTCTGCCCACTCAGAGGGGAGCTATATACACCCCTACACACACCAGGAGAGGAGGG
Source organism: Neomonachus schauinslandi (assembly GCF_002201575.2). Taxonomy (NCBI): domain Eukaryota; kingdom Metazoa; phylum Chordata; class Mammalia; order Carnivora; family Phocidae; genus Neomonachus; species Neomonachus schauinslandi. The sequence goes on from NC_058416.1 coordinate 65,564,711, forward strand.
GTCCACGAAAAGGGCAGAGTCAGGCTCCCCCCACCACAGGCTCCCCACATGTCCCTTGGAGGGGGCAGATCCAGAGAGCAGAACCTGGGCCCCAAAAAGGTCGCCTAGAAAGGGCAGTGGAGGGGCGCCTGGGTGGCTCAGTCGTTAAGCGTCTGCCTTTCGCTCAGGTCATGATCCCAGGGTCCTGGGATCGAGCCCCGCATCGGGCTCCCTGCTCGGTGGGAAGCCTGCTTCTCCCTCTCCCACTCCCCCTGCTTGTGTTCCCTCTCTCGCTGTCTCTCTCTGTCAAATAAATAAATAAAATCTTAAAAAAAAAAAAAGAAAAAAGAAAGGGCAGTGGAGTTGCAGGTTCCTCCTGGGTTCCCAAGGCTCCCAGAAAGCATAGCATGTCCCCGAAGCCTGCCCAGGGCTCCTCTGGGGCATGTGCCCGCATGGCCTGCATGGCTACCTTGACGATGCACACCCACATGCAGACTGAGGCAACAGCTGCTTCCAGCCTCAGGCCCTGGCCACAGCTGTCTGGCTGTCACAGCTGGTACTCTCCCCCTCCCCTCAAGGGCTTTGCGATAAAGGCTCAGGATATTACACACATGTATGGTATACACTCCTGCGTACGGATGCACAAGGCCTGGGCCTGCTCCAAGTACCGCCGAGCCCAGCTGGTGGCTGTGAGGCCCCAGTCCTTGGGGGGTCCCCAGGCCCACACTTCCCCATTCCCCACTGGTCTCCCTAAAGCCACGCTACGTCCATCATAGATGCTTCCAACTCCCCGTTCTTGCCTATAAGGACTACACAGGAAGCTGCTGGTTTGAGCAGGCTTTACTCCTTGACTTTCTGCAGCTATGACCGCTTTCTCTGAGCCCTGAGCACAACCAGGTACATGTGCCCCCACTCCAATAACCAGGCCTCAGAGCCATGTTCTCTCACCTTGGCTCTCCTGAACCTGCCTCCCCATGAACACGGCTCTGGGGATTGAGAAGCAGCAGAGACCCCCAAGGCTTTGCTGAGGCTCCAGGTGCCAGATGATTCCAGATGCTAGCCCAGCCTGAGCCCCCAGCCCTGGCCCTCCCCAACTGGTCTTTGTGGCTCCGCCGCCAAGCTGCCAGCTCACTCCTGGTCACCAGGGACCCATGAGAGAGAAGCCCCTTGCCTCCCTTGGGTGGGTACTCCCAAATTCCTGCCTCTGCCCTGGGACCACAGGGAGTTTGGCTCTTGCAGCCCCTGTTCCTCCCCTCCTGACTGGGGACTCTGGGGCAGGGGAAATTCTCCAGCAGTCAGGAATCAGACTCCAGAAAGATGCCAAGCCAGCCTGCGGGGCACCTTTGTGTCCTTTGTGAGGGACATTCCTTCCAGCCACTGGGCTCTACCTGGGGTTATATTCAAGGTCTCCTGCATGCAGTTGCCTCAGTCTGGCACAAGCAGATGCCCTGACAGGTTCTTGGCTATGACCTTGGGTAGCAGTGAATTCCAGATGTACAGCCTCCCTACCCCCATGGCTCCAGTGAGCAGGTTCTAGGGGTTGGGCTGGGGAGGGGGTTGGTTAATGAGGAGCCTTATAGAAGATCCCAAAGGACCCAGTGACCACCATCTCAGGCCCTCCCCCCTCTCCTCCCTATCCCAAACCCCATAGCCTGAGGGCCACCACCAGGGAGGGGCTGATGCTCATTAACTGGGCCGGTGTGAGACCAAAGGGTGCCTGTGTCCTTGCCCGGGGGTCCCTAGGGGTTGGATTATCTGCCTACCCACTCTTCATTCAGAGTTGGGGGAGGTAGGAACCTGCCCCAGGCAACCCAACGCCAGAGCAGCCTGATCCCTCTTGTCAGGCTTCTTTCTACCTTGCTTCAGACTCTGGTTGCACGGCCCCCAGAGCAGCGCAGCTGAGAGGGAGGGGCTCTACCTACAATAGGGGTGCTGGCAGATGGAGGAGGGCTGGAGTCTGCCACAGCCAGTGGGAGGGCCGGTGCTGACAGCTGGTGAGCAGGCCACCGCTGGGAACACTGCTGACGGAGACTAGGAGAGAGTTCTCTAGACCTAGACACAAGAAGAGCCCCACTGGCCCACTACCCTGCCACGTGGGTGCCCCAGGGTCTCCCCTTCTCCGCGGCTCCTGTTCTGCTGTGGGTCTCTATACAAAACTGGCTTCTCTGGCCCCCCCTGCTGAAGCTGGAGTCAGGAGTGGGTCAGACTGTCTGGGAGTGGAAGGGTGGAATTCTCCCCCAACCTCCCACCCTGGTCCGGCTGGGGCTTTATCCAGCAGGTCCCCAAGACAGGGTCCCCACCCGGCAACCAGCAGGAAACAGCCTCAGGAACAGGCCAGTGAGTGGGGCCTGGAGCCTGGGCATGGGCCACTCTGGTGTTGGTGTCTGATTCCCAGACTGGGCCCCCTCTAAGACACCTGGGCAGCCACGTGCGGGGGTGTAGAAGCTGGCTCTGTCTGCTCAGAGTTGGTGGTCACCTTCGGGGCCTTTGCCTGCAGATGAGAACATCAGATCAGGGCTCTAGTCAGTATCCTCCAAAGTGTAGCCGAGCCCAGGGCCCGGACAGGCCCGCAGCTCACCTCCTCATACTTGGTACTCCAGTAGAAATGGGCTTCTTCATCCACATACAACAGTAGCAGGTCACAGAAGAAAGTGATCTGGGAGAGGCGGGGCAGACCTGTGTCTTGGCCTTCAGGCTGCCCTTCGGCCACCTCCCCAGCCCTTACCCCCAGACTCAACATCATGCACGGTGGGGGTCGGGGTGCTCGGTGTGCACTTGGGCCGGCCTGGGTACACAGTCGCTGTAGCCAGAGGGAGCCCACATTGGCCAGACTCACCACACCCAGCCAAGCTGCTCCGGTGCCCAGAGTGATGATCGTGGGGATGAGCCCGAACTTCCCTGCCTGAGACCGACCTGGACTGAGCCTCTGGGGCTGTGACTATCTCCCCCTCCCACCCCCACCCCCCATTGCCTTCACCTAGCACCTCCTACCTGCCCAGTGACGAGGATGTCAAAGCGGATCCCATAGAGCTTGAGCAGACTCCGGGCCTCCACACCTGAGGCCTTCCACCAGTGAGTGGCTGTCCTGAGAGCAGGAAAGAAAGTGTGGTGGCTTGCGCTGCTGTCACTCCTGGGCTGGCCCTGCCCTTCCAGGCCTCCTGCCTGGATGGGTAACATCCACTGACTCTATAAACCCCCAGTCCCAGCTGTCTCAACCCTGTATCATTGCTGGGAACACAGGGGAAAGGCAAACTGGGACCTACCTGCCTCTTGGAAGCTCCTTGCCTGCTGAGGGGACAGAGGGGACAGAAGGGTCCCTGCACAGGCACTGGTCGTGGGGGTGAGGGCAGGTAGGGAGACAAGCCCTGGGCTGTATGAGTCTAAAGGGTGAAGGGGACGTCAAGGGGCATCACCTCCAGGCCTGGTGGCTGTTGTGTGCATATTTGTGACAATGACCAGGAAGTGACAGGAGGATACTGGTGGGGGGGCGGGGGGGGAGCCTGTTTAGCAGACTCAGAGATGCGACAGTAAATGCAATGCAAGATCCCTGAGTGCATCCCGGATTGGAAGATAAAAAGATACAAGACTATTACTGGCACAGTTGGGGAAATTTAAATATCCTCTGCCAATGTTAAATTTCTTGAGTGTGACAAGGGGACAGCAGTCACGTGGGGGAGGTCCTCATTCTTCTGCCACTCACTTTCAAATAGTTCCCTTTGAAATCTATCTACATATATCCGGCTGGAAGCAATCTCATTCTTGATCTCCTAAAGCACTTTTCTTTTGACTGCTGTGATTCAGTGACCCCTTACACTGGCTTTCTATGATGTGTGCATTTGCCTCACCTCTTTGACAATGTTTTAATCACTTTTGTATCTCCCTAGCTGCTCAATACATATTTTAATTAATCTAAATAAATAAATAAGTAAATAAATAAATAAATAAATCCAGCTTACTCTAGAGAGGGAGAGAGAAAGCAAATGTGGCAAAATGGTAAAAAATAAAACCCCAAACAAAACAAAACCAAAAAACCCTAGAGAACCCAAATAAAGGGTGTATGGGTACAGGTGTGCACAGTACCACTCTTTGAACTTTTCTATAGGTTTTTGAGAATTTTTAGATAAGACCTAAGGCAAAAGTAAAAAAGAAACGCCCCTGTGCCGAGGAGGGAGAGGCTGGGCGCGGGGCGGGTGGGGGGGGTAGTGGGGGAGGGGCTGGGGGTGAGGAGTCCCAGGGGACAGAGGGGGGACCGGATCAGGAGAGAGGCTGAGAACACCCCTCCTGGGCCTGGGGCCCTCCTTGCACACACAGTGGAGTGCCCAGAGGGGTGGGCCACCGTGTGGTGGGTCCTGGCTGCCACAGGAGGACAGGTGGAGGGGGGACCTGGCCAAGGAGCAGCTAGAGGGTAGTGGGGGCCGCACCTGAAGTTGTAGCTCCTCTCCTGAAGCTGGAAGGAGTAGTGGGGCCGGCAGTCGGAACCCCCAGCATCCAGGTCACAATCCCAGTGGACTCGGACGCCCACGGCACCTCCCTGCACACGGCATATCGCTGCTTCACTGGCACATAGGCTCCGGACCCTCTCCCTGAGCCCTCCTGGAACCCTGCCCCCCATGGACCCACCAGCAGTGCCAGGTCCTCAAAGACCCCTCCAGCCGCAGCCACGAGGTCCCCAATGCGGAACACAGGGCAGAAGGGGCTGTAGCGTGAGTCATAGCGACAGCGCTTGAAGTAAGTGGCGTCCCAGGTGTCCAAGGCATTGGACCTGGGGGGTGGGGGATGGGACGGGGGGGTCAGGCCAGGTAGGAGACCAGGAGGGTCTGGGGCCAGCAGGACCCACCCACGCTTACTTGGAGAAGTTGAACTTGCTGAAGGTGACAGTGTTCTTGATGAACAGGGTGAAGTTCTCTGCCTGGAACAGTAGGGGCTTCCTGCGGGCAGAGGGGAAGTGAAGGGCAGGCTCTGCGGTTCTGGGGCCCTGTCCTGGGCGGGGGTGGGGCGGGGGAGACACACTTACTCGGGCACAGCGCTGCTCTCCACAGGGCACCAGCCCTGGATCTCACAGGTCCTGTGGGTCCCGTTGAATTCCACACATTGGCCCGTTTTTATGCCTTGAAAAAACAAGACAAACTCCAGGCCCTCAAATTTCCACAGGGCCAGGGGAGGGGCGGGGGTAGGGCCAGGGGGCCGTTGACAGAAAGGAGAGACGCAGAGGCACCACCAGGCCTGCCCTCAAGAGCCACCCAGGGTCCCAGCCCAGCCCCTGGAGCCCCCACCCAGGGGAGGCACTGGAAGACGGGGCCCACAGTTACCGTGGCTGTGCGTCCCTGTCTCCCCTTCGGGACAGTCCTCATCGGCCCAGCAATTAGCCAGCGGGATGGAGGGGTGCTGAGGTGGGGAAAGCAGAGTTGCCAAGGGCCCGGGGTATGGCTCCCCTCTATGACCCAGCCTTGAAGCCTGCAGGTGCGGCCCCCACTGCCTTAGCCCCATAGAGATGCCTGAGTTTGGGGGGCACATGGGAAAGCTGGAGGGTACAAATAAAAGGAGGTGGTCAGAGGAGGGTAGCGAGCAGCCCCCTGGCCAGCTAGGGATTCAAGTGCTGTATTCCAAGGCAGAGCAAGCTTCCTTCCTTCCTGATAGTTCTCTCCCCGCCGGAGGCCCAGATCCTCTGGTCCAACTCAGATGACAGAACAGGGAAGGTGAAGGGACTCTGCGAAGGGCAAGTTCATGCCAGGGTGGAGGGACTGGGTGTGGGGAACAAAGGGCAGGGCCCTGGTTGGAGGGGTCTGGGTAGGGAAGTGGGTAGGACCACACACACTGTTTGTTCTTCCGTAAAACAGGGACATTAGCGCCTGCACGCTCACACTATTCTAGGGGTCCGTCAGAAGGGGGAGGTGGCAAGCTTTCTGGGGGCCCTAGAGCCTGGAGAGGAAAGCACACTCTCACAGATACATTCCGCCCTAGGCTGACAATGAACGCCATGGTTCAGGTCACCTGGCTCACGAGCCCAGTGCCACGGTGGCAAGAAGGGTTCGGGGACTCTAGGCCAAATGAGACAGTGGGACCGTGAGGGGTGGGGACTGTGATAAGTGGGCAGAGGACAGAGTAGGGCCACCTGTGTCCTGAGTCCGCCCCTCCTCTCCCCCCCCGCCCCGGCTGGGCTGCCATCTCCTCCAATCGGACCCCATGATGACCACCACAGGGCCTGGTCTCTGCATCATCTGCCTCCATTCATTCAGCAGAGACCATCTCGGCCTCCGCCGCACTCCTGTGATCAAGTTCAGCTCCTTAGCAGAATTCACAGGGCCCCTGAGATCTCGGGTTACCCCCTCGCCACCTCAATCCAAATCTAGGCTCCAACCCCACTCTGAAGCAGGTGACCCCGGAGGTGCCTCATCTCACAGAGCTTGGGGCCTTTGCTCACACAGCTCCCTCTGCTTGGACATTCTCAAGATCCCACTTGAGTCTCCAGTCCTGTGGGAAAGCCTTCCTGAGGCCCTGGGCCGGCAGACATGCCTCCCTGCGTCTCCAGCTATGGGCTCTGCCCGCATCCCAGGAACTGCCTCCTTGGCTGGGCTGCCTATGCAAGAACTGCTTGAGATACAAGCGGCGGAGTTTTGCATCCCCAGCATCGGGCCTGCCCCCCACCCACCCACCCACACACACACACAACCCGTCCCGAGGCTCAGCAGGTGTTTGCTGGAGGCTGGACTCTCCAAGAAGAACAGTGCATGTGTTGGGAGGGACCGGATGACCAGGACCCCCGAGAGGAGATGGCAGGAACGCTGGCTAGTCTCAGGAAGTCATGTCGTCAGATCTGATGAATTCCTTCCCAGCCCCGGAAGTTTCATGGGAAGAGCTCAAAGCCGGGACATGAGGCAAAGAGGAATCACATGGATTCCAGAAAACGCAGAATGATGGCTTCAGCGAAATTTCAGGACAGCCTACACACTCAACATTAATTAGATGTCTTCTGAACATTTAGTAAAAGAAAGACATCATGTGCATTTGCACATCCTTTGTACACATGCTTTACCTCCTTTGCGGACGGGGCCAGCCTGGGACATGTGACACCCCCAGCATCTGTGGTGGCACCAACAACCAGGACATAGGGGACAGGTGACCACACAGTTACTCTCCAGCCCCGTAAGCAGTTAAATGTCAGGCTGGATTTTAAAAAGAGGTCACCATGGAGGTAGGCTTCCAGGGCTATGTGTTGGGTGCCAATTGCTCAAACAAAATCCACAGCTGGAAACCATACACGTAGAAATGGGTAAGAAGGTAAATTTTATGCCACATGTATTTTATCACAGTAAAAAAATTTTTGGAAAAAAACCCACAGCTGGAGAGAAGAGTAAGTGTGCTCTGTGACAGACACTGGATCTGTGGGACATCCTCAGGCAAGGGGAAAAGGTGAGATTTCAGGCGGAAAACCTGTGATTCTGGATGAGAAATAGACAAGAATAGGGGGTGAGAGACTCTGGTGTGACCACAGTTGTAGTGAAAAATATCCAGAGATCATAAGTGACCCTGAGCTCAGCATCAGCAGGAGTGTGCTGTGTTTGGCCACAAAAATGGAAGCTGACTTGGGACACATTAATAGAGACTGCACATAGAAAAGAGGAGGTGATTAGGGCGCCTGGGTGGCTCAGTTTGTTAAGAGGTTGGCTCTTGATTTTGGCTCAGGTCATGATCTCAGGGTCCTTGAATCGAGCCCCACATGGGGCTCCTCGCTCAGCAGGGAGTCTGCTTCAGGATTCTTTCTCTCCCTCTGCACCAGTTACCCCCACACACACCCCTGCTCACGCTTGCCCACGCTCTTTCTCGCTAAAAATAAATAAATAAATCTTACAAAAAAAGAAGAAAAGAGAAGGTGATCTAGCCTCTTGCTATTAGAGCTCACCTGAGCCTTGTACCCAATTCTGGGTGTTACATTGACAACCTGAAGGGTGCCCAGAGGTGGGACCAGGGCGGGAAGGGCCAGGACATCTCACAGAGGGCTACGGTGGAAGGCTCCAGAAGACAGCTCAGAGGTCCAGAGGCTGGACAGCCTTGAGCACGAGAGTCTACCTTGCTGAGACCCTATCTTCTCATCTTAAATGGGATCGCAGTAATTCCTTCCAGCAGGGTATTTGTGAAGATTAAGTGGAATGATTCACGAAAAGGTTTTAGCTCAGTGCCTGACATACAGGAGCACATAGTGAACCCTCAGTTACGTGGGAAGGAGAACGGGGGACATGGCTGGTGACCCAGGGCTGGCAGAGGAACTAGGGACCTGCTGGGAAGCTCCTGGGCAGGCTTACCTCTGGGCATCTGTCCTGAACTTGTTCTGGTGTCACGAGAAAATTGGTCACCAAGAAGAACACGTTCTCTCCCTAGAAAGCAAGTGTCAGGGTTGGTCCCTGCTTCCCTCCCCCAAAGGGAGAAGCCAGAACTGGCAGCTTGGCTGGTGGGGAAAAGGGTCCTGGCCTGATCAAGTCAGGAAAGTACCTCCAGCGAAGCCAGCTGAAGTAGAGATAAGAAGCTGGCTGGGTTTCTGGCCATTTCGAGAAGCCCACAGCTGCCTCTTTGAGACAAGTGTATTTTTCATGTTCATACTCATTCTCTCAACCAGAATTGTCCAAGCACCTCCTGCTTCTAGGCCCTGAAGATCCAGAGCTGAGTTGGACTGGGGACCTGCCCAAGGTAAAGGGGAGGTGGACCCCTCAATTGCACGCATGGTCAGGGCCGAGTGGAGCAGGTGATGAGTTCCACCTGGGCAAAGGGTGGCTAAGGACAGGCCAGGTGGCTGACACCCAAGTGCCGCGTGTGTGAGCTCTGCAAGTTTGGGGCAATGCACACCCAGGAAGGAGAGAAGGCAGCGGGTGTGACAGTGGTCAAGATCTGGACTTGGTGGCCACCACCATGGAAAAGGAGTCTTCCCAGAGTGGAAACAAGGTTTCCAAGGCTCTGATTGATATCACATAGGAAAGCTCAGGCTGGCTGCTGGGCGGCGTGCACAGGGGACCCACTAGAAGCTCACGGCCTCATCCAGGTATGACCCAGGCAGCAGTGAACACTGCTAGGAAACGGAATATGCACAGAAGGGAGGCACAGGTCCAGCTTTGGCCCTCACTGGATGAAAAGAGGCCACGCCAGGAGAGGGAGATGATTCCTCTTTGGACGTGGTGGATGTGCACCCAGGAGGCAGGTGGCACTTGGGGCAGGCAGTCACTGGGGCTACAGTTTTGGCATTGGCAGGATAAAGGTAGAAACCGAAGCTGTGGACGATCTGGGTGGGGGAAGAAGGAGCTGGAAATGCTGCGTGGGAGGGGCAGAGGAGGAGCACCTGAGAGCCATGCCCCAGGTCAGGGAGGGGAGCATTCAGGAAGCTCAGACCCTGGTCCCCTCCACTTCTCCCGCCCCATCCTCAAGCTCCAGCCTTGAGTTCCTAAACATTCCACTCTTCCAGGGGCAGCCTTTATAAAGACAGTTCCTCTGACCTGGCTTCTGTCCACCCGGAAACCTCTTACACATCCCGGAAAGCTCCGTCCAGGCACCGCTCCTCTGTAAGGCCCTTCCCAAGCCCGACCCTATGCGGTGCCAATACCCTGCTCGGGCCTCATGTGCCCTTCATGCACACACTCGCCGCAAGGGTGGTGTCAGGGGTGTCACTGCCTGGCAGCAGGACCAAGGCACCTACCTGTGGTGGCTTCACAAAGTCTGCCGCGTCCCACAGCTGGTGACCCAGCTCCTTGATCTGGGTCACCGAAACCCCTTTGAGTTTGGTGATGACGGAAATCTGGGGGTCCGGATCTCGCTCCTGGTATCCTTTTTTGGCGAGGAGAGCCCACCTTAGGAAGAAGCGATGGGCAGTGTGGCCTGTCTCTGGTCCATGGTGAGCAGTGGCAGAGCGGGCCCCACCCTCTCGGCCTCTCTCCTCACACACCCTCCAGGCTCCTAGCCCAGCATGCAGGGCCCCTGCCTCCCCTCCAGCCTCATTTCCCACCCCAAACACCCTGCACAGGCCAGAAGCTCCAACCATGATCAGACAGCCAGTGCCTTTCATGGGTGTCCCCTATCAGGCACTCATGGGCTTGGAGATGCCTACCACCACCTCTTTCACCAGCCAACACCCTCCCCCTGCCCTGGCTAGGCCCAAGTCCTCCTTAAAGAGTCCCCTGACCCAGCTAAAACTGGTGGCCTCCCAGCTCTCCCAAGCATCAGGGACTATACCTCCTGCCCCACCAGGGGCCTCCTGGTACAGATAGGGATGCATCTTGCTCTGTGCCCAGAGATCAGTATGGGCCTGGAAACAAGGCCCAGGAAAGGAAGGAGGTGGGCACACAGGAGGACCCAGGCCCACAGCTTGCTCTTGTATCCACTGGCTTCTAGACAGACAAAGATCCTCCCTCTGCCTACTTCCTCCCTATCCCAACCTGCTCCCCTCTGCTACCACCAGCTCAGCCCCTGAGGAGTCAAACCGTCAACCCTCAGCCCAGCAGGCCCAGTCATTATCCCCCCAGCCAAGTGTGGCCCAGGAGTCTTTCTCTTACCCTACCACGTAGGCCATGACCCCAAGCTGCAGCAGCCTCTGCAGGGCGCCCACCCGCCAATTCCTGGTTATCACATACTTCTCCGTTTTGTAATCCAGAAGCCCCCAGCCTGCCAAGGCCCCTGCGGAGCCCATGCTTCCAGCTCCTGTGGGCTGCTGGGGTGCATGAGTCAGCACAGCAGCTGCAAACACCGCTGAATGGGAAGTAAAGCAGGAGCCCTAGCTGGCCCAGGCCAGCAAGCTATTAAAGGGACACTTCCACTGGGGACAGGATCCAGCCGCCACCCCCCAGCCCTGGGTTCAGTCCCAACCCCTGGCTGCCCAGGACCTCCCACCCTCTCCTTCTGAGGGGGCCCAGGGCCCCGCAGAGAGGAGAAGCCTCTGCAACCCTACCCTCTGGCCTCACTTCCTTGGGGGAGGGAGGGAGGAGGAGATGACAAGTGTCATAGGTGATGCAGTTTGGGAGTATAGGTGAGGTTCAGTGGGGTGGAGTCTGGAGCCGACGACCAAGAAAGAATTCTTGAGGAGTCTTTGGTGCAAAATGGTGGTTTATTAAAGCACAGGGACAGGCCCCGTGGGCAGAGAGAGGGGCTGCCCTGTGGTCTTGAGGAGGGGCTGATTACATACTCAGGAGTTGGGGAGGTGAGGACAAAGGGGGTGCCCAGAAGGACTGTCATTTGCTAAAGACTCTCAGGATACTGGAGGCCTGGTTATTATCAAGCCACTGCTGTTTTTCCCTCTAATGAGGCACTAACATGAAGACAGTTGGGAGTTTCCTGGAGGAATGTTACATTCCTCCTATCACAAGTCCTTGTCAGTGGGCTTTAGGTTCAAAAGAAATTCAATTTTATTTACATTTCCTTGCATCTCAGTCTCCCTTCAGTTTATGGAGGGGAGGGTGATGTTAGGGCTTCAGGAAACTGAGTTATGGGTCTCTTGGAAGTTAGGCTATTGAAAGCCTCTTCCTTGTAAATCACTAGGACATTTGTAAACTGAGGGAGACTCCTGTCTTGCAAGACTGTGATCTCTATCAGTTAACCATTTGTTTTTCCTTTAGGGCAGCCAGGAGTGCCTGAGGAATGTCACATATATCCCAAAGGGGGGTGGGGGGTTGTACGGCGCCAGCTTCGTCTTGGTCCTCAGCTTGCCTTCTGTTCCCTCATCAATAGGTACTGTGAGAGGGCAGCTTGGGGGCTGCAGGAGCCCAGAGGAGGGGTCAAGGAAAGCTTCAAGAAGAAGTGACCTCGGGACGCCTGGGTGGCTCAGTCGGTTAAGCGGCTGCCTTCGGCTCAGGTCATGATCCCAGGGTCCTGGGATCGAGTCCCACATCGGGCTCCTTGCTCGGTGGGGAGCCTGCTTCTCCCTCTGCCTGCCTCTCCCCCTGCTTGTGTTCTGTCTCTCTGACAAATAAATAAATAAAATCTTTAAAAAAAAAAAAGTGACCTCTGAGCTGACACTTGCAGATTCTGAAGTTCAACAAGCACAGTTGGAGAGGAATGTTCCTGGTGGAGCAAGCAGCATATGCGACGCTAGAGCATGAGAGAGAATTGGCAGCCACGGAGTGAGAGCGTGACTCTGGTTCCAGAGGGGAGGGTGACCGGGCTTTGCAAGGTTCCCCAGGCTCTCTTGCGCCGCGCCCGCAGGCCATAGGGACAAAAAGCACAGGCTTTGGAGTCAGCCACGTTCCCCAGTCCATGGAAGGTGTGGGGGCGATGCTGGAACCCTGGAGCACGCTCTCATCTGCCCAGACTGAGTAGACGAAAGGTCGGCCCACGCCAGCGGCGGTTTCTGTAGCAACCAACAACACCGGGTTCCCCGGGCGACGGCTACGGGGAGGCGCGTTTCTATTGGTTGCAGCGGGCGCCTGTTCGCTGTGCGCCACATTCGATTGGTCAACGCAGCCGGAGGGTCCGCCCATATCCCCGGGCAACGCTCTAGGTGCTGGCAGCCCTGTTGCCGCCTCAGTGCCAGCGACTGAGAAATGGGCGTAACCATGAGGGCTCCCTGCAAGAGGTCCGGGGAGAAGGAAGAGCAGGAGGAAAAGGTGGCAGCGGCCGCTGGGCGTCTTGCAGGCGCCCCGGAGGCCGAGGAGTGTTCAGACGTTGATTCAGACTCCGACCGGGAGATGGAAGGTGCTGTCTCCTCACCTAGGGCGCTTCTCCCGCAGGGCTGGAGGGGGCAGGCTGGGGCCAAGCGGGCGAGGGAACCCTGTCCAGGAGGGAGCGCACCCCTCCGTGGGACACCTTCGGGACAGCGGGCGGCCCCTCCAGCCAACCCCGTGCTCTCCCCACAATGCTCCTGGGGGCATCAGGAGTTGCACCTGTAGAAAACGCCTCCAAAGTGAGTGATGTTAAACCCCGCCAAACAATGTAACAAGGGGTGTCCCACCCCGAAATAGGATCAGGGCTGGGTTTTCCCAACCCACAGGAACAACTAAGCTAATAAATGTATAGAACTTAGAATTATTTCAATTTCTTCCCCCATAAAATAGTCACAAAACATGTGTTCTGCAATCCAGTGGAAAAGACACAGCATGCACTTTGGCATCAGACGGGAAAGGTTCTATGCCAGGATTAACTACTACTAGCTGTGTGACTTTAGGGAAAGGATTTGCTTTCTCTGACTTTCAGTGTCCCTCCTAGCACAGGAAAAGATGCCTCTAGAGGGGAACATAGGCTGCATGGTGACACAGGGCAGGGGAGTAGGCGACTGTGTCTGGAGAGGGATCCACATTCATCATCTCCCTTTCTCCTATCAGGTATCCGTGGGCCTGGAGGACTGGTCAAAGACACCCTCTACCTGAGGTCTTGCCAGGCCCATAGTGTTGTGCCTGCCTCCTGCTTTCTGCGCCAAGGGAGCACCCCAGAGCTGAACCTGAGGCACCATGGCCTGGGGCCCCAGGTAACCCTGGAGAGACCCGGGGACCAGGCTTGGAGTGACAGGACCTGGGAGGCAGCAGCCATGGGAGTGGCTCCTTCTTGAGCCCATACCACATACTCCCTGGCCTTGCTCTGTGTCAGACATGTCCCATCCCCACTTCTGGGTGACAGGTGGGATCAGGGCTATGACAGAATTCAGTGTAAGGGTTGGAGGGTCTGCAGGGGGCCCCTAACCTGCTGGGGAGGGGGCAGTCAGGGAAAGTTCCAGGAGGTAAGATCTGGGTGGAGCCTAGAAGGATAAGAAGGTGTCCCCTGGGCATGTGGGAAAGGGAGGGCCTTCTAGTTGGAGGGCACTGGGTGGGCTGAGTCCTGGAAATGAGCCAGGGTACTGGCCAGCTGTGTCTGGGGCCTTCACCCCTGGGAAGGACCAGGTCCCTCAGGTCCCTCTTTGTCCCAGGGTGCCCGGGCTCTGGCTTCAGCATTGACCTCCAATCCCTATGTCAAGCGGCTGGACCTTCGAGACAATGGGCTCTGTGGGGACGGCGTGGAGGCCCTGGCAGGTGCCCTGAGCAAAAGCAGCACTATCTGTGGTAGGTGCTGAGCGTGGAGCAGGTGGGCAGATTTGAGTCTTCCCTTTCCTGGGGGGTGTGGGCTCCCCCACAGCTGGGCCTTCTCACCCGGGGCCTGTTGGCGTTGCTGGGGCAGGGGCCTCATCACAGGGTGGGGTGGTGCGGGTGGAGGTAGACTCTCTGTGGTGCCCCCAATGCTGGATACTACTCCTCTCCTAACCCAGCCCGCCCCCCACTCCCCTTCTCTTCTGGCCAGCAACCCCCTGCATATGGTGGCCTCCTATTGCCTAAATGCTGGATGAGAGAATCCTCCAACAGAGAGGCAGGGGATGGGCGATGTGAGACAGTGGAAGGCTGGGTGGATATGAAGTGGGGCTGGATGCAAACGCCACCTCTACCACTGATGAGTGAGGGGGCCCCAGGCAAGCTGCTCCACCTTGCTGAGCCTTAGTTTTCAATCTGTGAAATGGCCCCAACAGTAGCACTTAGCCCTTGGGGCTGTGCTAAGTATGAAATGAAACCACATATGAAGGGCTCACCAAGGTGCCTGGCTCACGTACGTGCTCTGTGCACGGACACCTGGGCTGTCATTGCTAGTTCCCAGAAATTCATCGGTGAAGACTTCTGTGGGTGTGTTATATTGCTGCCAGGCATGAATCATCCACGGGGTGGCTGCCTCGCCATCACAGGTATCCTATACAGCACCATGAAGTAGGCGGTTTGAGCCCCTAGACAAAGAAGCTTGTGGATGCATGGAGAAGGTGTGGGCATCAGAGAAGCTGCCTGGGGCCTGAGGGGATGGATGCAGCTGATGAGAGGCAGAGTCACCGTGCAACCCCAGGGTAGTCCAGCTGTATTGCCTCCTCCGCTGGCTCAGGCCTAGAGGTTTGGGGGATAGAGGAAGGTGGAAGAGGGTGGTGCCTGGCTTTGGATCCCACTGATGGAGGAGTGCTGCCAACCCCTAGATGTGGACCTGTCAGAGAACCAGATGGGAGTGGTGGGAGCGCAGGCGATCTGTGCTGCCCTCACGGTGAACCCAACCATGCAGAAGGTACAACTGGCAGGGAACGGCCTGGAGGAGCATGCAGCCCAGTACCTTGCTGAACTCCTGCTGGCCCACACGGGACTGAAATCCCTGGACCTGAGCTATAACCAGCTGACTGACCATGCAGGTAACATCCGGCCAGGGCCACCATGGGGCACTCAAGCCCATCTTCCTGGGGCAGGGGCGGGTGGAGGATGGCAGCACCGCTCTGAGCATTCGTACTCTGGCTCCTGTTTCCCATGTCCCACTTTGGCCTGCCCCTCTCCCACTCCTTCCACACAGAACTCTTAATCTCTTCCACAGATTGCCATTGCCTGCTACGGCATGTGCTGGGTGCTCATTTAGCTACTAGTGACCTGGTTGTGAACAAAACAGAGTCCCTGGCCTCAAGGAACACCTTTTAACAAGATAATTCTCCATAATTATTGGTGCAACAAAATAAACAAACAGGGCATGATTCTAGAGATGAATGGGGACCCTTGCCTTAGACGGGTGGCTGGGGAGGGCTCTGTGAGATGACATTTAAGCTGAAATGTGCAGGGTGGGAAGGAATCAACCATAGCAAGACCAGGGAGAGAGCATTTCAAGCAGAGGAACAGTGAACATGCAGGCTTATTTCCCAGACTGATAGACACTGGTGTGGCTGGGCTAGTGAGCCAGGAGAGAGGGGCTACGCTATGAGCTGAAGAGGCAGCGGAGGGCTGCAGGCCTACAAATCTTGGCAAAAGGCATGAGGATTTTATTGCAAGCACTGTGGAAGACATTGATGGGATTCCTTGATCTCACCACTTTCTTGTCCCAGAACCTTTGCACAGGCTATCTGCTTTGCTAGGAGCATGCACTTCTACCTGTCTGACCTCAACCACTCCAATCAATTATAGGAATCACCTGGGACCCTGGGTTGGGAACACAGATTCCTGGGCCCTGGACCTGCTGAACCAGAATCTTGGTGGAGCGAGGCCCATGCATCTACATTTTAATGGGTGCCCTAGGAGATTTGTCTGATCAAGGAAGTTTGGGAATCACTGTCCTGTCTCAAGCAGCTTAGAGTGGGGGTGGTACCAACCTTGGTCTTTGAGGATCAGCCTTAGAATTTAACTGCCAGAGAACCTGTTTACCTTCTAAGAAAATTATTATGAGAAGACTGTGAAATTAAAAGAGAAGTTCAGGGGCGCCTGGGTGGCTCAGTCAGTTAAGCACCTGACTTCGGCTCAGTCACGATCCCAGGGTCCTGGGATAGAGCCCCTCGTCAGGCTCCCTGCTCAGCGGGGAGTCTGCTTCTCCCTCTCCCTCTGCTCCTCGCTCTGCTCATTCTCTCTAATAAATAAATAAAATCATTTCAGATTTCCAACAAACTGAGTATAGATGTCCCCCTGGGCCTTCACAGTGAAAAGGCAAACACCAGAGAGGCAGCCAGGATGGAGAGGGCAGGAAGCTAGGGCCCTGTAAAAGCTGCACAAATATGTGGTAGGGAGGTCTTCAGCTGAGAAAAGGACAAACTCAGCAGGATCATTTTGTTTCCTCAAGTGGGAATCTGTGGGTGGGCCTGACTCCCTTGAAGGGTGAAGAGCTTGGGTTTCGTTCTCCCCATCTGACCCAAGGTGAAGGTAGCACCTACCTCATAGTTGGCCACAGAGGTCATGAAGTCCAAGCACTGGAATTTCAAGATGCCAATTCATGTACGTAGAGAAACCTTCTCACCCTCAAGTTGTTCAGCAAAGAAGGGGCTTCCCTACAAAGTGGGGACCACCACCCTCTCCTCCCAGCCCTAGAAGTGTCTGAGGAAGGGAGAAAGTGCATACCTGTACCTGAGAATCTTTGGGTGTCAGACCCAGTGCTGAGTTTGGAATCCAGAGGGAAGGCCGCACAGGGAGTCCCAGCTGTCTTGCAGGGAGCTCTCCAAGGTGCTAAAAGCATCCTGCTGCAGTGGGTTCTGGCCAAGCAGGCTAGTTCGTTCGTTCTTTCTTTCCTTTCTTTCCTTCCTTCCTTCCTTCCTTCCTTTCTTTCTTCCTTTCTTTCTTCCTTTCTTTTCTTCCTTCCTTCCTTTCTTTCTCTCTCTCTTTCCTTCTTTCTTTTCCTCCTTTTTTTTTCCCCTAAAGAATTTATTTTTAAGTAATCTCTGCATCCAAGGTGGGGCTTGAACTCACAACCCCGAGATCAAGAGTGACATGCTCCCCTGACTGAGCCAGCCAGGTGCCCCCAAGCAAGCTAGTTCTGCTCAATTAGAGCATCTGTTTTTCCTCTGTGCCTTTCTTCAAACTAGCCTTACTAAACCACATGAGGAGTTGAGACCATGGAGAGGTATCAAATTCAGATCCTTGAGGTACTCCTGGGCTGGTGGGAGAGACTGACCAGGCAAAGAGAGGTCATTAGACCAGGGCCTGGAAGGATGGAAGCACAGTGGACATGGGGCCGGAGGCAGCACAGCCCAGCTGGGCAGGCAAGACTTTCTGATGCTGTGAACCCAGGTTAGAAGGATGAGGAGCTGTTAGCCAGGTGAAGAAGGGGGTCAATAGTTCTACCCAGGGGGACAGCCCAGAGTCATGTTGGTGCTGGTGCTTTTGAGCACTGGGAGTAGGTCAGACTGGCTGAATGCTGACAGAGTGGAGAACATGATGGGTGGGTGGGGCTTCTGTCCATTTTTGCATGTTAAAAATCTCTCCAGGTTTCTTACCCTGCACTGCTCCCTCCTTCCTTTCTCTGCCACAGGTGCCTTCTCTCCACACAGCTGCACCAGCCTCATCACCTCTTGCCTATAATCTATGGCACAAGCCTTCCAACTGGTCCCCTGGGTTCTCATCTATGCCCCTGCTCACCTCAGTCCATACCCTACACCTGTCGCTAAGGAGCCCAGCTTTGCCATTTCTTAAAGCCCTCCCTGCCTACTCACCACTAACTGGTTGGTGCCCCAAAGCCTTGGCCCAGCATTGAAGGCCTCTCAGCATCTCTCCAGTGCCCATCACTCCTACCTCATTTCAGTGGCTTTCCCCCACTCAACAGGCCTGTGGGCATTTCCACAAGTGCTCCATGCTCCCTCATGCCTCCACACATTTGCTCTTTCCTGTGTGTGTTCTCCGCTGTGCATGCATATACAGGTGGTGAGACCCTCAGTCTTCAAGGTTATCTCTCTGTCCCCACTTTCCTGGCACCCCTCCTAAGGCAGGGTTTGTCCCTACCCTGTTCCAACACATCCCTGTTTGTAATCTATAATAGCTCATATCCCATTAATTTGTGTTTACAGTTGGACATGGATTTGAACTGCATGGGTCCACTTATATGCAATTTTTAAAATAAATACAGTACAGTAGTATATGTGTATTTTCTCTTATGATTTTCTTTTTTTTAAGATTTATTTATTTGAGAGAGAGAGAGAAATTGGGAGCACACAGAGGGGGAGGGGCAGAGGGAGAGGGAGAGAGAGAATCTCAAGCAGGCTCCACAGTGGTGGAGCTTGATCTCACGACCCCAAGATCATGACCTGAGCCGAAATCAAGGGTCGGACACTCAACCCACTGAGCCACCCAGGTGCCCCATGATTTTCTCAATAATATTTTCTTTAGCTTACTTTATTGTAAGAATACAGTATCTAATTGAATTTAAATTAAAAAATTAAATTAAATTAGAAATAAAAAATACAGTATCTAATATATATAACTTACAAAATGTGTTAATCAACACTTTATGTTCTTGATAAGGTCTTCTTTCTGGTCAACAGTAGGCTATCAGTCGTTGAGGTTTGGGGGAGTCAAAGTTACAAGTAGATTTTCAACTGCACCAGGGTTTGGTGCCCCTAACCCCCATGTTGTTCACAGATCAACTGTATCTCCCCCATTAAATGTGAATCCCTTGAGGACAGGGCAGACCCATATCGGGTTCAACTTGGTGACCCTGGCGCCCAGCAGAGACCCTGGCACACTGTGGTCATAGTATCATTTTTTGAAGGAATGAACAGAATAAATAAGGCTTGTCTTGGTGTTTCTGAAGGGGAGATCCTTGGACCAGCCCTGGCAGAAAATACAGGACTCACCGAGCTTAATATAAGCTGGAATCACCTTCGAGGACCAGGAGCTATAGCCTTTGCCAGGGGACTGGAGGTATGAACAGCCCTACAGCCTGTCTATCCATCCAGCTTGTCCTGTGGGGACAGGTCTCCGAGGTGCCAGCTCCCTGACTTTACAGCTCTTCAGAAATGAGCCTTGGATCTTTTAAGAAGAGCTTAAAAAATATTTTGTTTGGTGACTTTAATTTCCCCAGCCCCATTTCATGACTAAAACACCATGCTCACTCTCGAGACGCTTCCTGAAGGGTCTACAGTTGAATGTTGCATAACTTCTCTGGATATTATAGATATTATAAGCATATGGCTGGTGGGGGACATCGTGTGGTTTGGTGAAACATGCTCACTAAATGGGCGTATGCAGATTTTTTTCCCTGAGGTGACACCTTGCACCCTTGGGTCCCAGCACATACTCTCAAACATCCCACTTGCTTCCTTGGATATTGTGGTTCGTAGGCCTCGGGAATGGGTGGCTCCTAGCCCCTGCCAGGATGCCCCTGGTGCCGGCTACATTTGTGGGGTTCTCCTCAGGAAACGTCAGCAGCTGCCTTGCTTGGCCCACTCCCCCGGGGCTGACCTAGGGATCCTGCTCCACAAGTCGTAGGTCAGGCTTTGTCTTCCCGGTGCAGCCACAAGCTCCTGCCCTTCTCCCCATCACAGTCTCCCAACAACGCTTTGGAGTCCTGCTCTGTGCCTCAGAGTACCTGCCTTTGGGTCCCCAAGTGGGCGTGAGCCAGATCACTGCATCATTCTCTGAGGGTCATCCACACCCACACCCACCCTTGGTGCTATGCTTCTACTCATTCAGTTCTCCTGGTTATCATCATTCAAGCCACAAGATTCTTTTCTTTTTTTTAAAGATTGATTGATTGATTGATTGATTGATTGATTTGGCAGAGAGAGAGAAAGAGACAGCGAGAGAGGGAACACAAGCAGGGGGAGTGGGAGAGGGAGAAGCAGGTTTCCCACTGAGCAGGGAGCCCGATGCTGGGCTCGATCCCAGGACCCCAGGATCATGACCTGAGCTGAAGGCAGACGCTTAACGACTGAGCCACCCAGGTGCCCCAAGCCACAAAATTCTTACCTGGAACCTCTGACCTTCTGCTCTCAGTCTGTGTTTTTTGCACCTCGAGCCTCCTGGGCTCTGAGGCTGTGGTCCCTGGCCACCTTCATGGGAGGTCTCCTGGCTTCACTCTTTTGCATTCCAGGCAAACATCTTCCTCAGAGTCCTGGACATCTCATACAATGGCTTTGGAGATCCTGGAGCATCCGCGGTGGGTGAGGCACTTAAGACCAACAACGTGTTGGAGGAACTCAACATGAGGTGAGGTGCATAGGGTGTGTCACAGCCTCCACGTCCAAAGTCACCTGAGGGATCAGGGACTCCACGATCCTCCTGCTGTTTACCACCTTAACTCCCAAACCTACCGCAGTCTACCCATGATGGGGCTTGAGCCACAATCCAAGAGTGCCCAGCTCCGTCCTCCTCGCTCAAGTTCAGCGTTATACCTTGGATCTCATAATTCCTGCTGCATAGGCGGGGGCTGGGAATTGAAAACACATATGTAAAACATCTTCAGTAGAAGGATGCCTAGGTGGCTTAGTCGGTTAAATGTCTGATTCTTGATCTCAGCTCGGCTCAGGTCTCGATCTCAGGGTGGTGAGTTCAAGCCCCACATTGGGGTCCTTGCTGGATGTAGAGCCTACTTCCAAACAAAACAAAACAAAGCAAACAAACAAAAAACATCTTCAGCAGAGCCTGGTGTGGAGTGAGTGCTCATGCTCTGCTCAGCATATGACTGCTGGGTGCTTGCCGTGTGTGATTTGCTGTTCCAAGCTCAGGCAGCATCCCAGCCCTCAGCAAGTAACCAGAGCAGAGGCCACAAACCACAGGGAAAGAGAGAGGCAGAAGCCCAACAGGTCTTGGACTGCTGTGGCTGAGCACTTCCCCTGGGGGCCTGCTGGAGTGAGCAGGGTCTGCCTGCTGCAATTCTGTCCTTCTCGTGGAAGGAGCTAAGGCCAGAAGAGGCTATGAGACGTGCTGGAATTCAAGGCCAGAGCTGGGGTCTGAGGGGTCAGAGGGAAGTGGGACTGGCTCCGAGATAAAGTGGCCAAGAGAGGTGCTGGGGCCAGAGTTTAGGTCCATCTAGAGAAGCAGGAGGAGAGGATGTGAGGACAGAGCTGGGTGGTTTCCAGAACAGATGCTGTCATGGTGATAGGAATGGGGTGCTGCTGGTGCAGAACATGTAGGAGGACCTGCGGAGCTCGGAGGGCCTGGGAACAGCAGCTGGCCTCCACTGGGGGTAGGGGTGCTCTAGGTATGTCTGCTGAGTGTTCTCCCTGAACACCGGGACCCCCCAGGGTCACTATCCAGCCTTTACATACTGACCTGCCCAGGGTCCCTGGAGCATCAGTGGAGGCTGGAACATGAAGCTCAACCAGGTGGATGAACCTGCACAGCTCCTCAGAAGGTAGCGAAATGCTCCTGTCTTTCTGTTGCAGCAACAACCGCATCTCTGCAGTGGGAGCCTTGAGCCTGGGCCTGGGCCTCCGGGTCAACCAGACGCTGAGGATTCTTGTTGTGAGTGCTAGCCTGATGGGAGAGGCCCCCCTGCATGTATCCACACAGATCCCTCCCCTGCCACATGTCTCCAGTCCAGTGGCAGTGGGGTACACAAGTTCTGGAGTCCGGATAAGGGCAGGGGCCTCCTGGCTTCCTCTTGTGACCACTTCTTTCCCTTGCCATCCACTCACCCATCTCTGGCCTGACCCACACACTTCAGACTCCTCCCTTACCCTTCCTTCCCTCCCAGCAGTGTCACCCCACCTCCCAGCTGTCCTTCCTCTTTCTCAGCCCACCCGGTCAGCCCAGGTGTACTGTTGGCCATGCTCAGACTAGCCGAGGCCTCGTGTGCACACCAGGGTTCCCTTCCTTCAGGGTTGCCAGTGGGCTAGGAGTGGCTAGGAGGGCTGAGAGCAGAGGACAGAGAAGGGAGGGTGCAACCAGGGGTGGAGCAGGCCCATGAGGGCCACTGTGCCAACAGCAAGTGCTCAGAGGACAGCACTGCCAGGTCCAGGGGGCATCCAGCCCTGCCTGGCTCTCAGCTCCTTCAACTGGCAGAGGAGCCTCGTGTAGCCCTCCCATCCCCAGCCTGAGGCTCGCTCCTCTCCCACCCACTCCTCCACCCCCGCCCCTCGCTGCAACCCAGACCTCTCTTAAGCTCTGGATCCCCATTTCCAGCCACCTGCTGGATGGTCCCTTGGATGTCCCATGGGCACAAAGCACAACCTGAAGACATCATCTCTCTCTAAGGGCTGTCCCCGTGGGCGGGGGGTAGAGGGGCCTCCCCATGGAGTCACCCCTCCCTCTCTTTCCCATGCCTTCCATCCTTCATCTTACTTCCTGCAGAGTGCTCAGGCTTCCTGCTCCTCCTTTTCACTTCCCCTCAAGTTCTGTGGACCTGCTAGTTTCCCATCTCTGGCCCTTCCTTCCTACCTACCAGGTGATCTTTCTAAACCAGAAACATGCTCCTGTCCCTCCTTGATTTAAACCCGTCAGCGGCTCCCCTCTGGATAAATCCAAGCTTAGTAGTACATCATTCACTACACATTGGGCTCCAGGCTCTGCCATAACCCTTCTGCCTTCCACCTGTGAAGCTCATTCTCTCACCCCAAGCTACTCTGAATTTTCTGCACAAGGTGCATTCTCTCTCCTCTGTTTTTCTCCTCCTGATCTTTTTGCTGAAATACCCAGCTCTGCGCACCTCACCTGTAAAGTTCAGGGCTGGTGTTTTATCCCCTGCCTAACCTTTTCTTCCCAAGGAGAGCTGATGCACGCTGTCATTGCACTGCATTTTCATGATGTTTCCTTTCCCTCTCTTCCCCACGATGGGTGGGCTCTTTAAAGACAGGGATGTGCCCTGTGTGTCTGTATCTTTGGCACCCGGCACGGAGTTGGGCATGGTGGTGGTGGGGTGCTCAGTCAGTGTTTATTCTCTTCCTCTCTTCCCTGGCCCCACAGGCTCACCAAGGGCATTCTGTCAGTGGAGACAATTTCTGAGCTGAGACAGTGGGGCTGTCCCGAGCCACTCAGCAGATATGAAGAATCCCTCCCTCCCTTTGGAGATGCTCCACGAGCCTCCCTGGGCTCGGTTTTTCTCAACTGTGTGTGTGTTTCTCAGATGTCCAGGAATCCCATGCGAGGTGAAGGCTGCTTCGGAGTTCTAAAGTCTGTCCGGGATAATCCGATGTCTGCCCTAGAACTCCTAGATTTCTCTGTAAGAACTTTTCATAAATCTCATCTGTGATCCTCCCCACAGCCCCATGAGTTATCATTTAGAGGAAGAAAGTGGGGATCAGAGAAATAGAGTGCCCTGCCCAGATACTTAGTGTGGCTGAATCTGAGTCCCACCCCAGGCTGGACTGTAAGGTCACAGTGCCACTCTGGCTCTATTCCCACTCCTGATTGGGGGGTCCCGCCATGGTCTCACCTCCAACCCCTGCCTGGGTTCTTCATTGGCTGAGAGAGACTAGGTGGCTCAGAGGACACAAAGCTCGCTGTTCACTGATGTTTGGATCTGCAGATTTAGTACTTGCAAGGTGGCCCTGCCCCACGCCCTGGCCTGTTCTGTCTGCAGGTGGATCATAGTGCTGGAAGGTTCACTCATGTGGCCTTGAGGGAGATTAAGACTCCTTTTCATTCAATTGTGCCTTTTTGATATAGAAAATTAAAAGCAGGGGCGCCTGGGTGGCTCAGGTGTTAAGCGTCTGCCTTCAGCTCAGGTCATAATCCCAGGGTCCTGGGATCGAGCCCCACATCGGGCTCCCTGCTCAGCAGGAAGCCTGCTTCTCCCTCTCCCACTCCCCCTGCTTGTGTTCCCTCTCTCGCTGTCTCTCTCTCTGTCAAAGAAAGAAAGAAAGAAAGAAAGAAAGAAAGAAAGAAAGAAAGAAAGAAAGAAAGAAAGAAAGAAAGAAAGAAA
>NC_058416.1:65588759-65651409 GCF_002201575.2 Neomonachus schauinslandi
AAAGAAAGAAAGAAAGAAAGAAAGAAAGAAAGAAAGAAAGAAAGAAAATTAAAGCAAAAATTAAACATTAAGGAGAGAATCCCCAAATATGAGTTATTGAAAGGAAGTCTAGTCACAAATCACTGCTTATTCTAACCCTGGTCGATGTCAACCCAGATTTAAGTCAAAATCCTTCCAGAGACGTGTTTTTACAATTCCAATTCTTCAGGCTTATTGCTTCCTTCTGCCTGCCCAGCTTCTACAGCTCCAAAGCCAGAGATTAGCTTGCCTTGACCATGTTCCTCCTGCTCTGAGAATTCCTTTTAGCATTAGCTTCTCTCATTAAAAAAGGAGGGGGGGCCACCTGGCTGGCTCAGTGGGAAGAGCATGTGACTCCCAGAGTTGTGAGTTTGAGTCCCACACTGGGTGCAGAAATTACTTAAATAAGTATTTTTTTTTAAATAAAGGAATGATATATGAAACTCTTCTGCAAAACTATGTGCTTATTCAATATAACCTATGGTTATTATCAGGAGCTTTTAATGTAGTGGAAACAGAGGTGAGAATCAGACAGGCCTGGGACCAAATCCCGAGTCATCAACATGGCATCTTCTGAATTGAAGAATAACACTAGTCTAGATGCAATGTACTAATTTCCTGTTCCTTACTGTTATTAGTCTAATCTCCCCAGCCTAGATTTTCTCCTCAGCTTTAAGGGAAATACTTCTTTTTCTTTTTTTTAAAGATTTTGTTTATTTATTTGACAGAGAGAGAGAGAGCAAGTACAAGCAGGTGGAGCAGCAGACAGGGAGAGGGAGAAGCAGGCTCTCCGCTGAGCAGGGAGCCCAACTCAGGGTTTGATCCAGGACTCCGGGATCATGACCTGAGCTGAAAGCAAACGCTGAACCGACTGAGCCACCCAGGCGCCCCTAAGGGAAATGCCTTTGAATCCTGACAGTTCATGTAAAACCCTTCCCAGGTTTCAGCCTTGTCTTCAGGTGAAATGGGGCTAAAATCTTCCAGCCAGGCTCATTGAGAAGAGGGGATGAGCTAGCAGACCCCACAGGAAAGGCCTGTGTAGAGAAAGACCCCATTAGTGCTAGTATTCTTCCCCTGACTCCCGTTATTGAGGAATAACGTCTATGCTGAAAAGTGCACGTGGGTTAGGGCTGTGAATTTCCACAGACAGAACACACCTATGCAACCAGCCCCCAGATCAAGAAATAGTGCAGGCCCCAAGGAGCTCCCCTGGAGCCACTTCTCTTCTCTATTTTAATGGTTTGGGGAGTAATGACGTTGTCATCCATAGGAGAGAAGCGGCCCTAGGGTGTTTCTTCAAAACCTTGTGTAAGTGAAAAACAGTGACGTTCTCACACAGTGATCATGTACTGCCTTGTAACGGGTTTCTCCTCAGGAGATCCAAGTGGACAGAGAGTTTGATGACCTCGCCAGCTCAGTGAAGGTACTTCTTCCAGCACTCCATGTAAAGACTGCTGCCCACAGAAAAGAGTTACTGCCAGTCTTCACCCCATCCCTACCAGCGTCTGTCCCTAAGTGACTGCGGTGGGTGGCTTCCTCATCTCACATTGGCCACTTCAACGTCGAGGGTTCTTGGCCTCACGATGCCTTATTACCACTTGAGTCTGCAGTGAGTCCCCATGTCAACCGGGTGGTTAAGTCCTATGGAGCCTGTCTTAATGGAGTCTCAGACACCTGTACCCTCCTCTCTATCCCATGGCTTCTGTTAATGCAGAGACTGGGTCTTCCTTCGCTCACACTAACTTGTGTAACTTGTACTATGTGCTACATATTGAGCTGGGTATGGGGTCAGAGATGTCCAAAGTCCCAGCTTGGGTGACCTCAGGAGACAATGAAAGTACGAACTCAACTTGCCAGAATGCAAACTGACACAACTTTTCTGGGAGGCAATTTATCATTATGCACCAAAAGCCTTAAAACTGCCTGTGCTCTTTGATTCGGTGGTCTAATTAATCTGCTCTGCAGAAATAACCAGAGCTGCATAAAAAGATTAATGCCCAAAGATGTTCACTGAGGGGCACCTGGGTGGCTCAGTTGGTTAAGCGACTGCCTTCGGCTCAGGTCATGATCCTGGAGTCCCGGGATCGAGTCCTGCATCGGGCTCCCTGCTCAGCAGGGAGTCTGCTTCTCCCTCTGACCCTCTCATGCTCTCTCTCTCTCTCATTCTCTCTGTCTCAAATAAATAAATAAAATCTTAAAAAAAAAAGATGTTCACTGAAATGCTGTTTATAATATGAAAATTGGAAATAATCTAAATGCCCACTAACAGGGGTTAACTAAGATTTGGAAGTCTGCAAACATTAAAAGCCAAGTGTTCAAAGAACATTTAATAATTTATGAAAATGCACATGATTAATGTTAAGTGAGAAAATCAGATAAAAAAATCACATGGTTTGGTTAGTAGTTCCTCAAAAGATTAAACATGTAGTTTATCATAGACCCAGCAATTCCGGTCATAGAGAAATGAAAACATATGTTCACACAAAAACTTGCACACAGATGTTCACAGCTTTATTCATAATATCCACAAAGTACAAATGTCCACCAACTGATAAATGGATAAATAAAATATGGTATACCCATACAATGGAACACCCCTACAATTTGGCCATAAAAAGGCATGAAATTTGGGGTGATGAAAGTGTTCTAAAACTGATTGTGGTAATGGTTGTACAACTCTGAATATACCAAAAGTAGTTATTGTACACTGTTTTTTTTTAAAGATTTGTTTATTTATTTTAGAGGTGGGGAGGGACACAGGAAGAGGGAGAGAGAATCTCAAGCAGACTCCCTGCTGAGCACAGAGCCGGGCATGGGGCTTGATCTCACGACCTTGAGATCATGACCTGAACTAAAAACAAGAGTCAGGGGCGCCTGGGTGGCTCAGTTGGTTAAGCGACTGCCTTCGGCTCACGTCATGATCCTGGAGTCCCGGGATCAAGTCCCGCATCGGGCTCCCTGCTCGGCGGGGAGTCTGCTTCTCCCTCTGACCCTCCTCCCTCTCATGCTCTCTGTCTCTCATTCTCTCTGTCTCAAATAAATAAATAAAATCTTTAAAAAAAAATAAATAAAAACAAGAGTCAGACGCTCAACTGACTGAGCCACCCAGGTGCCCCTGAATTGTACACTTTAAATAGGTGAACTGTATAGTATGTGAATTATAGCTCAATAAAGCTGTTTACAAGAAAAAGGAATAAGGGGGCGCCTGGGTGGTTCAGTTGGTTAAGCGACTGCCTTCAGCTCAGGTCATGATCCTGGAGTCCCAGGATCGAGTCCCGCATTTGGCTCCCTGCTCAGCGGGGAGTCTGCTTCTCCCTCTGACCCTCCCCCCTCTCATGCTCTGTCTCTCATTCTCTCTCTCTCAAATAAATAAAATCTTTAAAAAGAAAAAAAAAGAAATTTAAAAAAAGAAAAAGGAATAAGGTATCATGCTACTACAGGAATGTACCATGTATCAGGAGGAATGTATCATGCTACAACATGAAGGCACCTTGAAAACATTATGCTAAGTGAAAGAAGCATTCCCAAAAGACCACATATTGTATGATTCTGTGTATATGAAATGTCCAGAATAGGCAAATCTATAGAGACAGAAAGTAGATTAGAAGTTGCCTAGGGCAGGGGCGCATGGCTGGCTCAGTCTGTAGAGTATGTGACTCTTGATCTCGAGGTTGTAGGTTTGAGCCCCATCTTGGGTGTAGAGATTACTTAAAAAAATAAAAAGAATAAAAAAAAAAAGTTGCCTAGGGCTGGGGAGATGGGAGGGACTGGGAGTTGACAGCGAAAGAGCATGGGTTTCTTTGGGAGGTGACAAAAATGTTCTAAAATTGATTATGGTGATTGTTGCACAACTCTGTGAATAAACTACAAGCCAGTGGATTGTATACCACTTTATTTTTTTTTTTTTTAAAGATTTTATTTATTCATTTGAGACACAGAGACACAGAGAGAGAGAGAGCATGAGCAATGGGAGAAGCAGACTCCCGGCTGAGCCAGGAGCCCGATGTGGGGCTCGATCCCAGGACCCCGGGATCATGACCCGAGCTGAAGGCAGACGCCTAACCATCTGAGCCACCCAGGCGCCCCTGTATACCACTTTAAATGGGTGAATTGTGGGGTGACTGCCTGGCTCAGTCGGTAGAACATGTGACTCTTGATTTCTGGGTTGTGAGTTCAAGCCCCACATCGGGTGTAGAGATTACTTAAAAGTTAAAAAAAAAGGGCGCCTGGGTGGCTCAGTTGGTTAAGTGACTGCCTTCGGCTCAGGTCATGATCCTGGAGTCCCGGGATCGAGTCCCGCATCGGGCTCCCTGCTCAGCAGGGAGTCTGCTTCTCCCTCTGACCCTCCCCCCTCTCAAGCTCTCTCTCTCTCATTCTCTCTCTCAAATAAATAAATAAAATCTTTAAAAAAAAAAAAGTTAAAAAAAAATGTTTTTTAAATGGTGAATTGTATAGTATGTGAATTATATCTCAAGAAAGCTGTTACCAAAACAAATCATATTGTTGGATCCAAATTGTGTAAAAAAAATGTATAAGTATATGTATGCAGGAGAAAGGACTAAAAAAACCCTGACATATTAATAATGTTTAGCTCTAAGTTGTGAGTTTGGGAATGATTTTAATTTTTTTCCTATTATTCTTCATTTTCCACACTTTCTACTCTGAATATGTGTTACTTTCATAACCAGAAAAATAAATAGTACTTTAAAATGTGAGAGGTGCCTGGGTGGCTCAGTCAGTTGAACATCTGACTCTTGATTTTGGCTCAGGTCATGATCTCAGGGTCCTGGGATCGAGCCCCACGTCAGACTCCTGCTCAGTGGGAAGTCTGCTTGTCTCCCTCCCCCTGCTTGTGTTCTCTCTCTCTCTCTAAAATAATAAATCTCTTTGAAAAATAAAAATAAAATGTGATGCAGTCTTCAATTAAATTATGTATGTGGTATGTTTTGAGCCCTGAGAAAGGAGGGTGCTACAGACTGAATTGAGTACCCCCCCAACTCCTATGTTGAAGCCCTAACCACCAATGTGACTGTATTTGGAGATAGGAGGTAATTGAGGTTAAATGAGATCATAAGAGTGGGGCCCTGATCTGATAGGATGCGTGTCCTTATAGGAAGAGACACCAGAGAACTTGCTCTCTCCTCCTACCCCTGTAGGCAGACACAGCAAGAAGGAGGCCTTCTGCAAGTCAGGAAGAGAGCCCTCGCTTGAAACCGACCCATCCAGAACTTGACCTTGTACTTCTAGCCTTCACAACTGTGTAAAAAATAAACTGTGCTTAAGCTACCCAGTCTGTGGTGTTTTGTTATGGCAGGTTAGCTAAGATAGAAGGATTCACTCTCCTGGAGAGAAGAAGCAGGGAAGGTTTCTCCTGGTTTCCCTGGCTCTCCCCTGACCTCCTTCCATCTCCCTCCTCCCTGCTGCCAAAGCTGCCTAAGGCAGACCTAATCATACTATTCATATGTTCCCAAGGCCTACAGAAAAATTCCAGCGCCTCTATCTGGTGTGTGTCCCATTGCAGGGGTTGAATTCTCCATTCTTCTCTAAGAAGAAGGTAAGAGTCTGCTCCAACACTCTAGGGAATCACCAGAAAGGGTGTTGCTTTGGGGTGATAAACTGGGGGTATGCCAGAATTCCTCTTACCCTGCTTTTCTCAGAAATAAATACACATTAGATCCTAAAGAAAGTTGAGTCAATCTTTACAGAATGGAAGAATCGGGTAATTGTTCCAAAGTCCCCCAAAATGGACACTGAGCTCTGACCCAGCTCTTGGGGGATGTGGGGAGGCTGGGGTATACCCTTCCACTCCCTTATCTCCAGAAACCCAGTTCACATTAAAGAAGTAATCAAATCCTGCCTGGTTCTCAGGTGCTGGATGGCAAAGGCCTTTCTGCACCAGAAAAGGGGTGGACAAGAAAGGGGGTGCAGACTTTAGGTATAAAGCTGGCATCCATCTTGTTAGTTGAGATGAAAGAATGAACACTAGAGGTCATACCCTCTGCAAGCACAGCTCCACCTGCTAGGGAATGGAGTAGGCCCAAGAGATAGGAATGTGTACTTATTCAAAGGATCATGACCCCACTAGTTTACCCACAGAACAAACAGGCACTTAAAAGCAGTTTATCAGCACTATCCCAAACACACAATCACCAGATGTACCTAATGAAATCTCTAACCTAAGAAATATGTTTTTCAGATTCCAAGTCTCCCGAGATAGAGCACAATTCCATGGACCAGAGGAAGCCACCTCAAGTAACAAAGTAGCATCTGTGTACGTGATTTCATGGGCCTCCGATCAACAGCGTCAGGAGACCCCTGACCCAAATTTTGCCCTTAAAAATCCTCACTTAGGGCGCCTGGGTGGCTCAGTCATTAAGCGTCTGCTTTCGGCTCAGGTCATGATCCTGGGGTTCCGGGATCGAGTCCCACATCGGACTCCCTGCTCGGCGGGAAGCCTGCTTCTCCCTCTCCCACTCCCCCTGCTTGTGTTCCTGCTCTCGCTGTCTCTGTCAAATAAATAAAATCTTAAAAAAAAAAAAAAGAAATCCTCGCTTATAAGGCATCAGGAAGTTCGGGACTTTGAGCATTCGTTTCCCGTTCTCCTGTGTGGTACCACACCAATAATATTCTACCTTCACGGCAAAAGCTCGGTGCCAGTCTTTTACTGGCTTGCTGGGCATGGGGTGGAGCAACTCTCCTTTGGATGGGTTACAGGTAGAAGATTGGCAGACCTCTGAGAGGTGGTCATGTCTGCAAAGACCTAAATCAGGAACAGGCAGATGAGTGGGCTTGAGGCTCCAAGCAAGAAGGCGACACAATCTTGACTTGAAGCCATTCGCACACTGGGGACTTACATACATGAAAATGTCCTGTGCCCCGTGCAGGGAAAACCGCGACCACTACAGCTTTCTAAAGGCCGAGGATGGCCCAGAACGCTCCGCCTTTGGCTAGGCAGCCGCCTTCCCGCCAAAGCCGCATCCAATCAGAAAGCGCCATACTCCGAGAGTCAAGCAATGGCCAATCGGAAGCGGGATTCCAGGCCTTGGTCCGCCCCGAGGCACTGAGGACCAATAGGCGCCTGGGCAGCAGCGGGCCAATCGCTGGCAGTGTGCACAGGGCAGCGGCGGCAGTTGGGCGCGTGGTGTCTGTGGCGGCAGTTGAGGTCAAGTAGCGGCGTTGGGCAGCAGCTGAGCTCACCATGGTAAGGCCCCGGGGCCTGGCCCACATTGGCAGGACCCCGGCCACTCTTGCTCCGTGGACGCCCAGGCGGGAGGGTGGGCGAAGCCCGCCACGTGAGGCGACAGGATGGGGCAAGACTGGGACGGACGCCGGGACCAGGGTTCCGTGGGGGGGCAGGCATCAGCTGGAAGAGGGGGCCGGGGTGGGCACGGGAGGCCCGGGGCTGCGGGTACGAGCAGATGGTCGTCCTCTCGCTTGTCCTCTGGGTGTGTGGCGACTTGCATCATGGGAGTCTCTGGGGTGAAGGGGGTGGGGGGTTGGCAGGTGCAGGCGGCTCCTCAGAAATTGTGCCTTTAACGAGCCAGGCAGGCAACTGGGTTGTTGGGTGGCCTCGACTCAGTCTCTGAGAAGACCAGCCGTAGTGTTGGGTTCCTGAAGACGAGGGTGGTTCTCAAACTTTCGGGTCCCAGGACATCCCTACAGTATTACAAATTATCCAGGACTCCAAGAAGCTTCTGTTTATGTGGGTTACATCTGTAGGCATTTGTCATGTTAGAAATTTAAAACGAGAAACTTTAAAAATATTTGTTCACTTTAAGGCAACACATGTTAATATAAATAACAAATATCCAAGTCAGAATAGCCATAGTTTGTCAACTCTTTGTAGGAAAATAACATGCCATGACAAAAGCAGCTAGTTCAGTTGGCAACTCAAAACACACAAGTGCCGTTTCTCAAGACAGCTGTATTTTAGCAGGTACACCAGTACTTTATGAATATTTTCCATTTTGTCACAGTTCTTGAGGATGGAGATTTTTTTTTTAAGATATATTTATTTAATTTTAGAGAGAGAACGTGTGAGCGGGTTGGGGCGGGGAGAGGGAGAGAGAGAATCCTCAAGCAGACTCCCCGATGAACGCAGGACTTGATCCCAGGACCTTGAGATCATGACCTGAGTTGGAATCAAGAGTCAGATGTGCTTGGGCGGCATCTGGGTGGCTCAGTCATTAAGAGTCTGCCTTCGGCTCAGGTCATGATCCTGGGGTCCTGGGATCGAGCCCTGCATCGGGCTCCCTACTCCTCGGGAAGCCTGTTTCTCCCTCTCCTACTCCCCTGCTCGTGTTCCCTCTCTCTCGCTGTGTCTCTGTCAAATAAATAAAATCTTTAAAAAAGAGAGACACTTGGGACAACTGGGTGGCTCAGTCGGTTAAGCGGCTGCCTTTGGCTCAGGTCATGATCCCAGAGTCCGGGGGTTGAGTCCCGCATTGGGCTCCTTGCTCACCGGGGAGCCTACTTCTTCCTCTGCCAGCTCTGCCTGCCACTCCCCCTGTTTTTGTGCTCTTTCTCCCTCTGACAAAATCTTTTAAAACAAATTTTTAAAAATTTAAAAACTGCTTTAAAAAAAAGTCATAACGCTTAACTGACTGAGCCACCCAGGCGCCCCGAGGTTGGAGATTTTATAAAATCAGTAATCATTTTTGCTTCATTATGAACATTCTTAAATGAAATTGACGTTTTTTTTTTTTCTTTTGTCTTTTTACTGTGAGTGCATAAATGTGAAGAATCTAATGAACACTGGTACAGTTTGGTGCCACTACCTTGATTTGTGCTCAAGCACCAGCAGTTTTACCCATCTCTGATTATTCACCATCAATGCAATTGTGAACATGGTGAGAAGGACTGGTCACCTCAGCAGTCCTGACTATGAAATTGCTTTAATTTCCATGTATCCTGAACAGGTGTATGGATCTCTAGTGGCCTGGGAACTCCAGATAACTTTGAGGACTGTTGCTGGGTAGGGGATCAATAGAAACAATAGATCGTTGACAGAAAGCATAGCTTTCTTGTAAAAGAATGAGGAGAGCAGAAAGTCTGCACATTTGCTGGTTGGAAGTTGAAGCTTCTTGGTAACTAGGGAACAAGGTTATCTGCCACAAATATGAAGAGAGCAGTTGGGCTGGAGCTTGAAAAGAACAGAGGAAGTTTCAAATAATTTTTCAGAGAGGAGATAAAGCTGACTAAAGAAATGTAAGATTTTTAAAAATTTTTATTGTTATGTTAATCACTATACATTACATCATTAGTTTTTGATGTAGTTTTCCATGATTCATTGTCTGTGCACAATACCCAGTGCTCCATGCAGAACATGCCCTCTTTGATACCCTTCACCAGGCTAACCTATCCTCCCACCCAGAAATATAAGATTCTAATGACCCAGGTGAGGTTGGCCATGAATTTATAATGGCTTTCTGTTGAAAGCTAGGAGTGATTTTCCTGACTGCTTTTGATTTGTTTCACTGGTTAAATAATCAGATGAAAGTGGTCTTGCAGATCACCTAGCACGTCAGTCCCCATTTTTTTAAAAGATTTTATTTATTTATTTGTCAGAGAGAGTGTGAGCACAAGCAGGGGGAGCAGCAGAGGGAGAGAGAGAGAAGCCTGATGTGGAACTCAATCCCAGCACCCTGGGATCATGACCTGAGCCGAAGGCAGCCACTTAACTGACTGAGCCGCGCAGGCATCCCACGTTAGTCCCCATTTTGTAAAAGAAGAAATTGAGGGATTTGCTCAGGATACAGAGCTTACAGAGATCATAGTGGGACTGAGTGAGTAGAAAACCAAATCAGGCATTTTGTGAAGTACAGGCTGCTTGGATTTAAGTAAGGCAAACTGAACAATATGGATTTGCAAATGGTGTGATTGGGTGGATTCCAAGACTTCCCAGAGTGTTGACATCATTCTCTGAAGGAGTGAGTTCCTTGTCATTGGAGAAGTTCTTTCTGGAACTGAATGCTTCCTTCTGGGGTAGATTCTTGGGGGATTGCAGCATAGTGTGAATCTCTGTGCCCCTGATTTGAGACTTGATGCTTGTGTAATAGAAAACAGGACTTCAAGTTCTTGGTGTATTATATACATTAGGATTTAGGGTAGATGGGACACCTTGAATTTCATTTGATTTCCTCTATGTATTTGTAAGGATAATGTGTCTAAAATAGAACAAATGATTTATGACTGTGCAGTTAGGTTCCGGGCAGGAAAGGTATGATGCAAAATATGTACTTTGAGGGAAATCTTTAAAAAGGTACTATCTATAAAGCTATGGGCAGGGTTGGGTCTAAAGAAACCACCAAAGGACAGTGCAGTGTTGTAGCATTTGTGATGTCTGGTAGCCTTTAACTCCTAGCTTTGAAGGTGAAGTGAGGGAGTAGTTACTAGAAGTTGAGAAGGTAGCTTTATGAAGAGCACAGACTGCTGAAAGTTTGTGGCTTTGTGTTTACACTCAAGGAACCCATGGCAGTATGGCAGGGGGTAGCCAAGGAGTGAGCACGCTGACCACACTGTCCTCCAGCCTCCCAGTCTCCTGCTGATGCCTGCCATTGGCTCAAGCAACCAGAAGCCAGGGGCGAGGAAGCCCTTTTAATGCAGTCCACATGGGTCAGCCTCTGTGAACACAAACCTAGATGGAGAAAAATAGAGGGTAGATGTAGATGGGTAGATAGAAGACACACATACAGTGACACCTGAGCCGTGGTGACCGGTGTCCTAGTACACTTTTCCTTCCCTGAGTCTATATTACCTGTTACCCTGTTTTTGGACAGGACACCATCAAAAGCTAGTATTCTTTAGAGAATAACTATGACTAGCCATAATGCGGAGTTTACTGTTGACAGTACATATATAGTAGCAAATACTTTTGTATAGGGGCTAAGTCTGGCACTTAGTAGCTAGGGTGGTTTAGAGCACCTCAGTTTTCACAGTGACAAAAGAGTCACATAAGCCTTCTGGGAAAGACTTGTAAAAGCTTTAGACACTGAAACATACATACATGTGTTATGTTTTGCATGCCATATAGTGTCGATTGCCTTGAAAACAAGGAGGTCTCAACGTTTATGTTCTGGTTCCCAGCGCGAGTGCATCTCTATCCACGTGGGGCAGGCAGGTGTCCAGATCGGCAATGCCTGCTGGGAACTGTACTGCCTTGAACACGGAATTCAGCCTGATGGTCAGATGCCAAGTGACAAAACCATCGGCGGTGGGGATGACTCGTTCAACACGTTCTTCAGCGAGACTGGGGCTGGCAAGCATGTGCCCAGAGCGGTGTTTGTGGACCT
Source organism: Neomonachus schauinslandi (assembly GCF_002201575.2). Lineage (NCBI taxonomy): Eukaryota > Metazoa > Chordata > Mammalia > Carnivora > Phocidae > Neomonachus > Neomonachus schauinslandi. The sequence continues at coordinate 65,600,069 of NC_058416.1, forward strand.
GGAACCCACCGTGGTCGGTAGGTCCTGGGGCACTTGGGCGGCTTTCCTGGGACAGTGGGAGGGCCTCCCTGTGCTCCTTTGACTCCTTCCACAGAAAGGATGGGACGTGCAAGTGTATGCCTGTGGCTGTGTTAGGTGAGAAACTACAGGGTTAGTGCTTCAAGTGTCTTTGGCACCGAGGCTCCTCATTTAGGAGAACCTAATGTGCAGAAAAGAGGGGCTGGTAATAGATTCACTCGTGGCCGCCTCAGACCCAGGCAGGTGGTTGTGTGGACCCGGTGCCGGGTCTCGGGTCCCTCCTTAACGCTGCCCACATGGTGATGCTGGTGCACGAGAGTCGTGACCTGAGTCTTAGACACGGAAGGTAAATAGAGACCATTCCTTGGGATCCTCCAGCTGAGAAGCCTGAGGGGGTGGCCAGGGAGAGCTGCCAAGAGAGGGCACCTTTCAGGGGCCACCCGGGAGAAGACAGAACGTCAGCCTGAAGCGTGTGAGCCGCAGGCCACCTAGGGTGCCCTGACGGGACTGCCTGGCAGAAGTCATGCTGACCTGGTGACTGTCTAGTATGTCAGGGCTTTTTAGTCACACTCCTTGTGTGTAGCTACAGATGGGAAGAAATAATCGCGTGTGTGCGGGTGTGAGCTTTTTCCCTTCTTTGGGAACCCGTCAGATTGGACTTTGTACCTCCAGTGGACTTCCGCTGCTAGAGCCACAGACCACAGTTGTGGTCTGCATGTCACACAGAGACGTTTCCTGTGAGACACCGATGCTGCCGACCCCCAAGGCACAGCCCGTGCGTGGTAGATCCCCGAAGGGTCCCCAAATCCCTCCCCGTCGGTGAGTTAACAACAGGCCTTAAAGACCCGCGGCCCACGCGTCCTCTTTGTAGATGAAGTGCGCACGGGGACCTACAGGCAGCTCTTCCACCCAGAGCAGCTGATCACCGGGAAGGAGGACGCAGCCAATAATTACGCCAGAGGCCATTATACCATCGGCAAGGAGATCGTCGACCTGGTCCTGGACCGGATCCGGAAACTGGTAAGGGGGCGCCGAGAGGGCTTCCTGTGGACGCTGCCCTGGACGGGAGGGTGGCGGGGATGGGGACCGGGAGGTCATTTTGGCCAAACCCCAGGCCAGAATCTTGAGTCCACGTCTTCCTTCACGGGTGGCTTCAGTGCATCCGTCGTCCACCCATCTTCACGTCTGCCTTGCTTTGCTTCTGAGTGTCACGTGTGTGCGCTGCGGCCGATTCGAACGCGTAGCGTCCTGCAGAGGAAAAGAGGAGTGACCGTGGCTCGCTGGAGGTCGGCGGTGTGGCTTCTGCAGGCACTGACCCACGGTCTGTGCTTTCTCTCAGGCGGATCTGTGCACGGGGCTGCAGGGCTTCCTCATCTTCCACAGTTTCGGGGGCGGCACCGGCTCTGGCTTCGCGTCTCTGCTCATGGAGCGGCTGTCGGTGGACTACGGCAAGAAGTCCAAGCTGGAATTTGCCATTTACCCAGCCCCCCAGGTGTCCACGGCCGTGGTGGAGCCCTACAACTCCATCCTGACCACCCACACGACCCTGGAGCATTCTGACTGTGCCTTCATGGTGGACAACGAAGCCATCTACGACATATGTCGGCGCAACCTGGATATCGAGCGGCCCACGTACACCAACCTCAATCGTCTGATCGGGCAGATCGTGTCCTCCATCACGGCCTCCCTGCGATTCGATGGGGCCCTGAACGTGGACTTGACGGAATTCCAGACCAACCTGGTCCCGTACCCCCGCATCCACTTTCCCCTGGCCACGTACGCCCCGGTCATCTCTGCCGAGAAGGCCTACCACGAGCAGCTGTCCGTGGCCGAGATCACCAATGCCTGCTTCGAGCCGGCCAACCAGATGGTCAAGTGTGACCCTCGGCACGGCAAGTATATGGCCTGCTGCATGTTGTACAGGGGGGACGTGGTCCCGAAAGATGTCAACGCGGCCATCGCCACCATCAAGACCAAGCGCACCATCCAGTTTGTGGATTGGTGCCCGACTGGATTTAAGGTAGGACTGGGTAATGTGGTGTGGTTTTACCTGTCAGCAGCAGCAGACCAAGCACACAATGCCCTTTGTGGAGAATACCCCTATTTCTTGGCAGCTAGGCTGAAAGGAAAAAAGTTTAGTAATTAATTTGCTAAGGGCCTATCAACTACTTCGTGTACCCCTATTTCTTAGAAACACCCTATAAAGTTCCCTGGGGTAGTATTACTAACATCTTACAGTTTAAAGACTGAGCTGAGACAGCTCTTTGTATCTTAAAGGCCCCATGGGCAGCAAGTGATGGAGAGCACAGAGACAGTCTGACTGTAGGCCTGGTCTCTCCACATTTCTCTATTGCTTACATAAGTTTGTTAGGTCTGTGGTGTTGTTTTGTATTAGAAATAGTGTTTTTTAGACTTTACATAACTTAAGACCTTTCTATTCACTGCAGTTTAGGCAAAACTTACATGTCTGTAAGCAGAATTTTAAATTGGTCACACGGTGTTTACTATCAGTTCACTCCTGTTTCTCCAAACCACACTGGGAATGTTGCCTCACACATAAAATCACATTGATAATAGGTGGCTCCTTCAACTATGTTTAATGTCACAATGAAACATCTGCCAAGAAAAAGGGAACATGTACTTGGAAGCCAAATAACAGAATGTCAGCCTCTTGACCTATTGTGATTATGCAGCTAAGTGCCTCACCACCCCTGAGTTTGAGAACTCTGTGCCCTCTTTTTAGTTAAAAGTGGTTGTTCACCCTTGGTTTTCTGCACTTGACAAAGTTGTGGACCCTGCATTTGTACGTCCTGATGATTTCCTGAGGTGTTTGGAGAGTTCTATGTTCCAGTCATTCCAGATTGAAAATGATGAGAAGCAGAAGAAATGTGTGTCATCTGGTCCCATTTGGAATGGCTGTAGCTTACCTGTAACTGCACAGAAGTTGTTGAACCTGTCTGGCCCTGTCAGCCCCCACTTTTGTCTGTGTCGGATATCTTGACACAGATCATCTCTGAGGGCATAAAATTGATGGGTTTAAAGTGACTCACAGGGAAGGGTAAACTTTGACAGGTTTCACCAATCTGGAAATAGCCACTGATATGACATGGGAAGTTTGCAGAACTTAGAGGTTAGAGGTCGAAGTCGAAACCTTCAATTCCATGTGTCTAATTGCCAAGTTCTTGAGTGGAGGAAGTTCTCTTTCGGTCACTGTGACCTTCAGAAGGTAAGGATATCCAAGACGGCTTCAGCTGGGAGGCATTGTGGGGGGTGCCTTGTGCCCAAGCTTCCTCTCCTGAATCTCTGGCTCCTCTGAACCAGCAGGGAGGGCCAGTCTGTGAGGAGGTACAGGAAGCCACAGCTTTTACTGTCCCTACATAGGACAGTCCAGCCCCGGAGGGACTGTATTGCATTCTCATTGCTCTAAGCTCCTTGTCAGCTAGAGTGTGGTTTCACTCTATGTTCTGTAACCATTTGCTCAGGGATACACTATATTCAAGGAGTCATTTCTATGCTTAAATGTATTTAGTTTTTTATTATAAAAACGCATAGGGCGCCTGGGTGGCTCATTTGGTTAAGCGACTGCTTTCGGCTCAGGTCATGATCCTGGAGTCCCTGGATCGAGTCCCGCATCGGGCTCCCTGCTCGGCAGGGAGCCTGCTTCTCCCTCTGACCCTCCCCCCTCTCATGTGCTCTCTCTCTCTCTCATTCTCTCTGTCTCAAATAAATAAATAAAATCTTAAAAAAAAAAAAACCATATATATGGCAAAATTTAACAATGTAGAAGGCTGAAAAGCTAAAGTCCTCTTCCCCTTCCCCAGAGCTTGCTTTGTTCTTCATTCTGTGCATTTTCAAGGGAATTTATACTTTTTGTTTTCTGGGTGATGTCAAGAGGCCAGCAATATGGGCAGAGTATGCAAGTTCTTTTTTTTGTCTGTGACGGAGTTGACTCAGTACACACAGCCAAAGAAAGCAGGGAACTGGTGGTGCTCCCACTTGGGAGGGACCAGCTGGCCTGGCCTTAGAGCTGTGGGAGGACACCCCTTGGATCAAGGTCAGAACCCCTGGGCCCATGTCTCTCCCCCTAACAGTTCTGGAGACTGGCTGTGTGCCTAGCTGCTGCTAACTGCTATGTGCTCACCAGGACACTGCCTCAGCACACTCCCAGGTGTTTATCCTCCTCCACAATGAGGTTCCCCTAGCCTTCCCCTAGTCTGTTTGTTACCCTAAGGTATTTTTAAACATAAATACTCACATAGTAACCAACTTGCTTTTATTTTTGCCGAGTATGTTTATATGCCAAGACAGATTTCTCATTCTTTTTCATGATCAGTGTTTCACTAAATGGGTCTATAAAAATTTAGTTCGCCATGATGGACATTTGTTTCCAGTTTTGCCATTACAAACAGTAAACTAAATACATAAAAATGTTTATACATGTAGCTTTGTGCTCTTGTGTGGGTAAATCCAAAAATTGAGAGCATATGGTCAAAGGATATTAAATTGTGATTAGTACTGTCAAAAAATAAAGTACCGGTTTCTATAGGGCATCATTTAAACTAGGTCTACAGCTCGTTTTTTATTTTTTAAAGATTTTTTCTTTATTTGAAAGAGAGAATGAGAGAGAGAAAGAAAGAGAGCACATGAGAGAGAGGGGGGAGGGTCAGAGGGAGAAGCAGACTCCCCGCCGAGCAGGGAGCCCAATGCGGGACTCGATCCTGGGACTCCAGGATCATGACCCGAGCCGAAGGCAGTCGCCCAACCAACTGAGCCACCCAGGCCGCCCCTGCAGCTCGTTTTTTAAAAACAAGCTACTGGGGTGCCTGGGTGGCTCAGTTGGTTAAGCATCTGCCTTTGGCTCAGGTGGTGGTCCCAGGGTCCTGGGATCGAGCCCCGCATCGGGCTCCCTGCTCGGCGGGGAGTCTGCTTCTCTTGCTGCCTGCCGCTCCCCCCTGCTAGTGCTCTGTCAAATAAATAAATAAAATCTAAAAAAAAAAAACACTACCATTTCTGAGGTCACATTATAATCTTCACATGTTCCCTTTCTCTCACAGGTGGGCATCAACTACCAGCCCCCCACCGTCGTCCCCGGGGGTGACCTGGCCAAGGTGCAGCGGGCTGTGTGCATGCTGAGCAACACTACCGCCATTGCCGAGGCCTGGGCCCGCCTGGACCATAAGTTTGACCTCATGTACGCAAAGCGGGCCTTTGTGCACTGGTACGTGGGGGAAGGCATGGAGGAAGGGGAGTTCTCTGAGGCCCGGGAAGACCTGGCAGCTCTGGAGAAAGATTATGAAGAGGTGGGTGTGGATTCCGTGGAAGCAGAGGCCGAAGAAGGGGAAGAATACTGAATGGGAGTGCATCTGGCAACCATCCCTTTGTATCACATCGCCCCCACTATAACATTACAAGATATGTTTACCTATTAAAGTTTCTGTATTGAAGCATTGTTATCTCTTGTGCTGCACCTTGACAGAATTCTCGATACAGATACCTGCCTTTTCCAAGTGCATTTCCAGGGGGAAAAAAATGTTTCCTCTCAGAAAAAGCCAAGCACGTTTGTCTATGTTTAGTTACTTCACCCCTAGAAAGGCGGCTTCAAAAAGCACGGCTGAGGGAATTAGGAAAAATGCTTTGGTTATTCTTAAATCTTTTTATTCTTGATGTTCCTTTGGAAAATGGAATAGTAATCTGGTTTGTTTTTCTAAATGTGGAGTGGCTACTTTGACCCAGTCTTGTGGGAGGGCCCAGGGAGGCAGCCCCACCCTAGTGCAAACTCCTTTGCTGAGGCTGTTTCCAGCAAGGCCTTTGTTTTTGGGTTTTTTTGGTTTGTTTTAATTTTTTCTTTTATTATTTATTTGAGAGAGAGCGAGGGAGTGAGCACGAGTTGGGGGCAGGAGAGGGAAAAGCAGGCTCCCTACTGAGCAGGGAGCCCAAACTGGGGCAACCCAGGACCCCGAGATCATGAACTGAGCCGAAGGCAAACGCTTTAACTGAGCCACCCAGGCGCCCCTCTTTGTTTTGTTTTTTTTTTTCCTCTTTGGTTTTTTAAAAAAGATTTATTCATCTTCATTTTAGAGAAAAATTGATCAAAAGCAGAAGGGGCAGAGGAAGGGGGAAGGAGAATCCCAAGTCAACTGCGCTGAGCGCAGAGCCCAAGGTAGAGCTCCATCTCAGGGCCCTGACTGAGGTCATGACCTAAGCCAAAACCAAGAGCGGAATGCTCAACCGACTGGGCCACCCAGGCGCCCCTTGGCCTTTGTTTTTATCCCTAACTCGGCCGCCTCCCTGCCGGAAGGAACTACAACAGAACCTTCTGCCCATTACATTTTCCCAAAATGTGATCTGTGCCCACCGCCCACCCATCCAATTTATAGGCACCTCTCCCGGAGTAAGCTGTGAGCACTGGACTTTGTCAGGTTCTTTTGATCACGCACCCCGGCCCCTTTTTGTTCTCGCTGGAGTTTCCTTCCTTGCAGTCTAGTCTTTCCCGGGAGCCAGCATGGGTCCCAGGACCCTGCCGGCTTCCCGCTGCCGCGCCCCCAGACCCGTAGGCCGGGACTCTGCGCCGCCAAGCGAAGCCGCTCCTTGGGTGCCAGGAGTTACCCCGAAAGACAAAGAGGGACCCACGTGTGCGACGGCGCTGGCATTCAGGGAGGCGGGGCCGCGCAGACCCGGCGGCGACCTTACGCTCCCGCCGCTTCCGGGGCCCGCCCCGCCCCTCCGGCCAGCGCCTCACTCTTCCGAGTCTCTATGGTACCAACTTCCACCGCGCGCCACTCCTCGCGAGACTTCGGCGGCGCAGCAATGGCGAGATCGTGAGTGCCGCTGACGGGAGTCAGGAGAACGGGCTGGGACGGGGCTCGGGGGAGATCGGGCCGGGGGAGACCCGGCAGGCCAAGGCCGCCTGGAGCGGAGCGGCGGCTGGGGGCGTGAGGCCCCTGCGGGCCTGGACAGCCGCCCACGAACAAGCTCCCGCCTCTTCCCCAGATGCCGCGTCACTGCTCCGCCGCCGGCTGCTGCACACGGGACACGCGCGAGACGCGCAACCGCGGCATCTCTTTCCACAGGTCAGCGCGCGTGCGTGCTGGCGCGCGAAGGTTCACGGGCGCATGCGCCCGTTCCCCTCCCTCCCCGCCCCCCCCCCCCCCCCCGTGGAGCCACGATTGCGCGTGCGCCTCCCTCTGTTTGGCGCGAGGCTTGTACTTGTAGGTGGGAAAGGGTGAAGGGGGCGGTGCCGGTGCGACTGAGTCTAGATGGGAGAGGAAGCGCGGGAGATCCACGAGCCTGGGGCCTTCTGTTCTGTGACTCTTACCTACTAGGTGATACTAAGGAAGTTGCTCTCCCTGAGGCCTCAGTTTCGTCATCTGGGCTTGGGAGGACGGTGTTTACCCGGAATTGAAGGGAGGTCTGGTGGCGGCATGTGCAGGACCAGCCCTTGCCTCCTGGAGAGCTTGGGCAGCTGGAGCCCAGGGCTGCAGACACCCTGGTGCTCACTGGTTTGTGGCTCCGCAGACTTCCCAAGAAGGACAACCCGAGGCGAGGCTTGTGGCTGGCCAACTGCCAGCGGCTGGACCCCAGCGGCCAGGGCCTGTGGGACCCGGCTTCCGAGTACATCTACTTCTGCTCCAAACACTTCGAGGAAAACTGCTTTGAGCTGGTGGGAATCAGGTGAGCTCCCTTGGCGGCCATCGCTGGGGCAGGGTTTGAAGCATCAGAGTAGCTGGCCGATTGGGGCAGCTGTAGGGCCAGAGGAGGAGGGTCCTGCAGTCACTGGCTGGGGGACAAGACAGACCTGGTTCCCAGCGTCGCTGCCTCTTCCCAGCTTTGTACCTCAGTGACAGGAAGACCCATCCCCTCAGGATAACTGGGCCAGTGACAAGGGAGAAAAACATTAGCTTTTTCAGAGGCTGTTCCTTAGAACCCAAGTCCTCCCAGCAAGTCCACAATGAAATTTTTCTTTTTGGCTGGTCAGCCTAGTTCCAGTGCAGCCTTTCTACACACCTTCACTTTGAGGAGTCCTGCAGGGAAGAGAATGGGTGTAACTCTACCTAACTTGGTATTCCCTAAATTAAGTGATTGAAGCATGTCTGCCCACCTCCCACAATGCTAGCATGGGAGAGCCTGGTCCAGGGTGCTGGGGGCATGCTAGCTCTGTGCCCTGCAGGTTGCCCTGGGTGGCAGTATGTGTTCTCCATCTCATCCAGGATGCTTTCCCCCACAGTGGGTATCACAGGCTGAAGGAGGGGGCAGTTCCCACGATATTTGAATCTTTCTCCAAGTTACGTCGGACAACAAAGACCAAGGGGCACAGTTATCCACCTGGCCCCCCTGACGTCAGCCGGCTCCGGCGATGCAGGAAGCGGTATGTGTGCTGTGGGTGGAGGGTGCCTTGCTCCCACCCCAAGTCTGAGAGACTGGGGTTTATTTAGGGTGTCTGCCGGCAATCTTACTGGACAGGGTTCTGAGCTGGTAGAGTGGGCTCAGTGGGCTGGTGAAGTGGGGTCTGGCAAGGCCTTGGCCTGGCCTATTAGTCTCTTTCTCTCTCTTCTCTCAGCTGCTCTGAGGGCCGAGGGCCTACGACTCCATTTTCTCCACCTCCACCTGCTGATGTCACCTGCTTTCCCGTGGAAGAGGCCTCAGCCCCTGCTGCTTTGCCTGCCTCCCCCACTGGGAGGCTGGAGGCTGGCCTCAGCAGCCCCTTTGCAGACCTCCTGGGGCCCCTGGGTGCCCAGGCAGATGAAGCAGGCTGCAGCGCCCAGCCCTCGCCGGAGCGGGAGCCTGACAGACAGCCGTCCCCCCTCGAGCCACGGCCCGTCTCACCCTCAGCCTACATGCTGCGCCTGCCCCCCCCGGCCGGCGCCTACATCCAGAATGAGCACAGCTACCAGGTGGGCAGCGCCCTGCTCTGGAAGCGGCGGGCTGAGGCCGCACTCGATGCCCTGGACAAGGCCCAGCGCCAGCTGCAGGCCTGCAAGCGGCGAGAGCAGCGCCTGCGGCTACGGCTGAGCAAGCTGCAGCAGGAGCGCGCCCGGGAGAAGCGGGCACAAGCAGATGCCCGCCAGACTCTGAAGGAGCACGTGCAGGACTTTGCCATGCAGCTGAGCAGCAGCATGGCGTGAGGGAGGGGCTGCTGGCCCCAGGGCTCCCTTGAAGGGCTGCCTGTCGGGGAGTCGGCCTCTTCCTCCCTCGGAATCTGCCTGGAAAAGGACCCAATCTGAGCTGTGTCCACCAGACCTGCCAGATGCCATAATAAAGTGGATTCTAGGAGGCCCTGCTATCTGGCTCAGCTGCAGCTGGGGCCCCTCCCCTGGAGTCTGAGCTCTCAGCTGTGGAGAGCAAGAAGTGCAGCTCTTGCCCGCCGCTCCTCATGCAACTCCCGGCCCCACAGGGTTTTCTGGGGGACAGGATGGTGTGAGCAGAGGCCAGGGGCAGCACCAGGAACCCTCCTCTCCTTGGTACCTGAAACAGCCCAGACTTCCGCAGTCTCGTCTTTTTGAAAACACTCGTGAAACCCAGGCTAGACTCTGTTTGCAAGGACACCTGCATGGCTTCCATCCACTGGCCCGGTCTGCCCAGAAGTCAGTACGGTACGGCACTTCAATCCCAGCCTGCAGACCAGCCACCCCTTACCCCTAGGCCTGGCTTATCTGAAAAACGGACAAAGACAGCAATTTCTGACCTGGCGCTGTATGCTTGGCAAGTAGTAAGGGCCCAGCAATGACACTTCTAGTCCCCAGAGGTCTGGGAAGAGGTGGGGAAGCTTGGAGGCAGCCTTGGGGGCAGCAATCCTGGCCTCACCCTGAGTCCCCACTGTCTTGAAATTGACTGGAACGTAGGCTTCCCTGCGTCTGTGATGGTGGCAAACGGCTCAGGGCGCGGGCTGGTTTTAACTGCACACGTAACCTCCCTGCTGGGCTTCAGCCACAGTAGCCCCAGGAGCATAGCTGAATTCTCTCTAGTCCTGGAAAGTGCCACACAATGTTCTGAAATTGGCTTTCTAGGATCCTTGGTGTGTAAGTTCATTTATTCATAGGTTTATCAGAGAAAGTCAAGCGACCGGTTACAGGGGTCCACTGTAGAGCAGGGTTTGCAGATCATTCACTGGGGTTTCCAGGCTCACAGAGGCTCACCTCGCGCTGGGCCATTTCCTAGCTTGCTGACGGCCTTACGGACTCCCCTTGCCTGAGGGTGCCCACCTGCCACTGGGGCTCCCCATCTGTCTGTACACAGCACCTGGGGTTCAAGGGCCGAGGAGAGGCAGGCGCCATGTTTGCGTGGGGGCACAACTGGGAGGAGGATGTGAAGGACTGTTTCCCCAAAGCAGCCTCCTGGTAGCCAGGGTAGAAGGGTCCCTGGGATTCTTGTTGCCAGGAAGGAGGCAGAACAGTGCCTTCTGCGTTAGGGTGGACTCCTAGGGCCTTCTGTTGGGGGATGGGGAAGGATGTGGGGGCAAGGCAGCCTTGGGGCTCCAGGGTTCCCCTCAAAGGGGAGGGGCTAGCCTGGATTCCCCCCCAGTCTTCCCCCCACCCCCCCCAACTGGGTCACCCCAGATGGGGCCAGGAGTTGCTGACACGGGTAGAGAACTAGACAGGACTGGCCGGTCCCAAGCACTTGGGCCACCTGATCCGTCCTCAGCTCAGGGAGGGACTATGCCCATGAGGTGTGTGTAGTGGATTAGCACTACTATGGTCTTAATGGCATGTCTGTGACAAAGAATAAATACTTAGGGACAGATGGGGACCCGGGGGCATCTTCACTGACTTCTCCCTGGCGCAGCTGGGGGCCCCTGATGTGCACACAGTGGGGTGGGATCCTGCAACCCCTCTAGAAGCCTAACCCAGGCCAGAGTGGCTGGCCCCTCAGGCTAGGAGCTGACTGACTCAGGGCCCTTCACACCCCAAAATTCATCTGGAGTCAGATTCCACGTGCCCATTACTGTTGCCCACCCACAAGCTCCAGGTGATAGTAGGGGCCCTTACAGCAACCTCGGTGAAGGTGAGGGGGTACTGTGTAGCTCCCCGCTCCCGTCAGAGGGACCTTGGCACTAGGACCCAGTGGCCAGATCCACAAGCCATGCACAGTCCCTGCCGGATGGGCGGCCCCACACCAGCGCCGTGGTGGGCTTTCCCACTGCTGGGCCCTGGCTTCCCACCCATGCCCCCACCCGAGGAGAGGGTTCCACCTGGGGGGCCTGTGTCCTCAGCAGTGAAATGGGGCAGGGCCCCCGTGTCCCATTTCCCTTTGGGGGAGGGACCTGATCATTCACTGGGGTTTCCAGGTGGCGGGAGGACGAGCTCCTTGGGCCTGCCCCTTGGCCGGCAGGTCCAAGCACTCTGCCTCGGGCCTCAGCGTAGCCAGCGTAGTCTGCAGTGGGCGGGGCAGGCATGGTTATTCTTGAGCGGGCCAGCACCGCGTGGGCCCTCAGATGTCGGCGCCCAGCTCCGCGCACTGCTTGTCGGAGATGTGGGAAGCCAGGGAGTCTATGATGTCAAGCAGCAGCTGCTGGCTCAGCGAGCGCAGTGTGGGCAGCTTGGAAACCTGCAGGAGGCAAGCAGAAGGCCCAAACGGGATGGGACCAGATTCACGGGAGGGCCAGGGTGGGCTTCGGGGTCTCCCCGGAGCTCCACCAAGCCAGGGCACGGCTGACTCCGAGTGGAAGGGGGTGGGCCCCCTGCCGCAGGAGATGAGCAGCTTCCACGCACCCCACCCCGCACCTGGCCAAGGCAAGGCCAAGGGAAAGCGGCTCCTGAAGAGGGGTGGGTGGTGAGCGTGGGGCTGGGAGGGCCCTGACCTTGGTGAACTGGTGCACGATGATGTGCAGGCAGTGCCGCTTCATGTCCAGCGCCTGCGTCTTGTCAGCCGCCTCCAGGATCTGCAACGGCAGGTTCCCTGAGGGACTGCTCCCTCTCTCACCTGCCCGCCCAGGTTCAGGGAGGCCCGTGGGCGCCAGTGAGCTACCTGAAGTACATTCTGCACTGTCACGTTCATCTCCAGGTTCTGCTTGCAGTACGCCTGCAGCCGGTTGTTGTAGAAGCCGTAATAGTAGGGGGCCGCAAACAGGTAGCTGGGGGCTGGTTAAGGAGCTGCTGGCCCAAGGAGCTCATCCTCCCGCCACCTGCCCATCTCCCCTGGGAGGGTGCAGCTGGAGCCCCAGGCCCAGCAGGGGCCGAGGAAACCTGAGCCCCTCCTGCTTGCTCAGAACAAGGAAACCCACCCCAGCACAAGGACTGGCCTGGGGCTCCAATCCAACTCGCTCTCTACATGGACTCTGGAGTACTCGGGGTCGAAGGCCCTAGTCCAGACCCGAAGAAAACAGGAAGCCTCTCCCAAGAAAACACCCACGTGCCCGTTCTCAGGACAGACCATGGCCTCACAGAGCTCGGAAAGGCATCTCGCACCCAGTTCAGACCCCCAAGAAGTGACACGATCAGGAATCCCTCCATGGCGGTCTACTCACCTGTCACACACAATGCTAACCAACCCCTTCGTCTGGGCAGTGATGAGGGTCAAGAACCCACCCACCCCTCCTGGCTGCAGACCCCTCTGTGCCTGCCGACCAATCCATTCAGGGAGCCCCGGGAGAGCACCAGGCACCAGGGAAGCCAGGACCAGCCTGCCGGTCTCCAGAGCTGCCTGAGGTGGGCCCTGGGAGCGCCCCTGGCGGGGGAGGATGCAGAGAGTCCTCGGGCGGCATGTTGACCTCACCGTAGTAGATGTAGCGCAGCATGGACTCGAAGGCCTGCCTGCTGGGCACCATCTCCCCAATGGAGATGTTCACCTGGCCGTCCTCCGGCATGAAGGACCGGAACATGGCCTCAAAGTAGCTGCAGACAGGGGCGGGGGGAGTCCTGGCTCTCAGCAAATGCAGGCAGGGCGGGGGCCTGGCTGGCCCCACCACCACACACCCCCCACCCACCCACCTGGAGCGGGCGGCCAGGATGGCCTTGTGCGCCGGTCTCGGGTGCCCATCCAGCAGCAGAGTGATGTCACAGAACTCCGCACCTGCTCCCTCCAGGTACGCCTTCATGTCCTGGATCAGAGATGTGCCTGGTGGGGAGGCCAGGGGATAGTGTGGAGGGGCCTTGAGCAGATGCCTCCCGCCCCCCAGCAGACCCCGAGCCACCGTACTGCTGCTTGCACATCTGCCCATGTTGCTGCTCTGAACAAACCTGCCCCTGGGGCCAGAGGCCCTACTCCGGCCCACCCCCCAGAGTCTGATCTGTGAGCCCTCCTCCCCGCCCTTGTGCTTGGGCTCCCTCTGGGCCTGGCAAACACTGTGTCCCGCCACGTGTCACCCAGGGCCCACGGCCAGAGGCAGCACGGGGCCCGGGGAGTCAGGGAATGAAGGAGACAGTGCTGTCCCTTCCCGGGCTAGGTGGGGACAAGGGAGGCACCAGGAACGTCTGAAGTCTTCGGACCGCGCTTACCCCTCATCAGGCCCCCAAGGGCGGGCGCGCCTAGAAGAGCAGCTCAGCGACTAGTCACTGTGACCTGAGCACGCTGCTCCGGACGAAAGCCCTCAAAGCTGAGGTCAGTCAGGGCAGCCACCCTTGCCAGACAGGGGCCCCGTGCCGGCCTCCGGAAACGGGCTCAGGAGACTGCCCGCCCTCAGGCGCACAGCCTCGGTCGGTGCCCGTGGGGCGGGGTGTCTTCCCTCCAGTGAGCTGGCTGGCTGCCCGAGCCCCAGGAGCACTCCGGGTCCCCTGCGCCCAGACCCCACGCTGGAGGCCGGGCGGGTACTGCCGTGGCTCCCGTCTCCACCCAAGACGAATGCCATCCCTGTGTGCTGCCCCCAGGGATGGGGCCTGGGTCCCTACCGATGTCCACGGGCTGCTCTGAGGGGGCGCGGGCAGGCGGCTGCTGCTTCCGCCGCACGATCTCCACGATCAGTGGGGAAGAGAGGCGCTCGAACTCCTTCATCATGATCACCTGGTTGAAGTGGGACTCCTTCACCACGAAGTTCAAGCAGTGCTCCTGGGACACACAAGCCGGAGCAGGCAGGCAGGGTCAGGCCTTGGCCGACGGGGCGGCGGCCTGGCTAGGATGGCTTGCGGTAGGGGGCACAGGGGGCCGCTGCGGGGGGTGGGGGGGAGTTTGGCAGTGGGGGACGGGGCTGGCGGCGGTAGGCGGGGTGGGCCGTGCCCCCCGGGCCCGCACCTTTAACTGGCCCAGCTGCAGCCTGGCGGCGCTCTCGCACACAACCAGCACGTTCTGCAGGTCCACGGAGGCCTCGATGTACTGTCGGCACAGCTGCTCGAGGCGGCACAGCTGGAAGCTCAGTGCCAGCTTGTACACGTCCATGATGAGCAGCACGTCCTCCACGTGGCCTGCAGCCAAGAGGTCCCTGAGCCTCGGGGACGTGGGGAGGGGAACAAGGTGCAGGGCAGGAGGGAGGACAGGGTCCGGGGCTCTGGGACATCAGGCAGCAACTCCACCACACGAGTGGCCATGGGTGGTCGTGGCCCCTGAGCCTCGGGCTGCCCACCTGCCCCCCTCCCCGCTCCCCCCTCCTCAGCACACCTTTCCGCGGGTACTTGATCTTGTCCGTGTAGAGGAACTGCATGAGCACTTCGAAGGGCCGGGCCTCAGCCTCGCGGATGGCCACGTGCAGCAGGGGCGGCCGGGCCCCTCCCACGGCCCCCCCAGGGACCTCCCTGGGAGCCGGGGCTGCCTCCTCCTCCAGTTTCTGCAGGGAGAGGAAGGGGAGCTCAGGGGCGCCCCGTGGATGCTGCCGCCCTGGCCGGAGGGGGCTGGGCAGCACCTCACCTGGGCCAGCCGTTCCCGCGCCTGCACGATCTTCCTGCGGAGCCAGCGGCTTCGAGCTGTGACAATGGCCACGTGGCCCTGCACACACTCCTCTTTCTGTAGCAAGAACGACGCCTCGGTGGGGAGCACGGGACCCTCCTCCTGGCAGGGACAGAGGCCCGGCCAGACCGAGGAGGGGGTCTGGGGCTCCAGGCACGAGCGGGAGGCCGGCGTGCCTCGGTGCACAGCCCCCACCCTGCAGCATGGCGGGCAGGCTGGCATGGGGAGGGCACCCACCTCGCCCAGCACAAACTCCACGTCGCAAAACTGGCGGCTCTCCCACAGACGCCCGTAGTCCTCATGCAGCGTGCACTTGGGGTAACAGGAGAACTGCCAGAGGAGACCCCAGTGTTGCCACGGGAAGCCACCACTGGCCCAGGCCCTGCCCTCCTCCGGGCCACGCATCTCCAGCCCAGCTCAGCCCGACTCCAACCCCTGGCCCAAGCCTGCTCCCAGGCCTCCGCGGACTCCACTGTGAGCCCCCAATGCCGCCCCCTCCCCACCCTGCACGGAGGTTCCTCAGACTGCCCTCGGCCTAGAGTCCCCCATCCCGTCTGCCAGACTCCTCGGGCGGGCTGCCATCCCACCAGACACAGCCCTGACTCTGGTGCCTCGGACAAGCCCCCCCACCCCCACTGGGCCTCAGTTTCCATCATCTGGGACCCGTCCACCCTGGATGGCCCCCCTGCACTCAGCCCATGAGCCCCACCTGGAATCGGTACATCTCCCCACTGCGGATGTTGTTGTCCACAGTGCCCCCGAAGATGTACATGGCATCCGAGATCACAGCGGCCGCATGAAAGAGCCTTCCGCTTGGCAGCTGGGCAGAAAGGGGGGGGGGGCAGATAAGTAACCCCTACGAGTACTTCTCTGAGCCTCAGTCTCCCCATCTGTGAGAGGGGCTGACCACAGGACTGGCATGGTGGGGGGGTGATGGAGAGCAGTCAGGGCGCCGACCCTCACCTCGGAGGCCGGCGGGGCAGGCTGCTTGGCTGTGGTGGTGCCAAAGTCCAAGCCAAACACATCTCGGGACTTCTTGAAGCCACCGCGCTCCTCAGAGGCCAGTGCAGGCACCTCCTCAGACGCAGATGCTCGCTCTGGCACCTCAGCCCCGCCGACCTGGAGGGGAGAGACATGCGGGCGTGGGACCAGTCCGCCAGGGCCAAGCAAGGCAGCAGACGCCAACCTCCTGCCAACCCTGTTCAAGAGCGAGAGGTTTGGGAGGGGCGGAGCCACAGGATGAGGGCCCTCGCGGCATGGCTCAGAGGGGGAGCTTCAGGGAGAACAGGGTGGGCTTCTGGGAGAACATCCTCGGCACCGTGCAGACATGACGGGAAGTGTTACAAGCCTGCAGGCTGCGAGAATGGAGAACAGGGGCCCAGGGTGGCCACCGTGCCTGGCAGCACGCACCTCACTGTCGGAGCTGGGCTGGACGACCTCCCAGGTCTGGAAGTCCACATCATAGCAGTGCAGCTCATTAGGCAGCGTGTTGTCCGCCGCGCCCCCAAACACATACAGGTGGCGGTCAAAGGCCACCATGGTGTGCCCGTAGCGCCGCTGTGGGGGGGGGCGGGGAGCCACGAAGCAGGTGCTCCGTGGGGATGCGTGTCCACCTGGGGGCCCGTGACAGTGAACCAGTGCCAGGGTGGGGGCTCCTGCTCCCCCACGGCCTCCACCTGGGTCCTGAGGCCTCCCCACAGCAGGCCCCGGGCTGACCAGCCGGCTCAAAGGAGGGCCAGAGTGCATACACCCAATGCCCCTCATCCCCTTTCGCTCTGGCACCAGCCCTGCCTGAGCCCCCTTCTGTCCCCCAGCCATAAAGCAGGCAGCAGCGGTGGCCCAATGTCCGCCACCTCCCCAGATCTGTTCCCGCTGTCTCTGAGCCCTCTTTGTGGCCCACCGCTGTGAGCACTGAGGCCAGGATGGAGACACAGGCCTGCGTGCAGCGTGGCTCTCCTCTCAGGCCCGGCCAGCCCGGGACAGGAGAGCTGGGTGGGTGGCAGCGGGACTCCCCCTGCCTGGGATGTCCTGACCTTTCTCTTCCCAGCCCACACCTCTGGCCTCCAGGGCAGCTCCAAGTCCCCTCCCGAGCCTCTCTGACCTGCAGCAGAAGCTCCCTGTTCCCTCCCCAGAGCCAATGCCCGGCCTGCGCCAGCGCTGGGGCTCGATCCCCATCACGAGGGCTGGCCTGCAGCTAAGGACAGCATAGGCTGGAGGCTGTCGGGGCCTGAGCACCCCCCTCGTCCTCTGCCACGGTATGAGATCTATACCAGCCACATTTGTTACCGGCAGCACTGAACAGGCCATTCGCCGGGCAGGAGCCATCCTCCACACTGGACAGAGGCCAGCCAAGCCCCATCTTGCTCAGCCGCAGCCACACCCCAAGGGGCCTGCTTGCGCACTTTGAGGGCACCCACATTTCCTCGCTCCTAGCTCCCCGGCCCCCCAAACCCGGCCTGCCCTGCTGTGCCACAGACGCAGGTGCCCACCACGGGTCCCACCACCAGGGTGCTCACGTCTTGTCCTTGAATTCGAACTGGAAGAGGTTGTTGGTTATCTTGGCTCCGCTCTGCCCCGAGAACACAAACATCTTGTCCCGGCACACGGCCACCGGGAAGTTGCAGCAGGACGGCGGGATCTCGCCGCTCTGAGCCACCTGCGGTAGGGAAGGCAGCTCAGCCAGAGCCTCCCGGGACCCGGTGCTCGGGGTCGAGACTTACACTGCTGAATCGGGACTACTTTCACTCCTGAAACTTCTTCCGTGAATGAGGGTTCATAGATTAATTTCTGTAGAACAGCGTAAAGCCCCACCTTGCCCACCTAACATGGGCCCAGTTTCTAACAGTTGAGGCTAAAAATCATCACTACAAGGGAAAGACACCCCAGGGGGGAGACAATGGAGCAGTCAGACAGATTGCCCAGAAAGAGCAGAGAGCAGGACACCCGCCAGCAGGCTGAACTCGCGGTGTTCAAATAAGGGTGGATTCTATCCAAGCTGCACCAGTCACGGGACATGCTGCCATCAGAAGCCCAGAGCCTTTAGTCACTAGGTAAGCGCTGCGGGAATCGGGCAGGAAGTCAGCAAGGAGGGTGAGGCTGAGGACAAGGCTGGGCTTTGGCAAGGGGAACAAAGCAGTCCCTACCCCGGCCCCCCCCCAAGCCCCTCATCTTCCTGCCTCCCCTGTACCATCCCGGCCCCCCAAGCCCCTCACCTCCCTGCCTCCCCTGCCCCACTCTGGACCCCCAAACCCCTCACCTCCCTGCCTCCCTCACCCCACACTGGCTCCCCAAAACCCTCACCTCCCTGCCTCTCCACCCCACTCTGGACCCCCAAACCCCTCACCTCCCTGCCTCCCCATCCCACCCTGGCCCCTCAAACCCTCACCTCCCTGCCTCCCCTGCCCCACTCTGGCCCCCCAAAACCCTCACCTCTCTGCCTCCCCACCCCACTCTGGGCCCCCAAACCCCTCACCTCCCTGCCTCCCCCACCCCACTCTGGACTCCCAAGCCCCTCACCTCCCTGCCTCCCCTGCCCCACCCCAGCCCCCAAAACCCTCACCTCCCTGCCTCCCCTGCCCCACCCGGCCCCCCAAAACCCTCACCTCCCTGCCTCTCCTACCCCATTCTGAACCCCCAAACCTCTCACCTCCCTGCTCCCCACCCCCCTCTGGGCCCCCAAACCCCTCACCTCCCTGCCTCCCCACCCCACTCTGGACCCCCAACCCCTCACCTCCCTGCCTCCCCCACCCCACTCTGGGACCCCAATCCCCTCACCTCCCTGCCTCCCCTGCCCCACCCCGGCCCCCCAAGCCCCTCACCTCCCTGCCTCCCCCACCCCACTCTTGACCCCCAAACCCCTCACCTCCCTTGTCTCCTCTGCCCCACCTTGGCACCCCAAACCCCTCACCTCCTCCCAGCATGTGAGCTCCCGGTCCTGGAGGCCAATGGTCCACATGTCGTTCAACCTGCATTAGGACAGGGGGGTCAGGATCTCTGCAGCTGGGGCTGGTGGCAGGGTGGGCCTGGGCCCGGCCAGGAGGGATAGCTCCAGGGAAGGACACATCGCGCAGGACTCTGATCAGGGGCCTAGGGAGCAGCCTGAGGTGGGAGCTTCAGGGCAGGGGGGGCTGCACTGAATCCCTGCTATGTGCCCCTCCAGCCCAGACAGGAATGCATGGCCTCATTCCAATGTCCAGCCAGTGTGGCAGGGTCCATCTCACTCGGCTGACCCCTGGGGCTCGGAGAGGACTTCAGAGAGGCAACACTCGCAGAAACCACCACTAACATTGCCACCGCTTGGAGCTGCTGCTGCTGCTTCTTTTTTGATTAATTTATTTTTAGTAATCTCTACACCCAACATGGGGCTCAAACTCACAACCCCGAGATCAAGAGTGGCACGCTCTTTCGACTGAGCCAGCCGGGTGCCCCACCCTTTGAAGTTTCTATGCTGCTGAGATGTTGGGGAATTTATAATCAGAAAAATGCAGCAAAGCCAATTTCCTAAAATGAGAAGGCCTGGTACACAGGCAGGAGCCCTAGGTTGTTGTCTACAGGGGAGGGGCTGGGTCTGAGACCTGCGGCTGCTGCCACCTGCTCACACAGCCCTTCAGGGTCCCTCCTCACTGTGGGCCTGAGTATTTTCACCCCAGCAATTCAGGGGGCCACCCCCCACCCCACAGCTCTGATGACACCCAGCTATGACACCTGTTGCCACGGAGACCAGCACAGCCGTAGAGAGCTGCACGAACGTGGGCCAGGCCTGCCGCCCCCTCGGACACCCCCAGGAGGTGCCTCCGGGGTGCCAATCCTTCTGACCTCCGTGGGGTTGGGCGGGAGCTCCACTCAGTGCCCTCCACCTCCATCCCCTCACTCCCGTGCACGCCAGGAAGGCCTGCTGCGGGCCTCAGGACACTGGCGGGGCTGCTCAGAGGCGGGGCGCTGGGGTCGGGCACCACCTACCTGGCGTTGCCATCATATCCAGCGAAGATCCATAGCTTGTCACTATACACCGTGGCGCCGTGGGCGGACCTGGCGACTGGCAACCTGTAGCGCGAGGTGGGGGGTGAGGAGCGAGGCCACCCAGCACAGACGGCAGCCTCACAGCCCCACGAGGCCGGCCGGGACCCCAGGGCTGCCGCGCCTACATCTGCTGACACCAGGGCTCTGGGGATGCCAGCTGTGCGTCATGAGGCTGAGCTTGCGAGGCGGCGCCGGGGGATGAGGAATTCAGATGTCCACGGGGTAAAGCCCCCTCCCAGCCACACCAAAATATCAAACAGTGGGGGGGGGGGGGCAGTCCATTGGGGCCCCCTCTGCTCTTTGAAAGGAGAGAATCTAAGGACAGGGAGGACGCCTCAGACAGGCACAGCTGGGAGTGAGCACAACTCAGGCCTCTCTGGGCCTCGGGCTCTTCTTCTGTAAGGTTACAGGGGACCCAGTGCAGTAGCCATCGGGACACCCCCCAAAGGTTTCAGCAAAGTCTCTCACCGTCCTTCAATCTTCCACTCCGTCCACTGGCCAGTTGCAAACTTATATTCAAAAAGGTCGTTTTTATTCTTCAAGTTAGAATTGGAATAAATGTCCCCAGTGTAGCCCCCTGGGTAGAAAGAGGGAGAAACTGTCATACCCAAAGGTAGCATCTCAGAGGCTTCAAACCCCAGGAGGTGGGGGCAGAATCTGGCCTCATTTAAGATGTATTCAGGGACTCCCTCCATAAACCTTGGGGAGCACCTCCTGCCTGCCTGACTCCGTACTAGGCTCTGGGGACACAGAAATGAGCAGAACCCTGTTCCCTGCCCCTGGTGCAGTGACAGAGGAGGGAGGTGTGTCACCCTCCCGCCCAGTCACGGGGGCAGGGGACCATTCCAACCCTGCGACATCGGGACAGTTAGGGAAAGGGGTCCCCAGGCCAGTGGAGGAACCCAGAGGCCCTGGAGATGAGGCAGCTCACCGAAGACAAACATGCTGCTCCCATAGACAACGGCCGAGTGGTGGTAGCGGGGGGCCGGCGGGGTGCCGGTGGTGAAGGCCCTGGTTGCGGGGGGGGGGGGGAAGAGGGGGGGGGGGGGGGGCAGTCAGCAGGGGTCAGCTAGCTGTGCAGTCCATGCCACACAGGGGAGCCCCTGCCACCCCCAGGATTCCTTTCATTTTTGTATTTTGTAGGCAATATCTATCTCATTATAGAAATTTTTTTAGAAAGGGTTTTTTTTTAACCTTTATATTATTTTTATTTTTTTTTAGTAGGCTCCACGTGGGTCCAGTGTGGAGCCCAACATGGAGCTTGACCTCACGACCCTGAAATCAAGACCTGAGCTGAGACCAAGAGTCGGATGCTTAACCGAATGAGCCACCCAGACGCCCCTCGTTATAGAAACTTTCAACAAAAACTGCTGATAAGGAAAAAGCACAAAACCAGCACTAAGACTTGCCAGAAAGCACCATCTATACCTTTAGGTCACCACCCCCACCCCCCCCACACACACACCTCTCCTATGCATATTGATGCCTCTGTATTGTAAATGGAGTCATGTGGTAGGTATTCTGTAACATCTGCTTTTTGAACTCAACAGCAGAGAGGGACTCGGGCCTCCGGCTGCTCTGGACTGAGCGGCACCACGGCGCATTTAGCAGCGCTGGGTCCCACCCGCGGCAGCCCGCCACATGCTTTCCTTATTGAACTAAAACCCATTTATACTGCTTTCCTGAAGTGGCTCCTTTTCAGTGTTTTGTCCTTAAGCAATTATTAGTAAAGGATTATACAGTCTTTAAGGTGATGTTTAAAATTAATCTGTAACTACTGTCTATATTATAAAAGCAAGTGTGAGGGGCGCCCGGGTGGCTCAGTCAGTTAAGCGTCTGCCTTAGGCTCAGGTCATGATCTCAGGGTCCTGGGATCAAGCCCCGCATTGGGCTCCCTGCTCAGCGGGAAGCCTGCTTCTCCTTCTCCCACTCCCCCTGCTTGTGTTCCTGCTCTCGCTGTGTCTCTCTCTGTCAAATAAATAAATAAACTCTTAAAAAAAAAAAAAAGCAAGTATGAGAGGAACGAGACATAAACTTCTATGGCAATCCCAGTGCTCAGTTACGTCCGCCTCCATCAAAGGGGGGCAGTGAGACCCCACCACAGCGGGGACTCAGGGGACTGGCGGATGCCCACAGAGCTCCTGCCCAGAGTGTGGCACCCAAGGTGACTCGGTGGTTCTGCGCCCCTCCTGCACAAGCAGATGGCAGAGCTCAGGAGGAAGCCTAGTACCTCCTAATCCTGGGATCCCTTTCTCCCCCTCAGCTGAGAGCTGCCCCCTGGGCAGGGCTGGAGACTGGAGCAGATGGGTACAAATATGCCGTGCTCAGAGAGGGCAGGTGTCTCGCCCAAGGCCACACAGCCAGGAGGGCCATCTGTGGGAGGCGGCCAGGGCTCGCATGCAGCCCACTACCCATGTGGGGTACTACCCGGGCAGAGGATGGGCCCCACAGGGACACGGAGGGGAGGACAGCCAGTGTTGCCAGCTCCTGGGCAGCACCCTGCAGCAGCACAGGGTCGGTCCTGGAAGGACCCATCAGCCGATGCCCCCCCCCAACCCCGGCCCCCATGTCACCTCCCATAGCAGCTCCTGGCCCAGGAGACTGGCTGGGTGACTGAAGGGCTCTCCGAAGGCAGAATCTGAGGACCGGGGGGGGGGGGGGGGGCGGGGGCGCACAGGCCCCCCCCCCCCCCCGGGAGCGGTCCTTCACGTCGAACCGTAGGAGGTCGTTGAGCATGGTCTTCCTGAAAGACAGCCAGGGACAGGTGGGGTCGGTCCTGGGCTGGTCCCGGTCTGCTCTCCAGGGCCCAGGAGACAGACACTGCAGCCCGGGGGTGGGGCGGTTGTGGGGCTCAGCCAGGGCCAGGCAACCCACTGATGCCCGAGGGACCAGGGAGTGACCACAAAGGACACTCCCCAACTGGTTGCAGGTACCAGGGCAGCAACGCACGTGGGACCCACCTGCCTGGGGTTGGGTCCAAAGCATGATTCTGGCTGCTTGAGGGCTCACACCTCACCGCAAGCTCCAGAACCGCTACTCCCACTCCCACTCACATGTCTCAGCGCCCCCTTCTCTGAGGCTCTGCCACCACAATGCAGAGCTTCCCACATCTCAGGGGAGGCTTCTTTCCTCCTCTCTGATCCTCCTTCCACCTCTTTATTGCAAAGCCAACGTAACTACATTCAAGACACAATAAAATGGAAAACAAGGGCGCCTGGGTGGCTCAGTTGGTTAAGCGACTGCCTTTGGCTGAGGTCATGATCCTGGAGTCCCTGGATCGAGTCCCGCATCGGGCTCCCTGCTTGGCAGGGAGCCTGCTTCTCCCTCTGACCCTACCCCCTCTCATGTGCTTGCTCTCTCTCATTCTCTCTGTCTCAAATAAATAAATAAAATCTTAAAAAAAAAAAAAAAGGAAAACAAATTCCACTGGCCACCTACCAGGACCTGCATGTTACCACCCGGCCCTTGTCAGTAAGAAGGAAGAAGGGAGTCAACCAACAGGAGCCCAGCACCCCTTACAGGCCAGGCCTGTACAAGGTGCCCCCTGCACCTCTCCCTCAGTCTGCATCAGGGGGCTGCGCTCCCCACCTGCATTTACAGAAGAGGAAGGGGCCCGAGAGATAACGGGCCTGCCTAAGACCATGCAGTCAGGAAGCCAGGAGCTGAAAGCAGAGATGTGACTGTAATTTCTCCCCTCTCCCATCTGCCCCCCCTCCCCCTCCCGGACAGTGCAGGAAGCCACCTTTCTTTGTACGCAGTCCACCTTTACGAAGTTGCGCCCAGAGTGAGACAAATCTGTATCCTGTTTCTGGGCGCCACATTGCAGCAAAAGTATTGCTGCTTTGTTGCTATACAGCTGACATGCCAACTGGACCTGCTACAAAACACTGCTAGGGATGCTCCCCTCCTGCCCTGGGCTGGACCCCCAGCCTTTCCTGGTTTGGGGGATTGTCATCAAGGCTGCAGTGAACATCTGTGGGCAGATGCCTCTTCCTAGTTCATTCCTTCAAGGGACATGCATTTATTGACTTGTCCGTGTGCTGGGTACAGGTCCTGCCCTGGTGGTAACAAACATCGTGTGCTCTGAGATAACCGTGAGATGATCCGTGCGATCTGTGCTCTTACCATGGAGCCAGCAAGAGGTGCAGAAGGGGAGGGGAAGGCCGACGGTTGGTCCACTTGGCCCCAGCGTTCGGGAAGGCCTCACTCACAGCAAATTCCGAAGAGAGGCAGGAAGGGGTGGGACACAACAGCCAGGACAAGGGCCCGAGCACGAGACGCTTGGTTCACTCAGAACACAGCAAGGCACTGGGGTGGCCCAGCGCCGTGCAAAACAAGGGCAGAGGAGCAGGACGGGCACGAGCGTAGAGGGCCCCGCAGGACAGCTCGGGCTCCTAAGCAGAGGGAGGGGAGCCATCCCGGGGTTATGTGCTGAGAAAGAACACACTGAGACTTGCATTTCCAAATGGATCCCTCTGACTGCTCATGGGGAAAGACGCTATGGGGGAGACAGGCTGGAAGCCAGCGTCCATGACGGAGGAGACCATCCGGCCCAGTCTGCAGGTCCTCATGGGGTCCTGCGTACCCCACCAGCTCCAAGTCAGCCCCCCCAGGGAGTCCTGAAAGACCAAGGCTGCAGAACCAATCAGAGGCCAGCCCTTCTGGGCTTCAGGCCAAGTGCTGTAGTGAGAGGCAGGGACGGACTCATGGGCAGAATCGGTCACGTGCAAATACTGCATCCGCAGTACAGCCCAACCTCCGTCCTGAGCCCTTCCCAGCTTTGTGCTCGCTGACCCCCAGGAGCACGATGCCAAAGCAGGGCATGTGGCCACCCCACATGCAGAGGAGGAGACCAGGGTGCAGCTAGTGTGGTTAAGCCACATCCCGAGCCCAAAGTCACAAAGCTCTAACTTGAACTGAGCCCGGTCTATCCAGGAGACCAGAGTTCAAGCCTCAGCCCCACATCTAGCAGGCTCCCAAGACTCCCAGAGCCCTGGTGGGCATCCTGGCCTTTCCTGATCACATCAATGAATGAATGGAGGGAGGGCAGCCCTACCCAGACTCCAGGCCTGGTGCCGTTCTGCATTCCCCAACCTCCGGGCCATTGCCCATGCTGATCCCTGTGCTTGGAACACTCTTCCTCTTTTACCTGATTCACTCCGACTTATCTTTCAGGTCATCAACCCCTCCAGGAAGGCTTCCCTGCCCAGACGAGGCCCCCTTCTCCTCTCCAAGCATGTCTGCTATGCCCACACCCAGTACTTAACATGGCCCAGCCCATGATAAGAGCTAAAACAGCTCTTTCCCTCTGGGAATGGGTCTTAGGGGAACGCCACCTGAAGGAACCAGCTACACAAACGAAAGGTTTAGCTCAGCCATTATCTTTCACCAAAGGAGACCGTCCACAACTTTAGTGGGAACGGTTCATGGGATGGAGGTGTGCCCACCAACAAAACACGAGGTCATTGTCAGGGAAGTTGTTTCCCAGGAATTTATAGCAATGTGGGAAAACCTTTACAAAAAGTGGAAAATATGGGAAATAAATAAAACTGTCCTCTAAACGCTGCCATGTGCAGCGTGTTGATAAAGCCCCCAGAGAAGTGCAGTGAAGGAAAAGTGTCTGGGGAGGGTGGCAGGCAGGGCGGATGTGTTTCTTTCAAGGCTGTGTCCACTCACTCAGAACAAGAGGCACATTTCTGTATCCCAAGCATGTGCTACCCACTGAATGCTGTGCCAAGGGTCTTGAGGGTAGGGACTCTCACATGGAGAAACTGAGGCTGAGTACTTAGCTAAGCCAGTCAGAGCCACCATGTTTCTCCCTCCCTGGTCCAAATACCCTGATGCTCATGCTCACTCACCCATTGTCTCCACCAAATACATAGATGGCATCTTTATAGGCCACCACTGTGTGCTTGCTGCGCCTGGAAAAAAACGAATGGATGGGAGGCAGTGAGGCCGGGACCCTCCTGGGGGAGGAATGACACTAAGCACCCAGGCTGCTGCAGAAATGAGGTAACACCTCTAACTGCCAAGATCGAGAGAGATCCCTAAATTCCACAAGTACCCCAGGACCACCTGTATACGGGGACCCTGACATTACCCTGGCACTCTCTGGACTCTCCACCCCACTGCAGAGCACCTGGGACCCCAGCCCCAGACCCACAAACACAACTTAACTCTAGTACCCTGCCCCAGGCCACCCCGCTCCATGACTCCCTCAGAACCCCCTCCTCTGCCCTCGACATCATCCTGGATATCACCACTTCCTCCCCACCCCCTATGACCAGATCCCACTCTTGGACACCACGCCCCGGCCTCGGCCCCTGGACCCCGCCCCGGGACCTCTTCAGACACCCCCGCTTCCCCCAAGAGCCCCTGAATTCCGCCGTACCGGGCCCCCACGAACTCGTCGCAGGGCGGGAGGCGCCGCCAACGATGCACTGTCTCGAAGGGCCCGAAGTTGAGTGTCAGGTACTCAACACTGTCCGAGCAGCTGTGGTCAAAGTCCACGCTCGGGGCTACCTTGGACCGCGCGCTGCCTGCCAGGGCCCCGGCCCCGATCGGGCCTCCCGAGCCCCCCGGCCCAGCCATCCCGGGTCCACGCCCGATCGGCCACCGGGTCCGCGGGACGTGCCGCCACCGCCCCGGGCCGCGCCGAGGGACTACATTTCCCGGCGAGCCCTGTGCCGCCGCGGCACACTTCCGGCCTGCGCCGCACTCCCCGGCAAGCTTAGCGCTCCTCGTGACTCCGCGGGCCAGCGCAACCTCTGGGAAGCGGGGAGCGTGTGACCCTCTGGGAAGCGTGTCCCACCAAGTACGCGCGCCAGATTTCCCTTCCAGTGAAGGCGGTGTCCAGTCTCCAGCCCCGTCCGGACTGCACTTCCCTGGCGCCGGCCAGGCCCACGCCGCCCGGAGACGGGCCACACTTCCCGGCATGCCCTGTTTGCCCGGGGACTCGGCCTTCACCGTCCGCCGCTCTTGGGATCCCGGGTGGAGGGTTCCGGGCTTGCAGCGGCCTAGCAGGGAGCGCGACTATTCCCTTCCTGCCTGCGCCCCCACTTCTGCCCCCCGCGTCTCCCCCTCGGCATTCCTCTTGACTGGGAGGCAGAGTGGCACAGAGGCTCTAGATTCTCGTTCTTACTTAATAGCAGAGCCTCATTTTCTTTACCTGCAAAATGGGGATTCAGGGAGCTGTGGCTGCCATGAAAAGCATGGGCTGTCTCAGGACCCAGCCCCTCCAGCCGTAAGTAGGCACATGCCCCCAAACTGCCAGGCGCGAGCCGCCTCTGACCTCTGAAGAAGCACTTCCCATCTCAAACCCTTGGCACGTGCTATCCCTTCTACCTGGAGTGCCCTTCTCTCAAAATCCAGATCCAAGACACTGGTTAGAGAAGCTTTCCCTAACCCCAGGGCCAGAATCAGTTGCTACCTCCGCTGAGTGCTCATAGGCCAAACTGGTGTGGCACTGAGCATTGTGTGGTTGTGCTTTCTCCCTCAAGAGTGAGTGTCTGTCCAATTACAATGGAAGTCACACAGATCTGCAAATGTGTGCGTTTTAATTTTAAGATAATGTCTAATATGTTGCAGGGTCCCGCAGGGGACCAGTCTCAAGAGAGGGAGAAGAGGATAGGCCTGTCCTGCCTCCATTGCCAGCCATCAGTGGCAGCTGAGGCCTTGGGGGGTAAGCATCTCCTGGAGGTAGCAGAAGCCTCTCTGGAGGTGAGCCAGGCAACCGAAGGCAAGCACTGGGAAGGCTCAGGTTCTGCCCTGGGGAATCCTGGGAAATTGGAGGTTGGCACCTGCCCCCAGGGCTTGGCCTCTGTCCCTGGTGCCCAAGCGTGCCTGCCCAAGTCTGCTGCATGCGAGCTCAGGATCCTTTCCCTGTGAGCCAGGACATGTCGCCGGTCCTGCAGGAATGAGGGGAGGAGGAGTCAGGGTAGAAGACAGCAGGTTACCGCTCGGCACCATGAACAGGTGATCCCTGAGGACAGCAGGGGGCCTGCTCTGTGCCAGGCCCTGGTGCCCAGCAGGAATGGGTACTTAGGCAGAGAGGGGAAGCCCATGGGGTACAGGCTCTGGGCTGAGGTGGGAAAGGCTCAGAATGGTCAAAAGGAAGGACAGAGGACCACGTACTTGCTGTGCAGCACAAACAGCCTTTTCGAAGGCGAGAGAGAGAGAGAAGGCCGGGGAGAGAGTATGTCATTTATCATGTTCCCTCTTGGTTTTCTATCGTTTCCAGCCTGAGGCCTACCCCTGTACTGTGGCCTCCAAGCTTTCCCCAGTCCCTGGGCAGGGGAGGGAGCCTCTCTGTAGGCAGTTTGAGCCCACAGGGTGACTCCCATTGGCACCATCCTGGGGTGAGGGTAATGGCTGACATCCAGTGTCCCCCAAACACCAAACAACCACCCAACATCTCTGTGCAGGGTGTCCCCAGAGGCATAACTATCTGCCTCCCCCCCCCCAGCTTCTGCCAGTCCCAACACAACCAAATCCAGTTGGGTGTCCCAGGCCAGGTGACTGCCCAAGCAGTGGCTTTGACCAAGGGCTTCGACCCCTCCCCATAGCACTGGCCCTGCCCTGGGACACAGCCTCTTCCCCTTCTTCTTTCTCCCCAAGAGCACAAATAACCAGCCCATTCGTAAACCACAACCCTTGTCCCACACCACCCCATAGTCCTGATGCCCCATAGACTGATGTGGACCAAGAATAGGGGGAGGCTCTGTAGGGCTACAGGAGTGGATGGCTACCAAGGGCCAGTCCCTTGGGGGACCTCCCCCCCCCACACCAGACCTCTGAAGCCCACACTCACTCCACCTCCCGCTTTCGGATGGCACGGCCGGAGGCTAGCACCTCAGCTACCTTGGAGACAATAGGATCGTAATTCATGCTGGCCACAGCAATCACCTCATCGCCTCTGCAGGGACAGAGTAACTGAGCCTGAGGACTGCCCAGCAGTGACCGTCCTTCTTGGAGACCCTGACGCACTCCTCTTCAGCTGGGGCCCAGAGAGGGATCTTACCCAGGGCAACAGGAATATCCTGAGCACCCAGCGCTCCTTGCTTTGCTTGGCCCAACATGGGCTTGGGGATCCTGCTAGAGGCCACGGAGGCTCCAGCCTTCCTCCTCAGCGGAGTTCAGGGCTGTGCTCCCGTCCTGGGATTACCACTCTCTACCTGTGTGACTTCCCTCGGTGTAAGAGTGGGAGTCAACAACACCCACCTCAAACAGCTGTCCTGAAGATAAAATGTACTGCCTCAATGCGTGGCTGTTGGACTTAACTACTACCCCGCCTCCTCACTGGTCCTTGGAGGGTCTCCCGCCTAGCTGCCTCCCTTGGCCACTCGGTCCACCTTTCAGGTAGGTCCCCTCCACTGGAGCAGAGCTCCTCTGGGATGAGCTCCCCTTCCCGACCGAGCTCCCGCTGCTTCGCGCCGCGTTCCACCCCCTTGCTCTCACTTGGTGTAAAAAGCCACGAACTTGAGCTCTTCCAGATCCCCCTGGATAATGACGTCGTCGAAGCCTTCTCCGTACCCTGTGGGCCGAACAGGAGGGGGAGGGGCTCCGCCAGGTCAGCGCCCTGTGCCCTCCTAAATCCTCCCTGAACCCCCCCGCCAGACCCCGCTCCCTTTGTCCTTTTAGGTGGTCCTTAGTGCCGCCCCCAACCAGTTTTTGCTCTTCCTACGGCGGACGTGGCCACGCCCCTAGGATGCTCATAGCCCCGCCCTAACCTCCAAGCTCCACCCCTGCACTCCCTAACACCTTAGCCACACCCCTAAATGCTCTTGGCCCCGCCCCTGTCCGGCGCCCCTCCGTTACCAGCGTAGCGCAGGCTCTTGCCGAACATGGCTGTCCACAGGTAGGGCACGGTGCTAATCTCCGCTTCCTGCGCCAGCATGTTCTGGGCCGCCACCCGCCCTGTAGGACCCAGGGTGGTGAGAGCCCCGATCCTAGCCCTCACCACTTCTACGCTGCCTGCCAGAGCTCTCTGGAGACCTCTGACATGCGGGGCTACTCCCCCTCCTTCTCCTGCCCAGAGGTCAAGTAATGCATCATTGCTCAGCCCACTGCCCACCCTCGATTGCAGTTGATCGGTGCAGATGGACACCTGGCTCAAAGCCAGTCACTCAGATCGCTTCTCAGAGAATTTGGATGAAATGCCCCAGATCTGGATGGTCTGCTCCCTGGGGTTGTGGGGTTGTGGGTGTGCACACAACTAATCAGACACATCAGGTATGAAGAGGGGGGCAGGAGAATGGGGCCCAAGTACCCAGGGAAGCAGGGATGACAGCCACACTCAGGGCCCCAGAGAATAGCGTGGGTGGCTTCCCAGTTCATATGAGGCCCCCCTGGACCTGGTAGTTGGATGTCTGTGAGAGTCACCTAGACCCTCCCAGTTAAACCTTAATTATACTTGGCCTTTGGTTCCTTAAAACCAGCAACAACTTTAGGCCTTGGACCTGAACAGAAATCGGTACCAGGAATGGGATTTCAGGCAGCAGATGCTCAGATAATGTGAAGCCAGGGAGGAGAGGTCAGTGAGGGGAGTCTGCTGGCTCTCCCCATGAGGCAGCCAACTTGCTGGCATGTACATCTTAGGGACCCAGAGCAGGTATGCACAGTAAGTGAGGCTTCAGGCCTTGGTGACCACCAAGTGTGTGTGTGTGTTGGGGGGAGGGGCACTCAGTTCCCCACTAAGCCCAGTTTCCAGGCCCAGGTGGCTGCCTCCCAAGGGCCAGCATGAAGCAACTGGGTTCACAGAACCAGTCGAGTGGCCCAAAGGAGACAGAAACATTGAATGGGAAGGTGGCCCATATCCTACTAAATCCCTTTCTCTCCCTGGGTGACTGCACAGGTTAGTGAGGATAAAAGGAAAGGAGAGGCGGGTGAAAGGATGGGGTGGGTGGGACACTGTGGCTAGTTGGAGGGGGTGTCCTGAGGGCACAGAGCGGGGGGATTGTCTATGGATGGGCCACAGGGCTTGCTGTGTCCGCTAGCTGGTCAGACAGGCCACCACCGAGCCTTGAAAGGCTACCCAGAGACCAGGACCCAAGGCCAACAACTGGGGGTGGGCCTGGAGGAGGCTGTCCCCAGGGTCTCAGCCTCCCAGCCCCCATCCTGCCAGGGGGCTGATCATACCCTGGGCATGAGCCATCTGCCAGTGTGGGATATTCACTTTCCGATTGTTCCTCCAGGCCAGGGGGAAAGTGACAGCATCACCAGCTGCAAACACGCCTGGGACGTTGGTCTGCATCATCTGTGGGGAGAGGCCCCGGGGCTCTGTGGGTGGGACAGGGGCCTTGGCCTGGACCTGCCACCACCTCCAGCCCAGCACCCTGCCCGCCCCGCCCAGCCCCACCTTGTTGACAGGGATGAAGCCTCGGGAATCCAGATTGATGCTGCTCTGCCTCAGGAAGCCCGTAGCGGGCACCGCACCTGACAGGACAGGGGCCACCATGTTCATTCCCTGGTCCCTCCCTTCTCCCGCTTCACTGTCCTCCATGACTCATACCCTTCCCTCACCGCGGGCCAGCCCCAGACCGATCGTCCAATGGGCTGCCCACGCTGCGGCCTTTATGTGTCCTGTCCCCTCTGTCTGGATCCCCCGCCCCAGACTGCCGTGCCTCCCACCCGGCCTCAGCTATCACCTCCTCTGAGAGACTCCACGAAGCCCCCCGGAAGGGGGGTCGGCATGCCAAACCTCCCCAGCTGCTGTGCTGCCGCCTCCCAGCTCTGTCCCTCCCCAGACTGGCACCTCAACTGGAGCAGGGCCCAGTTAGAGGCTTGTTTCTGTCCTGCAGCCCCCATGGGGCAGGCCGTGCAGGTATCTGTGGGCAGCGGTCATTGGGAACGTCCTCCGTGCCAAGCCCTGGCTACACGTGCGACACCCACTCCCCGACAGCCCTGCGAAGTGGGAACGGTTGGGGGGGGCCATTTTGTAGATGTGGAGACCGAGGCTCAGGGAGGGGAAGGGACTGGCCCAAGGCCACTCTGGAGCATGTGCAGGTCCTCGCTGGCACCCGCCTGCCCACCCACTCACCAATGCCCACAACACAGACGTCAGCCCGCACAACCTTGCTGCTCTTCAGCACGACCTCCTTCAGCTGTGGGGAGGGGGCGTGGGTGAGCAGGTCAGCCCAGCTCCTGGGAACAGGGGAGGGAGGGGGGCAGGAAGAAGGGCCCACCTTTCCCTCCTGGGCTCGCAGCTCGGACACCTCTGTCTGCATGTAGAACTTGACCCGGTTGTTCTCAAACATCTGTCAGGGCAGGTGGGCAAGAAGGCCATGGATGAGAGCATGGCCGGGGCTGGGCTGGGTGCCTGGGGTTCCAAGGGGCTGGGTGCCGGGGTGGGCTCACCTTCATGAGGGCACGCCCAACACGTTCCCCCAAAAATCTCCTGAAGGGCGTCTCCTCCAGCTCCACCACGGACACTGAGTGGGCCTTTTCGGTCAGATAGGCGGCCACCTCCATCCCTGGGGCCAGGGTGGTGGACGGCAGGCTGGCACCCTGCACCTTCCAGGGTCACTAGTACCCCGGGACCGGCCATCACAGGCCGTCACCCCCACCAGCCCTGGCTGCTCACCCAGGAAGCCAGCTCCCACGACCACCGCGTTGCGGCCCCGGGCCAGCCTCACCACACGATTGGCATCTTCAGGGGTCCGGATGGTGAACACATTCTCCACCTCTTTGCCTTTGCAGCTCAGCGTCTTAGGGCTGAGTCGTGGCCAGCATCAGTGAAGGGCTCCCGGCACCCCAAGCCCTCCCATCCAGGCTGGTGCCCTGCCGAGCGTCCAGCAGGGGACAACGGGGAGACAGCCTCCCACCTGCTCCCTGGTGCGAGCAGCAGCTTGCTGTACTCCAGCTTGAAGCCATCCTTGAACACGACCTTCTTGTTTCTCACGTCCACTGTGACCACCTGTAACCCCGCCGGGCAGAGTGTGGGCCTGGGCGTGGACTTGAACCAGGCTGCCCCTCCCAGCTCCTGCCAGACCCTCCAAACAGAAGGTTCCACAGGGGCTGGTCCTGCCACCTGGGTGGTCCTTCCTCCTGGCTTCTCTTTACACTTCAGACACCACCTTCCCCTCAAAGGAAGCTCTCCCGTCCCAGCTCTCCCGTCCCAGCCCTGAGCAGATCTCTGCATGTGCCCATAAGCCTGCCGGGAAGAAGATCCAATGCTGTCTTCCAGGCCTGGACAGCAGGGCCAAAAGGGTAGGACACCCCCTGCCAAACCTCCAGGGACCCACATGGCCTCACATCACTTGTGGTTCCCACTAAGCCTTCCCAGGTTTATTTCCTAGCCTTGGCCCAGTACCTGGGCCTCGGTGAGCACCTCGATGCCATAGGCTCGGAAGAACTCCTTGGGCCTCAGGGCCAGCTGCTCAGGCTGGGCGTCCAGGGACTGCAGGAGATAGTTATCTTGAGATAAGGCCAGGCGGCCATTGTTTCATTTTGCAACAGAGGACCCGAGGCCTAGGGAGGGTAGGGCTGGGCCCCATTCACACAGGGGCTGTGGGATAGAAGTCAACAAGCCCGCATCTTTCTGGGGGTACCACAGATAGGACTGGCACGAGCAGAGAGGGCAGCCGGCCGGACCCCCAAGGGGCGACAAGCAGGATGCTGAGAAGGCCTGACTGTGCCCAGAAGGCTCGGAGTCTGGGCCCTGCCTGGGCCCCATTGGCCCCTCCTCCCACCTTGCTGAGCTTAGGTCGGTCATAGGGGAGGTGCCGGTCCAGCGTGCACAAGACGATCCTGTCTGAGAACCCCTCCTGCCGCAGGGTCTCCGCACACACTAAGCCAGCCGCACCTGAGGGGAGGGTGCTGTGGGTCAGGGACCACCTCTCCCCCACCCCACCCTGCCCCTCATAACCCCACCACCAACCTGCGCCTACAATGAGCACGTTGGTGCTGCTGCTGTGGCCAGCACTCGGAGAGATACACTTGGCCATCACCTTGGTTCTTCGCTGTAGCTGCAAGGCCTGGGGGTGGCCGGAGAGCAGAAGGCAGCTGGGAGCTGGAGTCGTGGACATCCTCCCTGTGCCATCATCCCAGCAGGCCAGGTCCTGCCGCTGCAATCCAGCCTCATCCCCACCATGTAGCCTTTTACTCTGTTCTCCAGCCACAGGGCCTTTGCACATGCTGATCCCTGAGCCAAGATGCTCTCCTCACTTCTCCCTTTTGCTTGAGCCCCAAGCCACACCCTCACCTGCTTGCTGGCCCGGACGTACACCTTCTCCTTCTCAATCTTCACCTGCAAGGACTGTGTTGCTCAGGACCAGGTTTTGGGGTACTCCATCCCCGGCCCTGCACTCCCCGGCTCCCACCCCACTGCCCGCCTGTCCCCACCTGGAATTTGTGCAGACTGTCGAGGCCAGGGAAGTCCTCCAAGTCACCGGTGCTGATGTTGAAACAGGCACCATGCCAGGGGCAGCGCACCCGGCCACGGGACAGCACGCCTGGGGGAGGGTGGTGCTGGGCTGGGGCCACCAGCAACAGTCCCTCTCTCCTGTGTCCCAGCAGTTGCTGGCTCTTCCCCACAGCCCAGGAGACCCCACTGATAGATGAGACCCTGAGGGTCCAAGGAGGTCCCAAGCACCCTTCAGGGAGGTCCCGCCCCACTTCCCGTGTGTCCTGGGACAGCTCACCTTTCACCAGGGGTGCGCCATAGTGCGGACACTTGTGGCCCAGAGCGTGGAACTCCCCGTTGTCCTTCACCAGCAACACCTTCCCCCAGCCCAGCTCCACTTCCCGCATCCTGGGGAGGGGCTGCACTCAGACCTCTGGTGGGCACCCCTTCCCAGAGTCCAGCTTTCTGGGGAGCAGGCCCAGACCGGGAGAGGCCACGATGGTGGGGGCTGGTGCGGGCGCCGGTCAGGGCCCCTTCCAGGCCTCCCAGCCCACCCCATCCAAGGCCTGCATCTTGCCTTCCCATCTTGGGCCCTCGGACGGCCCCCCGCCTCCCCCAGGCCCAGCACTCACTGGCCATTCTCGAGGTCCTTGACGTGGCAGACGGCGGCCTCCACACAGTCCTGAGCGCTGGGATAGGGGTGAGGGGCGGGCAGGCGCTCATCGGCATGGAAGTGGCGGGCTGTGCCGTTGCCCTGGTAGGTCCGGGGGCTGCCCTTCCCGCCGGCCAGCAGCTCCTCCTTGCCCCGCTCCTTCTCGGGTAGCACCACCTCGATCTTGAGCTCCACTGTGGGCGGGCAGCAAAGCACCGTGAGCCCCCGGCCGGGGCCACCCCCTTCCCTACCTCACCAGCTCTGGCGCTGGCCCTTTGAGTGAGTTCTCCTCCGTGCCTCCACCTTTCCAGAAAGCCCCCTGCACCATCAGCAGAGAGCCTTAAAACAGGCGAGAAACAGAACAGAGGCAGCAGGAGGGTGAGTTCATCTCTGCATGTTTTCTTTTTCAGTAACAAATGAGTGAGGGGGGGCACTTTGACCCTGACATTGCCTTTTCTCCAAGAATCTATGTGGGGGGAAAGAACCCTGGTGCCCTGAGCCCTGCTCGGACTACAACAGCATGGTCCCTGATGGCAGGGACATCCATGAAGGATCAGGGTACGTGTAGAGTCTGACTCAAGTGAGAACAGGGCGTCCAAACCTGGGTGCGGCTCATTTCCCGGCCAGTGAATCTGGGTGACGGCAAACAGACAGTCTGTTCTGTTTGCAACTTTCCCGTAGGTTTGAGGTTTTTTTTTTTTTTTTTTAATTAAAAAAAAAAAGTACACAATATATTTTCAACTTCTTAAAATAGCTATGCTCACCAATTTAAGAATCCATCATTTGCCAAGCCCTGGGTTTTAAATGTTTTCATGTGCAGGGGTCTGGGGCCTTGGCTGTGAACCCCACCTGAAGGGGTAGGTGCAGAGGGGGCGTGGGGCCCACCTCTCGAAGGCTCCACACAGAAGACACTTCCCCAGAGTGCCCATGGGGCCCACTCTTGCAGGCAGTTAGCCAGAGACTGTCATTTTTGTCTTTATATTTTTCTGCATTTTCTACATTCCCTACAATGTGCCTGGGGTGTTTTTCTAATTAGAAGGGAACAATAAACAGAATTTTTAGCAGCGATAATCCGGCCTCCTGGGCTGAGTGATGGACGCTAAGCCCCTGGCACAGCATGGGCCCAATGAGGAAGCAGGAGGTGCCTCTCCCAACTCCCAAGGCACCGGAGCCTCCAGGCCTCTCCCCATTTCACCTCTGATCCCCTCCACCCCAGACCTGACCCTCCAGAAACAGAGAACACGGAGTCACACCTCTGGGCCTCTGCCTATGCAGCTCCCTCAGCCTGCCATCCCTCCCAGCCCTGGCTCACTCCTGCCCATCCACCTGGACAACTCAGCTGCTGCCTCCTCCGGCTGCCCATTCCTGGCATGTGCCTCATCTCGTGCCGTGCTAATCTCCCACCCTGGCCTGGCCCGGAGCCCGGGAAGGCAGGCCCGCAGCCCCTGATCCTCAAGTCCCAGCCCTTAGCCTGGCCCAGGCACAGCAGGGGGCAGGGGTGAAGGTCGGCTCCATGATTCCAACTGGGCAGGAAGGGCCCCAGAGCCCACCACCATGCTGAAGCTGTTGCGTCAGGTTGGGAGGGGGTGTTGAGGGTGGGGTAGGTTCTTTGCCTTCATTTTCCGTACTTTATGTAATGGTGTTAGAATGTTTTGAGAAGAATTCAAAAGGAAAATACTCCCAACTCAGCTGACACCAGCTATGTGAACTGTAGAGAGGAAGCTCACAGGAACAGCCTGGCAGGGGCCCAGATAACAGCCAAGCCAGACTGTTTGCATCCTCCACCTCCTTCCAGAAGGCTCCAAGGAGCTCGATGATGCAGTCTTAACAGGAAGCCATTAAGTCAGATGCAATAGTGGAAAGGTGGATGGAGAGGGGGTCTCTGCTGATCCACAGAGCCAGATCAACCCTAGCCTCATGATTCCCAGGAGCCCATGTGACCATGGGCCCCTGCCTTATCCCCTTTGGACCTCAGATGCTTTCATTATAAAACAGAGAGAACAGTGCCTACCTCTTTGGGATAGTGAATGCCAAAGGATTTAATATATGTAACTCAGAGTAGAAGCTCAACAGATGATGCTGGGTAGTAGCATTTTATTGGTTAGCTGTGAACCTCCTAGCAGCCATGGCAAAAAGGGAAAGCCTTTAAGTGGCACCTGTGGCCTAATCAAAGGCAAGCGACTAGATGCCAAGAGAGCTGCACTTCTTCCTAGTTCTGAGCTTGGCCAGGGTCTGGCCCGGAACACTTGTTACCACAAACACAGAGCCAATGGAACATGGGGAGTGAGCTCAGGAATGTGTGCTGATGTGCTCCAAGCCAGAGTCAAGCAAGATAGAAGGTAAAGAGTTTGCACAAAGAGCTTTGGCTTGCTCTGGTCTCCCTGTAGCCCCTCTTGACCCCAGCTGAACTTTTATGGTGCAAATGTTCTCACTCACACACCCTGAAATTCCCTGAACCTCACCCTTGACCTGCCCAGTGTGGGTGCCTGGGGCCTAAGCTCCTGCCTTCCTGTCGTAGCCCTACAGGGGAGTCCTGAAAGCAGGGAGCCTACCTCCCAAAAGAGGGGATAATAACGTTCTGCGCATGCCTCCTTCCTGTGTGCCAGGCCCTGAACTAAGCACGACAAGCGCATGGGGCTGGGGCGGGGGGCAAAATTGTTAGCCCCACTTATACATGAAAACACAGAGGCTCAGAGAGGTGAAGTCAGCCGCCTGAGGCCACACAGCCAGGAAGGGGCAGGGCTGGATTTGGGCTCAAGAATGCAAGTTCTTACCACTGCCTCTGGGGCGGTGAGAGCTGCCAACTCCTGACCAGGGGCCAGGGGTCTCAGGCAGGCCAGCCTGTTGAGGTCCCTTAAAGGAAGCTGCAGGTGGTATCCTCTGCTCTTGGTCTCCCCAGACCAGCTAGCATTTTCCTACCCACTTCTGGTGCGGGGGAAGGCTGAGGTCAAGACAATGGCCATCACTTGCCCAAGTCATATGTGGAGCCAGAAAGGGTGGCGGGATCAGGCCCAGGGCTCGGTACCCACGCCATGGGCCTGGGGGGAGGGACAGCTGGCTCCCGAGGCAGGTGCGGGGCGTTCCCTCTGCCTGGCAGGGCGTTAAAGGTCTCCTCTTGCCCCCAAGTTCTCCCTCAGACCCAGGAAAAGGAGAAAAGGCTCATGTGTTTCAAGGTAATGGAGCCGATGGGTATCAGGTATAAGGGGAGCTGGCCGGGGCAGGGTGGCCCGGGTGGCAGGTGGGCGGGGCACTGACTGGGCACTAGAGAGGCCTCTCTGGGCCTCCATTTCTTCATCTGTGACACGCCTCCATTCTTTTGCCTTCCTGAGGGTTGTGAAGAGAGAAGAGGGAAAATAGGGGCTGGAGAGAGCACCCAACAGACAGAAGTCTCCATGGAGAGCAGACCCAGGCCTCCCTCAGCACCCAGGAGGCCCCCACCTCAGGCTGGAGCCGCTTGGGCCAGGCAGGGCAGGATTTCCTGCACAAATGGGGAAACTCGGCCCAAGGTCACACAGGGCATCAGAAGAGGTGAAGAGGGCTGTGATCTGTGCACTCCACACTCATGGCAACTTCGAGAGGTCAGGCTCATTTTGTAGAGAGGGAAACTGAGGCTCAGAGAGGTAACTTGCATGCCCTGGGTCACCCAGTGGCTGAGGGTGTCCTCGGAGTCCCTCTTCCCCAGTCCTAAGGGGAAGGCCCCCCCTGCCCTATCCTGGAGCTGGAGGAACCCTAACTTCTACTTTCTGAGAAAGGTTCAGCTGCTATTCCCACCAGAAGCACCCAAAGCCCCAAATAAAGAGGGGGACCCATTGGAGGGGGGCCAAGAGAATGCTCCAGGCCCCCCACCCCCTCCTGCCTGCAGGGAATTAACATTCAGAGCAGCCTGCCGCCCAGCCTGACCTACTTCAGAGGCAGAGGGGGGAGGGGGAGGAGGAAGGTGGCTGGAGGAGGGAGGGAGGGAGGAGGGAGGGAGGGAGGAGAGAATGAGGCAAGGAGGGGGGAGGGAGGGAGGGGGGAGAATGAGGCAAGAAGAGAGGAGGTACCTGGCTTGGGCTTGGAGAAGCACCCACCCATGGCGAGTGGCCCACAGATGAATGGGAGGCAGATACACAGATGATAGGCTGTGGGAGGCCTAGGGTGCCCCGGGAGGTGGGGCTGGACTCCCCATGGCCCTTAGAGATTCTGGAGCTGCCATCCCGGCTGGAGCTGCCACCAGGACCTGCAGGAGAGACAAGGGGCATCTGTAGGGACCAGGGCTTTGATGGGGGTTGTGGGGAAAGATACAGAGAGATAGAGACAGACTGGGTGGGCGGTGGGGGGGGGGGGCTTCTGGAAGATGCACACATTTGAGCTGGGAGCCACTGCATGTAGGGGACCCTGGGAGGCACCTCCCTTTTGAGGCCCTCCAGACCCCCTACCCTCTCTCTCCCCTCCCATTTTTACCTGTGGGCTGTGCCTACTGCCTAGGGGGCCCTCTGCTCCGGATCTCAGCCTCTCTTTTAGGTCCAGCCCCACAGCTGCCTTGTGGGGTAAATCCTGATTTCTGCAGCCCCCTGGAAAGCCAGCAGCCTGGGAGCTCTGGGACCCCTCCATTCTTCAGGGAGGCCACCATGCCTAGGGTCCAAACCCAGGTCCCCTCAGGCAGATCAGAGCCCTCCTGATCCTGGGGTTTCTCCTTCCTACAATGGGGGTGACATTTAGTTCTCCTGGGCCCTGGCCCCCACTCTGGCTGGCAGCCCCTGGATACCCACCTCCTCCAGGGGCAACCACCGCTTCTTCCTCCCAGCCCAGCAGTGGATGGAGGCTTCCCAGCCCTGGAAGGCAGGGCAAAGGGGCAGGGGTCCAAGAGGCCGCCCAGCCTCCACCCCTCCTCCCAGTGTGAGTGAGGCCAGGAGAGGCTGGGGGGTGGGGTGGGGTTGGGCTGGGCCAGTCCACTGGTCCCCAGGGAAACCCAGCTCCATGGTGAACGGAAGTGGGCGGCCAGCCCAGGCCTGATGAGGTTGGGGGAAAGGGAGGCCAGGCACACAGCCCATGCCCAACAGCCATGAGCTCCCACCCTGTACACAGCCCCCACTTCACAAATGCCCTCCAGGCCTGTGGTGCTGCGATCACATCCAACAGCAGATGGAGAAACTGAGAGGCCAAGGGCTTGCCAAGGTCAAGCAGCAGGAAGGCGCGTCCAGGTGACCTCCTCCCTCCCTCCCCCCTTGGTTAGTTTCAAGATGGGCAGGGACCCAGGAAGCCCCCATATCACCCTGCAAGCCACAGGGCTGGGGGAGAGGTCACCAGATCAGCAAAGAGATCCCTGCAGCCAAAGAGTCCTCAAGGCCACAGGGTGGGCCTTCTGGAAGATGCAGCTTACAGACTGGACTTTGGAAGGCCTGGGACAAAGGTGTAGCTGCCTTGTTTACAAATGACCTCCCCCCAGTCCATCCCACTGTCAATCCCCCCTGTGTCCCCTGGAAGTTTTCCCTGAAGTCTAACTTAAGGTGGGGCTGAGGCCTACTTGGTCTTGCCCAGATCCCAGCAAGGGCTTTGAGTGGGTGCCTGAGCGCAAGGGGGCCAAGAAGACAGGAGGAAAAGTTGGGGAGGACCATCTACCGCCTGGCATCTGATCTTACCTGCGCTAGAGGCACCCATTACAGTTCAGGAGACAGTGACAGCCAAAGGCCACCTGGGCATCCGATACTCTTTCCCCCACTCATCACCAAGGCGGATCTGTAAGACTTGGCCACCCCTGCCCTGCCTGGCCCCTCCCTGGGCACAAGGGGGCCCTCCCCAGATCCCGGCTTCTCCTCGGGCTCAGCCCTGCCCACCTCCTTCCTGCCTGGCCTCAGGCTTCACCTGCTGGGCCACAGATGTCTGAAAATGTGGGACCCCCACTTGCTGTCAGGTCCCTGTCTGGGCGGTTTCTCCCTTCCCAGGTGCCCAGGGGTCCTAGACCCTCCAGGGCCTTGGGCCTGGAAAGAGATTTGCTGGGGACTCACCCTTCTCCAGGCCTACTGTGTGCAGGCGGGCTTGGAGCCCTGCCGCCTCAAAGGCAAAGGTTCTTCTTGCCTGTGGAGCAGCTGGAGGCGCCCCCAAGATTTTGTGGAGTGCTGCCTCTTGCCCACAAGCGACACAGTGCTGAAAAGTTGTAACCGTGCCCAAGCGCTAACTACCCACCAGGAGCCTGTGTCCTGATTCACGGGGACACCGTCCCCCCAGGCCAGTGCAGGCTGGGCAGAAATGGGGGCGGGGGGTGCTGTCCAGTGGGGGCCCTCAGAGGCTTCCAGCCTTCCTCGGAATGGCAATCAAGTTTGAGGGGTGTCCGCCCTCACCGGCTCCCCCGCGGGGCTCAGGCGCAAGCCTCTCCTGTCTTTGCACGTGCAGTCCCCTCTATCCGGGAAGACCTTTCCAGCGGCCTTCCCGCTCGTCCAGGTGTCCTCACCAAACCGGGCGGCCCCGGAAGGGGGACGGGCACACAGTAGGGCGCCAGGGCGAGCGGGGAAGGGCCCGGGCCAAGGAGGGGAGAAGGAAGAGAGGCGCTTCGGCCCCCAGCTTGTCTCTCTCCCTCTCCGGCTGCCTACCCCAGCCCCCATCGCGCCGGCCCCGGGTCCGAGACGTGCGAGCGCGCCCGCTGGCCCGGGGCACGGAGGCAGCGGGGCCGGGAACCGGCAGCCGAGGGGGGTGGCGGGGTCGGGGGCCGGGGTCCTGCGGGCTGGGGTCCCCAGGGCGGGCGCTCACCTGGGCTCGGCACGGGCCTCCGCTCTGGAGCCGCTCGGGGGCGCGGCCGCGGGGGGGGGGGGGGAAGGGGGGGAGGAGCGGGCGGGGGCGGGGCCGGCGCTGCGGCGACACTGCGGCCGGAGAGCCCGCGGCGCCCAGCACCGCCCCGCCGGGTCCCTGCTGGTAGATGGGGGTCGGTCCCGGGTCAGGGGCCGGGCCGGTGGCCTCGGAGTCCGCATGCGGGTCGCGGGGTGTGGGGGAGGCATTCGGGGGCCCTTCTAGTCGTGGACGCCCCCAGCAGGGTCTGGGTTCCCGGGGATCCTCTGGACCCTAGAGGGGCGCCAAGCTGGACTGCGCACCGGCTCTGATTCTTGTTCCTTTTCTTTCTTTCCGAAGTCTTCGAATCCTGGGCGGCGGAGTGACGTGGGGGGTGGGAATTGAATCATCCGGAGTAACCTCCCCAAGAAGGAAAACCCGAATGACTCGCGACTGCCCCATAGGTACCTTGACTCCTTTTGGGGTCTCAGTCTCCTCGGTCTCCTAGCTCCCTCCCCTCTCCCCACACTTCATAAGGTCTATCTTAAATTATATTTTATTACATTTTCTTTTTCCCACCTGTCATTATATCAGAACTTCCTGGGTCCCTCTAAATCATGATGCACCCTGGTGTTGTGTCCCCTCTTCCAGGAAGCCCTCCCCGACCAGCCTTCCTGGACTCAGAGTTGATCAGGCCCCAATACCCTGGCTCCTGGTTACCTGGAGTTTCACTGTCCTGATTATCCTGATCTTTGCAGTGTGTTCAGGTAGAGCTTGCACCTGCGGCAAACCTGGACTCAGTGAGTAGGTGGGAAATGAATGAAAGACACTTTCCAGGGAAGCGATGTCACATCTATCATCAAACACATCAGGGCCCACCAACTCTGTCCTATTAGTGCTCCTTCGGCGGCTCCTGTTGGCTTCTCTTTTTTGCCACTTCTCCCCTTTCTGGGCCTAGCTCTCCTGTAAGGATGACAAAGCCAGCAGTGAGAGTCACCTGCACCAGGGAGATCTGGCCTTCAGAGGGAGTCCTTTATGACCCACCCTCCCCAGGGGGACAAACACAACTCCCCCTCATTTTACAGACGCAGAAGTTCAGAAGGCGGAGTCTTACCCAGGGGCAGGATCGGGGGCCTGCATGGGTCACACTTATGCGGGTGGATGTGGGGCCCAGACCGTGGAGGGCATGTGTGGTTCTGCTCAGACCAACCCCCTGTGGCCACATGTGTGGTTTCCACAGTGTGACTCTTGCCGGTGCCACAGGAAAGGCCTCATCACTGGACAGATGGTGTATTGGGCCTGGTGCCCTCGGCCTCCAAAACCCAGCCCCCATTCCACACACTTGCTGACCTTGCAACTCCAGCCCCCTTAGCTGGGAAGACAGTGCCATGGATTTATTCCTTTTCTTCACAACAGCCTGAGGAGGAAGTATCTCTGTGTATCATCGCCATTTTACAGTTGGGGAAACTGAGGTTTAGAGCAGTTAGGGACTCCCCCAGGCTACCAGCTGGTGAGTGGCAGAGCAGAGACTTGAATCCTGGCAGGCTGGCTAGGCTGTGCTGGGCTTACAAGTGGAGGGGTAGCAGTGGGAGGGGAGAGGCCTGCCAGGCTTGGCCAAGGCCCCATAGTCTCCAGGGCAGAGTTCGAGTTCTGCTCAGGGACCCATTTGTGTCAGTGAACCCCTGTGCCCCAGGTTCCCCAGAAAACATGGGGGTAACTGCAGTGCCCTCCTGATGAGGCTGCCAGGTCACCATGCAGAACCACAGGAAATAGAAGGTGCTCAGGAAGTGGGGTGGGGGCTTCTGAGTGTGCGGTGCCAGAGATGAGATTGGGGAACAGGTCAATGTGGGGGCTGTGCAAAGCTCAGGTCATGATCCCAGGGTCTTGGGATGGAGTCCCGCATGGGGCTCCTTGTTCAGCGGGAGCCTGCTACTCCCCGTGCTTGTGATCTCGCTCTCTCTCAAACAAATAAATAAAAATTTGTTTTTAAAGTTAAAAAAAAGATTTTTTTTTAAAGATTTTATTTATTTATCTGACAGAGAAAGAGACAGCGAGAGAGGGTATACAAGCGGGGGGAGTGGGAGAGGGAGAAGCAGGCCTCCCGCTAAGCAGGGAGCCTGATGAGGGGCTCGATCCCAGGACCCTGGGATCATGACCTGAGCCGAAGGCAGACGCTTAACGACTGAGCCACCCAGGCGCCCCCCAAAAAAAGATTTTAAAAATTAAAAAAAAAGGAGTGCTGCCTCATAGAGGGCCCTCAGATTTGGGGGTGGTGTTTCTGGGGTGTTTGGGCAGTCTGAGGTCCCGATCTTGCCCCAAGGATGATTCTAACAAGGCAATAACATCTGGTCTGGAGAATACCCACCAGGTTGATGATCTTAAAGAGGGAAACTGAGCCCCAGGTTGAGATGTAGTGAGGTGACCTGGGGTGGCTGAGAGACCCCTAGACCCAACAGACACTCCAAAGGCATGGAAAGGAGTTGCCAAGGTTTGAGAAGCAGGTGTGTGTGTGTGTGTGTGTGTGTGTGTGTGTGTGAGAGAGAGAGAGAGAGAGAGAGAGAGAGATCCCTGCCCAAGACTCTCTGTTCTCCTTTCATCTACCCCCTCCTGTCAGTTTCCCCTGTTCCCCATTCCGCCTCAGCCTAGGGCCTGGAAGCCGGAGGGAGCAGGATGATCCTTTGGAACGTGACACAGCGACCACGCTTAACATTGGGATTGACACTGGCGCCCCCTGGAGGCCAGTCTGAGGGCCAGCAGGGCCTCTGGGAGTTTTGGGATTCTGAGGGCCGCCGCTGAGACAGTAGAGCCGTCTTCCCTGCCAGACTTGTGGATTTTCAGATCCAGAGACCTCAGTTTAACTAACTGATTCCCAGGAAATACTGGGGGGCTGATACAGCACAGCTAACGCCAGAGCTGAGGCAGGCGGTGCCCACAGCTTCACAGTGATTCAGTCATATGGAAGCAGAAGTTGGGGGATCCCCAGGTTGGGGAGCCTGGACCAAACCCCGCACCCCAACCTCATTCTTGACTTGCTCTGGCTACTGCAACCCATCCTCCCCCCAGCCCGGTTTGGTTTACACAAACCGTGTCTGAACACCATGTCCTCAGCTCCTTCTGGGTTCTCTGACTCTGGGGAGGCCAGCTTCAGCTCCTACTGACCTCTTCAGCCCCTACCTTGTTGC
Organism: Neomonachus schauinslandi; assembly: GCF_002201575.2. Lineage (NCBI taxonomy): Eukaryota > Metazoa > Chordata > Mammalia > Carnivora > Phocidae > Neomonachus > Neomonachus schauinslandi. The sequence continues at coordinate 65,644,830 of NC_058416.1, forward strand.
TGAATTGCTGTCAGCACTGACCTGTTCCCAGGCTGTGGGGTAACCAGTCCTAATTCCAGTCCTCACGGAGGGAGGGAAAGTTCAGAAGGGCTTTCCTAGGAGGTGGCAAGGACTGAGGAGAGACAGGCCCTTAGGAGTTCACCAGAGAGAAGGGCATCCTTCTGTCCTATGTGGCATGAGTGCTGAGTTCTGGGCAGGGGCACAGATAGCATGGAGGTATGTTACAGGCCCAAAGAAGAGTTGGGTGAGAGATTTTCGTCACAGGTGTCTTTAGTAAAAAACCATACCAGCAACTAGGACTGGCATTGGACTGGAATGAGGCAGAGGGACCAGGAGGTCAGGAGACACCCGGAGTGAAGACTGGACCAGAGTAAGCTGGAGGGCTGGAAGGTGGGCCATGTCCCTGCCGCCCTAACTTAGACTTGTGGGTTTTCTATCATCAGAAGATTGGCAACAACCTCCACACCCTCAAAGACAAATGTGCTAGTTTAAGCTCCCTCAGCCACATGAAGGAATATTGTTCAGCCATAAAAGGTGTCTACAGAGCATTTGTAAAAATGTTATAAATATTTTTCTTATACATTGCTGGCGAAAGTGTAAATTAAGGTAATCCCTACAGAGGGCAATTTGGCAACACTTCTCAAAACTGCAAATGCCCACAGCCTTTGATCCAGCGGTTCCACTTGGAGCAGCTCATTTTAATGCATCTGACCACCTTGGAAAGGACCGCCATGTCCATCACTAGCAGCTTGTTGAATGAGTGGCAGTTCATCCATATCGTGGAGTACTATACAGCGGTGAAAAAGAACAAAGCCTCCATATGTGGATTCACAAAAATCTTTAAAACAGATTGGGGAAATAAAGCGAGGTGCAGAACAGTAAGTAATCTATGCTACCTTTGTGTAGAGAAAACATTTAGAAAGGATATTTACAGAGGTATTCCGGTATGCTTGTATGTTACAGAATAACTGTGGAAATATATATAATATATAATAAACTGGAAACAGGGAGATGCTGGAGAGTGGACTGGACAGTGGAAGGATACGTTTCATCCGATACCCGTCTTTTGAAGGCTGCATCCTATGGATGTTTTTCCTCCAACCCTGATGCCAAAGTGGAATTCCCCAAACTCCTGGAGCTGTTTTTGGGAGCTCAGGTGGGCTGCAAACCACCATTCCCGAAGGGCTGGCACTGGGGCTTGGGTCCCTTTCCTCTGTTCACTGGGTCTGGTGCAGCCCCTGCCCAGGTCTCCCCTCCTCTTGGTGCCCGTCCTCGCCGCAGTTACTGGACAGACCACTCCCTCCCGCCCTCCTTCCAGGACTTGGCTGCTGGGCAGCTCCTGGCGCCCAGAGAGCCTTCGCCCTTCCGTGAGCCACTTCCTCAGACCCTTAGCCTGCACGGCAGGTTCCGCAGGGCTCTCTCGGGCGGGTGGGTGTGGGCTGTCCTCCTAGCGCACCGACTCGGCCACGCCCCCAGCCCGCCCTCCGCCAGTGCCCGCTCCCATCTCAGCGAGGGCGGGGCTGAGACGCTCCCGCCCCTCCCCTCCCGAGCCGCCAGGGCACAGATGTTACCTAGGGCCCAGAGCCCAGGAGCCCTGGGAGCCGTCCGGAAATGGGCAGCGCTGACGGCCACCGGGCCTCACGCCCGTCTCCCCGCTCCAGCTCGCCACCCTACCCGACCCTCGCCCCCGCCGCCAGGAAGCCCCGACCAGCGCCCGGACCCCGGAGCCCGCGGTCTCGGCAGCCGCCAGGGCTCCGCAGAGCGGGACTCACCTGGCTCACCCGGGAGCCATGCGCTCTGGACAACGTCCGGGAAGGGGCAAACCGTTTCTGGGACCTGAGGGAGGGGGAGGAGCCTCCAGGGGCTTCAGAGCTCTACGTCCTCCTTCACCCCGCGCAGGGTCCTCCCTCTCTCCATCCCTCCCCGCGTGATTGCCCGCCTGCCCCGGGGACCGACGGCAGCGGCTCGGCGTGGGCAGTGGTGGGGCCGAATGTAAGTGGTCTTGAGGGCGCGGCGGTAGTGGTCCCCAGAACCGGCCAGCGAGGCGGTGGACTGGGGTCTAGGTGACGCGGCTGCGCCTGGGTACGCGCTGCAGCCGGGCCTGGCGCCCAGGACGCCTTCAAGTTCTAGGTGTGTGGCGGCCGCGCCTGCGAACTGCTGGACGGCGCCCGGGGCCCTCCACCCCAGGGTCTTACCCATAAAACGGGGGCGGGGAGTGCTCACAGAGGCTCCCCAGGGTTGAAATGGTTTCAAGTGAAAGTTCTGGAAAACAAGCAGCCTCATCCCAAGTTAGGGCATGATACCTGCTTTGTACGTTCTTTGCTGTTCCTCTCTCTATATTGCCTTCCTCGTGAACTCCAGGGACCTGCAGGTAGACAGCTGGGGGATGAGGGGGGACAACACCGATTTTCCTGACATCCCCTCAGCCAGAGCCCCGTTCCTACACGTATTTATGCGTGTATTGAGAGGTCCACATTTCCTTGTAGTAAAACCTCTGGCAATGAGTTTCAGGAAGTGACACCAATCCCTATGTATATAGAACCATGCTGCTAAAATGTACTCCCTGGCTCCTACTTTCAGGATTCTGCAGAATTTGAAAGAAAAGTTTGTCTTAAAATACTAAAACCGTTAAACCATGCTGGAAGAAACCGTGCCCTAGAGACAGACACCTTTGAAGAATACTTTGAAAAGGTTGTATTTTGATCAGCAGTCCTGGGCTGGGTTCCTCCGTGGCAGGGAAACCCCTGGAAATGGGGCCTGGTGTGGGGGGCTGCTCTCCCACCTTCCCCCTTTGCTAAGCTAGCCTTGGTGCGGCCAGCAGAGGCCATTGCCCAGATCTTGAAACCTCACTCCACAGCAAAAACCGGGATATTGCTGGGCTCTGCAGGCAGTCTCCTCCCTGGCCTGTGTCCTGGGAGGCCCTTTCTCTTGCCTAGTCAATGGACTCTCTGCCACAGCCCCGTCAAGACCTGACCCTGCTATTGCAGTCTATGCACACGCCCTGGTTCCCCGGGTGTTGGCAACCTGAGGTGGAGCAGAGAGGGGACCCCTATCCTGTCCTGGAAAGCTCGTGGTGCAGATGTAAAGATGGCTTCCGACAGTGGGAGCCGCTGTGGAGCCCAGGGCAGGTTCGGGAAGGCTTCCTGACTGCCTGGGGGAGGGTAAGCAAACGTAATCCAGGCCAAGAGGAGCAGCTCAGGGCTGGAGCGTGCCTGGCTGTCTTAGCCCGTGATCCCTTGCTGACTTGAGACCTCGAGTGACCTGCCCTTCCTTGATCCCTCTGGTCTCATCAACTCCAAGGGCCCTCCACCTGGGCTGCGCAGTGGAGACCTTGGGGATCCCATCCCAGATTGATTTCATGGATCTGGATGCTGGTTTTTTAAGTTCTCCGGGGGTTCTATTATGCAGCCAAGTTTGAGAACTACTTGTGCCAGTGAAACCCGTCACTTCTGCGCCTCCGGCGCTCATAAGTCCTGGGCCAAGGAGCTATGGTCTATTTTCTGTCTGTGATAGAAGCGAGGCTTGAGTCCGCCGGGGCAGAGGAAGGTGGGGGAGCAGCCCCCCCCCACCAGGCCCCATTTCCAGGGGTTTCCCTGCCACGGAGGAACCCAGCCCAGGACTGCTGATCAAAATACAACCTTTTCAAAGTATTCTTCAAAGGTGTCTGTCTCTAGGGCACGGTTTCTTCCAGCATGGTTTAACGGTTTTAGTATTTTAAGACAAACTTTTCTTTCAAATTCTGCAGAATCCTGAAAGTAGGAGCCAGGGAGTACATTTTAGCAGCATGGTTCTATATACATAGGGATTGGTGTCACTTCCTGAAACTCATTGCCAGAGGTTTTACTACAAGGAAATGTGGACCTCTCAATACACGCATAAATACGTGTGGGAACGGGGCTCTGGCTGAGGGGATGTCAGGAAAATCGGTGTTGTCCCCCCTCATCCCCCAGCTGTCTACCTGCAGGTCCCTGGAGTTCACGAGGAAGGCAATATAGAGAGAGGAACAGCAAAGAACGTACAAAGCAGGTATCATGCCCTAACTTGGGATGAGGCTGCTTGTTTTCCAGAACTTTCACTTGAAACCATTTCAACCCTGGGGAGCTTGTGCTAGACAAATATTTAACAGAAGCCTTCAGAAACAGGTACCTAGAAGGGAAAACATCCAGGTTTTCCTTGGTGGTGTAAAGCGTGAGAACTACTGCTTCATCTTCCGAAGGCCAAGACTGAGCACCAGCCCCCCGCAGCACCCACTGTGCTCACACACTGGGAGCCAGCTGCTTCTCTTCTGTACGGGGGCCCCGGGTGCGGGGAAGGGCTGGTGCACCCATGCAAGACCTATTTTGCGGTTGGCAATGACAGGGCTGGGCTGCAAGACGCAGCACCCCGGGGGCGGGGGGGAGCACCAGTTGTTTCTGCGTTTCACAGGCGTTCGCCAGGTGCTGAACTGCTCGGGAGGCTGCCGTGGGCTGAGGAGCCTGCAGGCAGCACTGAGGACACACCGAAACACCAAAGCCGCCGCTGCCACCACCGGCTGATGCAAGTTTTATTGAGACAACGTACAAACAGGCCATGGAAACAAGGGTTCTGATGCCGGGACCAGTAGCGTAAAATGAATACAAAAATAAAAAGGCACTAATCTGTTAAGAAAAGACACTCAATGTTCTAAGAATATAAGTCATTTAATACTGTTAATTTTATAGCACAAAATAAAACAAGCTATGATCCCCAAAAATAATTTTAAAAGCTTACACAGAAAATATTATTGCCTGAAGTTTATGATCTTTAAGTTACAGGTCAAAAGTTTTGTGTTGTTGTTGTCATTTTAAAACACACAGTGAAGACCGTCTAGAAGCAAGGCCACTGTTCCTCCTACAGAGACAACGACCCTGTCTCAGGGAACTGTCCTTCTACTCCTTTAGAATATACAACCAGCTCAGTTTCCACACGGATAGCAGTTAACCAGGGACAGAGGTCTCTGGTCCCAGGGGGTGGAGTTTGGGGCAGAGCTCAGTGGTGTCCACAGAAAGCATTAGTCTTAGGTACTGTGTTAAAACAATCAAAAAGTCACTCATTTTAAGAGGTTAATGAACATAATATTAAAGGATTAAATTATAAACACCTGGCACAAAAACACATCATCCCTTTTCAAAAATAAAATGGTCATATTCCTCTGAGCAAACGTTACAAGAGCAGTGGCCGTCTGCCCTGGCCTGTCTTGTCTGTAAACAGCTGTAAAAGAAAGTTAGCACGGAGCCAGCGATCCTTGAGCCCCAAGGAGGGAGCAGCTGTCTTTCCCCCCCTTTCTGTTTTCCATCCATGAGCACAGGTGTCTTGTCTGGGTGACCAAAGTTGTCAAATGGCAGCTCGTCGACGCGTGCTCCTCTTTCACCGTGCCATCAGGTGGTACCACGCCACAAAAAAATGACAAGGATGACTCCTGTGTTGGAGGTCCTTCTCAGGATAAATAAGTTTTGAGTCAAACTGTCAATGCCCTTTAGTTCATAATTTGTTCAGTTCCCAAGTGAGTTAATTTAACATCCAAATATTTTCTTAAGTGACACACAGTAGAGTAGAGCAAGGAGCAATAATGAACAATCCTAAAAGGAGACCAACCAAGGAGGGAAGGCAGCTCCTCTGGAAGATTCGCACTGCTTTCTGAAACAGGAAGTCTTCCCCAATCACTGGGGAACCCAGGCACGAAGCTGAGGCGAGGGTGCTGTTTTTGTATATTTAGTGTGATGAAGACAATCTCCCTGCCTGATGAAAAAACTAATAAGGTCCTAAGTCAAATAGGTACTACTTTTGGCACATGTATCTTGAGAGTTCAGAACTTAAGGCTCACCTTATTTCGGGCTCCCAATCTCCTGGGCAGCCCTGGAGACATGCACATGGGCTGAAGTGACAAGCAGATTTATTATGAAGCCAAAGTAGGTTTGTGGGGTGCTCTGATTCTGAAGCGCTCCACATGAGGTGGGACTTGCTACAGGTCAGCAGACACGGATGGCTGAAGGGAAATCTTGCTTTCCAAAATGACCATACACTTCTTGTACTCCGAACCAACTACTGTCACCAAAAAGTGCCAAGCCCCTCAGCTAAACTTGGTTTAAAAAGCCTCAAGGTTTGTGCCCTCTTTGAACAAGGCACGTATTCCACCTTCTGCTGGCCAACCCCCTCAGTACCAGGTCACCGGCTGCAAGGCGAGTGCTGTGTCCAGGCAGACCACGGGAATGCTGCCACGCATGTGCCACTTGCTGTGGGAGCTGGGCTGGGCCTGAACTCAGAATAAGAGGCAACACAATGGAGAGGCCCCTTCAGAGCAAGAGGTGGCCACAGTGCTCACTGATTAGGGAGAGCAGACTGCATTTTTTCCAGGAAAACCACAGACGGGCAGCCACAGTGATATTTTTTCCAACTGATCATTATCTTTGTCACAGGAACATTTTCAAGATTCTTTAATATGGTAGTTACCTGCCTAATGGAATACTGATTTAAAGAGATTGAAAAAATGGTTGCTTTGCTGGTTCGGTCACCAGTATATATATATATATATATATATATATATATATATATATATATATAT
>NC_058416.1:65651419-65763824 GCF_002201575.2 Neomonachus schauinslandi
TATATATATATATATATATATATATATATATATATATATATATATATATATATATATATATAATATGCTCTAACTCAAAACCCAAGACGCTTGGGAGACAGGGTCGTGGCTAAAGCAGCCGCTCAGCAAATGATGCAATCAGTCATTAGGTGGCTGCTACATTTCTAGGTCTGCTGTATTCATTCTGAGCAGAGGCCTGTCTTCACCAGTATCCAGAAGGGAGAGCAGCCTGAACTGCATAAAGGTTCCAGAATCCTAGACTGCTATGTGCACCAGATGAGGGATCAGCCACACCTTTGTACCAAGGTGGCTTGTATGAATAGCCCTCTTTTAGCTAACAAGGAAATGTTAACATCAAATTGCTAAATGGTTAATGGTTCTCCCTAGTCACTAAAATCTTAGACATCAAATGCATGAACCAATTTCCAGAGCTTGCATTTTCTTTGCCTGGGAGTGTCACAGACACAGAGCCTGGGGAACCAGTATGAACAGCACCATCTTTCTCTGGCGGACTGTGAGCTTGGGCTTCGGCAGCGAGGAGTGGGCCTCAGTGAGTAGGATTTAAAGATTCATTAATGAATTCAATGATTCTATGAACAACTTCTCTTTTTAAAGAAACTTAAATTCCTATACCTTAAAGGGGTACATTCACTGAAACACTGGACAGAAAACTGGCCAAGTGCTTCCCCCCATTGCTCCTGTCATCACTGGCAAACAAGGTAAGCAAAGCCTTCCCCAAATCACCCCCCCGCCCGATGCTTTTTGGGGACAATGTAATCCAAGAGGCCACGCACACAAGCTTGGCACACTATGACTGATTTTTTTGTGGGCTGTTTGCTATATGGCAAAACAGGTACAACTGGCAACCAAGACAATAAAAGCCTCTGCTTCAGGGTGGTGGTGGTTCCCCCCCCCCATATTCCTTTAGTTACAGCAGCGTCAGTTTGGAAGCTCAGAGGCATGTGTCATTCCTTACAATTATCACAAAAATCCAACCTGCTACTTAAAAACCTGTTCAGAACACACAAGTCTAATTAAGTCTTCCAAAACCAAACCAAAAAGGAAAAAAGAAGAGCCAGATTTGGGGAGTTTAGAACAGAATTCCCTCTTCTTTACAGTTCATTTGCTCTGTTCTTCAAAGGAAGAACAAAACGGCGACTGAGCCACTGCTTTATGGAACAGCAACGTGCAATGTCTCACCATGGCCTCAAGCTCCATCTGATGAACATGACAGAATCAGTCACAAGTACAAACAGGGCAGTGATGAGAAGACAGACCCTTTCCTCGTCAACTTCTCTCCACTTGTGTGCTTCCACCAGTATTTCCAGTTTATGATCCAAAAGAACTCTAAACTTTGCTACTCTTTGACAATACGACTATGATACAAATGCCCAGGCAGCTGCTGTGTGCATTCCAATGTGTATGAGAGACCGCCACTCTGCAGAAAGCTGACCATCGGCAATGCAGTGTTACCTGCCTAGGAGAGAGAATGCTTTCCCACTTCAAAGGAGACTATGACAGGCAGAACAAGGAAGCAGCAGGAAACAGGCAACAGCAATCACTCGTTTTCATCAGGGTTTTGAGGGTCAATGATTTTGACATGCGTAAAGGGGAAAAGCCCTTTGCGCCCATTCACTTCGCCTTCCCACTGGCCATTTATATTCATCCTTGTGACTTTCACAATGTCACCAACCTGTAAGGATGGAGAAAGAAGACAAAGTCAGCATTTCCTCTGCAAACTAAAAAAAAAAAAGGTTTACTTTAAGCCATACACATGGTTCTAGCCAAAGGAATCTACAGATTTTTTTTAAGGATTTACTTTTTTTCCATGCTTAAACCTAAAATCAAGCAGTGCCAAAGACACAAGGTGCTACCAGTAAGCCCAGCGTCATCCTCAGCTGGTGAGAACGTGTATTAAGCTTCTGAGAACAAAAGCAGCCTTTTTTTCTCCCCATATTGATTACTAACTCCGACAGGATAGAAATGAACACTTAACTCTCTGAGAATGGTTAAAGTGAAATCACATAAAAAAGTGTATTAAAAAAAAATCTAGGGGCACCTGAGTGGCTCAGTCGTTAAGCGTCTGTCTTCGGCTCAGGTCATGATCCCAGGGTCCTGGGATTGAGCCCTGCATCAGGCTTCCTGCTCAGGGGGAAGCCTCCTTCTCCCTCTCCCACTCCCCCCACTCGTGTTCCCTCTCTCACTGTGTCTCTGTCAAATAAATAAATAAAATCTTTAAAAAAAATGAATTAGATTCTTAAACATTTTTATTTATTTATTTATTTATTTATTTATTTTTAAAGATTTTATTTGAGAGAGAGAGAATGAGAGACAGAGAGCACGAGAGGGAAGAGGGCAGAGGGAGAAGCAGACCCCCTGCTCAGCAGGGAGCCCGATGTGGGACTCGATCCCAGGACTCCAGGATCATGACCTGAGCCGAAGGCAGTTGCTTAACCAACTGAGCCACCCAGGCGCCCAACATTTTTATTTTTTAAAGTAGGCTCTAGACCCAATGTACGGCTTGAACTCATGACCCCAAGACCAAGAGTTGCATATTCCACCAAATAAGCCAGCCAGGTGCCCCAAGAATAAGACTTTCTATGACGAGACGTTCCGAGACAAAAATAAATGCCAAGTACTAGATATGTATAGAGAAAAGAATGTAAAAAGCCAACTCATGTATTTATAGATTAGATTATAATAATTATTTTCAAACTCATGTCACAGGTTCAACCGAAACACTTCTGCTGGTTGAACAGTTAAAATTTATTTCTATTTTTAAAAAATATTTTATTTATTTATTTGTCAGAGAGAGAGAGGAGCATGCACAAAGGAGGGGGAACAGCAGGCAGAGGGAGAAGCAGGCTCCCCGCTGAGCAAGGAGCCTGATATGGGACTTGATCCCAGGACCCCAGGATCATGACCTGAGCCGAAGGCTGATGCTTAATGGACTGAGCCACCCAGGCGTCCCGAACAATTAAAATTTAAAGGTAATGACTGATGGGGCACCTGGGTGGCTCAGTCAGTTAAGTGTCTGCCTTCGGCTCAGGTGATGATCCCAGGGTCCTGGGATCCAGCCCCGCATCAGGCTCCCTGCTCTGCGGGAAGCCTGCTTCTCCCTCTCCCACTCCCCCTGCTTGTGTTCCCTCTCTCTGTCAAATAAATAAATAAAATCTTTAAAAATAAATAAATAAATAAAGGTAACGACTGAGCATTCTATTTTTCAGATTTGCATTAAAATTTAAGTTGTAAAAAAATTAATTTGTAAAATACTCAGTGGAAAAAAATTACAATTGAAAACACGTTTTCTCTGGTTTTGTCTTAAAAGGAAAGTAACAATTTGAGGGACAGAGGAAATGGATTTAATAATAGATTATTTTATGATTAATGCTTGGAGTCCCAAGTATTGCTCTTTCTCCAAGTCATAATATTTTAATTTATAGAGAGTAGAAAAAGAATGTCTTTTTTATTCATACCCGGGAAACTCATACAAATACTGATAATTATTAAAAATTTCATGTTTTATAAAGTGGACCAAGGAGTTAGTTTTATTATTTATTTATTTTCAGAGAGAGACAGAGAGCAAGAACATGCATGGGAGTGGAGGGAGAATCTTAAGCAGGCTCCACACTCCACACAGTGCAGAGCCTGATACAGGGCTCTATCTCACAACCCTGAGATCATGACCCGGGTCGAAACTGAAAAATCGAAATCAAAAGAGTCGGTCACTTAACTGACTGAGCCACCCAGGTGCCCCCCAAGGAGTTGAGTTTTATAATTTCTATATTCTTCTCCTACCATACAAAAGTCACAAAACAGGAAAACCCTAATTATGATATTTGTTTCTGATAATGAAAATTTTCGGATCTGTATATAAGGGAAGTTCTAATGTGAATGAGAACCTTGAGTTACAGTAGACTTTGTAGAAATCATGTAGCTGGAAGCTGAAGTCGAGGGAAACCTGGAAAAATGGTTTACGTCCAATCTTATTCTGTTAAAAAAAATAACGTTTAAGCACAAACATAAGATACAATAATGAGAGTGAACACGCAAATTAAAATCAGGTCTAGGTAAGAAGAGAAAAACCTTCTGCGGGCAGGAGCTACTAGGATGCTACAAATCTAGACACCTGCAGACGGATCACATTCCTCAATTTCCTCACACTATGCACTGCACCTGCTCTAGACCCTTGGCCTCTTTGAGCCTTTCAGTTCAGGAACCTGCTGTCTCATGTCTGGAGCACAAAGAGGCCAATGAGATGAGGAGCTTCACTGTCTGGCCTTTCTCTCCAATTGTAAAACATTCTTTCCTTATCTCCCTTTCACCTAAGAAACAGATTGCCTCTGTCTTTATTTTTGTTTTTATTTTATTTATTTTTAAAGATTTTATTTATTTGACAGAGAGAGAGAACAAGCAGGGGGAGCGGCAGAAGGAGAGGGAGAAGCAGACTCCCCGCTGAGCAGGGAGCCCAATGTGGGGCTCGATCCCAGGACCCTGGGATCATGACCTGAGCCGAAAGCAGATGCTTAACCAACTGAGCCACTCAGGCGCCCCTGTCTTTATTTTTAAAATAATGAAATGGGGGGCGCCTGGGTGGCTCAGTCAGTTGGGTGTCAGACTCTTTGTTTCAGTTCAGGTCATGATCTCACAGGTCATGGGATGGAGCCCCGCATCTGGCTCCACTCAGTCTGCTTGAGGATTCTCGGCCTCTGCCATTCCCTGCACTCACATGCACTCATTCTCCTCTCTCTAAAAATAAATATATAAATCTTTAAATAATGAAATAGGAAATAAAAGTCATGGGTAGAAAACTCCTGATATTCTAAATTAACTTCTAGTTATTGCTAATAATCACAAAGAAAATACAATTAATGTATTAAAATAAATATACAACAAGGCAAGGGCAAGAAAGAGGATGTGTGGGTATATATTTGGAGAGAGGATTCTGTGACAAAAGGGAAGGGGAACCAGGTGAGCAAACACCCAGGTGGCCTCTGCTATAGAAAGGGACGATGGGGGGGGCGCCTGGGTGGCTCAGTCGTTAAGTGGCTGCCTTCGGCTCAGGTCAGGATCCCAGGGTTCTGGGATCGAGCCCCGCATCGGGCTCCCTGCTCGGCGGGGAAGCCTGCTTCGCCCTTTCCCACTCCCTCTGCTTGTGTTCCCTCTCTCGCTGTGTCTCTATCAAATAAATAAATAAAATCTTAAAAAAAAAAAAAAAGGGACGATGGCCTTAGGGCATCTGGGCAGTCTGCAGGTAGCAGGCTGGCACTCAGAGCGAGACCAAACTCTGCCAAGATGTTAGAAGAAAAAAAGGCTAAGGCAAGAATGAGCTGGAACTGAAAAGAGACAAAGCTACAGTCTGGGGCTGATGAGTATTGTTGACAGATACTGGGCCCTGCAACTTAAGTTTTTGTTTGATCCACTCATTTGATGTCCTACAAAAAATACTTTGGAATTCTGTCATTTTATCTATGCTTTCTCTATCTTCAACTGGACTCCAGATGCCCAGAGAGCATATATTTTGCCTGAAGTTTGTAATCTTAGCCTGCCCTGGCTGATGTTTGATAAATGTGAAAGAAAACAAAGCCTCACTTTCCTGAAAACCTGGCCTGGGGCAGCCCTCTCCCACATCTTGGGTGAGCGCATCCCTCCAGCCTGGTGACAAGGAATATGCTCTGACCCCCTGCTAATGCCCCCCTCCCTGGTTTCCCCAGCCTCTTACTACCTGGTTCTACCAGTGTAGCCATCCTGCCCTGATCTGCCTTCTGTCATCTAATGTCACCCCAGCACAATCAGCCCAACTCCCAATCACCCTGCTCTCCCACATCCAGACCCTACCTACCCCACTCTGGCTATCGCTCCCACCATTTCAGTAAGGAAAGTCAACAGCGCAAGTCCAGTTCTCTCCCTCCGATGCTCTATGGCACCTGAAGGAGGAGACTTCACCCATCCTTCTCACTCCCTGCTGCTCGGCTCTTCTTTTTTGTGGTATTCTATAAAGTAACACTACTACTAGGTGGGTACTTCCCATTTGGCATTTGTGGAAAGCAAAGCTCTGTGAAGTCAGGTGTCTTGTTCTCCAGGATTCTGGCAGACTTGCCCAAGGAGGCTCCATTCTCTGCTCTACCATGGTCACCTCCTTGCCCCCAACCCACACGACATGGCACTCTCTGAAGGAGGACATTTGTTTTGCTTATTTTGCACTCCATGTCACAGGTCTCTTGTAAACTACTTTCTGGAGAAGTCTGCAAAATCAGGGAGAGGTTAAAGAGAGAGGAGAAAACTTTAAGTTGATGTCCCCCATCTGCTGAGGATAGATGGCCAAGCAGAGGAGCAAGGTGCTAGAGGACAGAAGTGACAGGCACATGGGTCTAAGGACAGTAGAAGACAGACCTTTAAAAAAGACAAACAGGGGCGCCTGGGTGGCTCAGTCGTTAAGCGTCTGCCTTCGGCTCAGGTCATGGTCCCAGGGTCCTGGGATCGAGCCCCGCATCGGGCTCCCTGCTCGGCGGGAAGCCTGCTTCTCTCTCTCCCACTCCCCCTGCTTGTGTTCCCTCTCTCGCTGTGTCTCTGTCAAATAAATCAATAAAATCTTAAAAAAAAAAAAGACAAACAGAACTGGGTCACTGCTCTGCCTTTTAAACCTCCCAACACCTATTCTCTGCATAAGAGCAACATCCAAACTCCAATCTTCAAGGCTCTGCCTCATCTGAATCCTGACTCCTCCCACCTCCGACCTCGATTCATGCCTCTCTGCTCCTCCCCTCCAATCTACACTGGCTTCCTTTCAGTTTCTCAAACTTGCCGAGCTCTTTCCCAGATATGACAGATGCAAGGACATGACGTGAATGCAATTCTACAACTGCACAGCTTAAAACGCTGTTGTCCAGAATCGTCAAGCTGGTCCTAAGCAACCCTAGACCTCTCCTCTTCTTTCACAGTTGAAGACATGTAGTCAACCCCCTGATCAAAATCAAAAAAATCCTAAGGACAACCCAAGCTGCCTTATAACCACCTTATACAGCTGCACATGCAGACAATGAGAGCAGGAAGGATCTCCAGGCAGTAGCCACTATAGATGGAGCATTGACTCTACTCAGAGCACTGGGCTAGGTTCTATACTGTGTATTCAGAATATATAAAGATACAACTTGAATATTAGACCTACCTAAAACTAAGGTCTAAGATCTACAACAACAGGGCGTAAGCAATCTCTTGTATGCTTAAAACAGGTATAAAGGGACGCCTGGGTGGCTCAGTCGTTGGGCGTCTGCCTTCGGCTCGGGTCATGATCCCGGGGTCCTGGGATCGAGCCCCGCATCGGGCTCCCTGCTCCGCGGGAAGCCTGCTTCTCCCTCTCCCATTCCCCCTGCTTGTGTTCCCTCTCTCGCTGTGTCTCTCTCTGTCCAATAAATAAATAAAAAAAAAAAATCCTTTAAAACAGGTATAAAGTGGCACTGTGGTGGCTCGTGCTATGAACTTTGGTGTGGGGCGGAACTAGACGGATGCCCTATGTGACCATGGCAAACTGCTCAAGCTGTCCAAGTCTCAATTTCCTTTTGACTTTCAAAGGTTCTTATAGGGATGCCTGGGTGGCTTAGTCAGTTAAGCGTCTGCCTTCCGCTCACGTCATGACCCCAAGGGTCCTGGGATCGAGTCCCATATCGGGCTCCTTGCTCAGCAGGAAGCCTGCTTTTCCCTCTGCCTTGCCGCTCTCCCTGTTTGTGCGTGCTCTCTGACAAATAAATAAAAACTTAAAAAAGAAACAAAGAAAGGTTCTTGTAATAACTAAAGAAAGTACTACATGGGAATTGTTAACCAGGACACCCAGCTAAGTAAGTGGTAGTGGTTATCAGAGTGGGGATTCCTGAATAGAACCCAACCCCCACACCCATGTTCATGCTCATGCTCCCAGCTGGTCACTGCCCTCTGGAAGCATGCTGGGAAGAAATGGAATCAGCATGGAGAAGCACTGTATTAAAGTGGGTTTCAACCTTGTTAGTAATAACATGGGTCCTCTCAAAATTGATGGGATGGGAAGGATGCCATATATTAGAATGAGAGGAGAGAAAGGGCAGGCCTGAAAAGTAGGGGTCTAATAAATTACTGTGATGGATACCAAGCAGCTGAGGAAGACAATGGGAAGATGGAGAAGATGATGAGCCAAGTATTGAAAACTGCCAAGAACATTCAAACTTCATGCCTTCTAATTAACTTGTGATTCTCAGTTTTTACAGGGTACTTTCCACACCATTCTACATCATCAATTTAATAAGATTTACTGCGTATCTATTGCAGCTCAGTTCCCATCCTCAAGGAACCTCTTGTCTTCACTGTGGGAGAGACAATAAATAATCTACTGTCCAGATGTGGCAGATGCTCAATGAATGTTAGAGAATAAACAGTTTAAAAAGCAGCAAGTGGAAGGAAAACAGTACTGAGAGTCCATGCTGCAGAGCACAGGAGCAGAGAGCTATTGCTTTGACCCATGGAACCTTGACTAGTAGAGGTAAGTTAAGATTCAGGCTAGGAAGAGAGAATGGATGAGAGACATCTGATGGCCACCTGACCATTAATGCCTCATGGGAGCTCCTTGCAGGAGCTCTCACATGTCAAAACATAGCATGTCATTCCTCATGCTATTGCTAGCTCAGTCCAAGGCCCTTCCCATGGGGAACAAGCCCTAGAACATCAACACAGGAAAGATGCCCTGGCTATGTTATGCTGCCGGCTGCCCACAGTTACAGGCCTGGCTGTGGACCTGCTTCTTCACGGCTCCACTAAAGAATGCTCAGACTCAGATCCTAAAATGCCATCTTGCTGCTCCTCTCATCACACCCGATTCTGGTACAATGCCCTTCCTCTGGCTTCACGGTAGGACTGAGCCCAAAGAACCACTCACTTCAGAGAGCAGACTGACCTCAAAGTTGATGGATATCAACTCAGTTCAAGGAGCACTTTAAGCCTGGAATATGTGGCTGATCCTATCAACAGATCAAGAGGAGACACATACCTTACTAAATGTCACCCCATGACAATCCTTATCATTACAAGAACTGCCACACTATTATCTTTGTGCCTGGTTGCACTCAGCACTTGGGAAGTGTACACATCAACTCTAAAATTAAGCACACATCGGTAGGACACTAGTCAGTCCCATTCTTTGTGTCTAGTGAGAACCATGCAAGAAGGCAAGAGGGCACTTCCTGATGTTAGTGATGGTTTCCTATTGCTCTACTTGTCCAGAGCATAAACAGAAGGGCTCTGGCAATAATTCTACTGCCTGACTTCTGGCACCTGATTCCAAGAGCAGTCAAAGCCCTGGAGGGCCCAAGCTCTGGCTGCCACAGCAGTTCTCTGCTTCCCCAATCAGTCTCCTTTCCCCATTGGATATTTTCAGATTGTACTCTCTGGTTATATCAGAAATAAAATCAGGAGCACAATGGGTTACAATGGAATCAGAAGTTCTAACTTGGGTGACATGAATGTGTCTCAGAAATCAAAGAACAGGGGCGCCTGGGTGGCTCAGTTGTTAAGCGTCTGCTTTCGGCTCAGGTCATGATCCCAGGGTCCTGGGATCGAGCCCTGCATCAGGCTCCCTGCTCGGCAGGAAGCCTGCTTCTCTCTCTCTCCCACTCCCCCTGCTTGTGTTCCCTCACTTGCTGTCTCTGTCAAATAAATAAAATCTTAAAAAAAAAAAAAAGAAAAGAAATCAAAGAACATCCCGAAAGTATACGCAGAATTGTATGTAAGTGCATTAATGTATGTTGTTTTCCTGGAGAAAGCTTTCATCAGATTCTAAAAGGGGCCCATAACCCAAAAAAGGTATAAAACACAACAAAAACCCATGTCCTGCAACCACCAGGCAGTTTTAATTCTGTGGTTTGTGGCTTTCATTCATTTACTTGTTCAACAAATAGTGATTATTTATGTGGCAGGCCCCGTAAGGATACAACAGAGAACAAAGCGGACAACAGCCCTGCCCTCATGGAGCTGCCTGGGGTTGTCGCCTGTTTTAACACCTGCCCTTGTGCTCTCCATGCACCAGTACCTGAATCAAAGCTCTCAGAGCTTAAGAGGCTTTTAAGGGCTACAAACCCTCCTTGTCCGTGTGCCCCGAGCAGTAGTCAAGTAGTCTCATGCACTCTCCCCTACAACCAGTGCTACTTACTGGTTTTTAATACTGAAGACTTGTTCTGTTCCTTGAAATTTACATTATCCTTCAGGGCAGCAACTCGATTTAAGAGGGCTGCTTACCAGTTAACACTTCTTATGAAAACAGGGATTTTATTTTAAGATGGGCCAGGGGTTAAAGGTATCACAGGCCAGTATGCTGTGATGCAAGAGAATGTGGGCTATGGGAAGGAAGAAGTAAAACTTATCTCCATCTGCAGATGACGGGATCCTATATATAGAAAATTCCAAAGATTCCACAAGAAAGCTACTAGAGCTAATAAAATTCATCAAAATTACAGGGTACAAGATCAACACACAAGTACCAGTTGTGTTTCTATAAACCAGTAATGAAGAATTAAGAATGCAATTCCATTTAGGGGCACCTGGCTGGCTCAGTTGGTGGAGCATGTGACTCTTGTTGATCTTGGAGCTGTGGGTTTGAGCACCACGCTGGGATGTAGAGATTACTTAAAAAAAAAAAAAAAAATCTTAAAAAACAAAAACACAGGAGCACCTGGGTGGCTCACTCAGTTGGTTAAGCATCTGCCTTCGGCTCAGATCATGATCCCAGGGTCCTGGGATGGAGTCCCACATCAGGGTCCCTGTCTCAGCGGGGATCCTGCTTCTCCCTCTGCCTGCCGCTACCCCTGCTTGTGCTCTTGCTCTCTCTGACAAATAAATTTTAAAAATCTTAAAAAACAAAACAAAAACCCAAAACACAATTCCATTTACAGTGGCATCTAAAAGAATAAAATAGGGCGCCAGGGTGGCTCAGTCGTTGAGCGTCTGCCTTCGGCTCAGGTCATGATCTCAGGGTCCTGGAATTGAGTCCCACATCGGGCTTCCTGCTTGGCAGGAGTCCTGCTTCTCCCTCTCCCACTCCCCCTGCTGTGTTCCCTCTCTGTGTCTCTGTCAAATAAATAAAAATCTTAAAAAAAAAAAAGAGTAACTGGGAATAAATTAATAGTGTGTTTTACCAAAGTAAAACACTTGTACACTGAATGCTACAATATGTTGATGAAAAAAATTAAAGAAGACTTAAGTAAATGGCAAGACATCTTGTGTTCATGGATAGGAAACCTTAGTATTATCAAGATGTCAACACTAACCACAGATCTACAAATTCAATACAATCCCTATCAAAATTCAAACATTTTTTGCAGAACTGGAAAAGCTGATCTTCAAATTCACATGGAATTGCAAGACACCCTGAATAGCTACAACAATCTTGCAAAAGAATAACAAAGTATAAGACTCATACTTCCTGAGTTCACAACTACTACACAAAGCTATAGTAATCAAAACAATGTGGTACTGGCATACAGACACACATACAGACCAACGGAATACAACTGAGAGTTCAGAAGTAAACACATTTATGACCAAACGATTTTTTTAAAGATTTATGAGAGAGAGAGAGAGCACACGTGAGAGTGTGGGGGAGAGGGGCAGAGGGAGAGAGAATCTTCAAGCTGACTCCCCGCTGAGCGTGGAGTCTGACATGGGGCTCACCCATGAGATCACAACCTGAGCCAAAACCAAGAGTCGGACGTTCAATCAGCTGAGCCACCCAGGCGCCCCTAGGACCAAATGATTTTTTTTTTTTAAGATTTTATTTATTTATTTGAGAGAGAGAATGAGAGACAGAGAGCATGAGAGGGAGGAGGGTCAGAGGGAGAAGCAGACTCCCTGCCGAGCAGGGAGCCCGATGTGGGACTCGATCCTGGGACTCCAGGATCATGACCTGAGCCGAAGGCAGTCGCTTAACCAACTGAGCCACCCAGGCACCCCAGGACCAAATGATTTTTGACAAGAGTGCCAAGTTCATTCAAATGAGGAAAGTGGTGCTGGTACAACTGGATTTCTACATGGAAAAGGAAGGATTTGGACTGCTACATCAAACCATATACAAAAATTAACTCACAATGGAGAAAAATTACATATAAGAGCTACACCCTGGGGCGCCTGGGTGGCTCATTTGGTTGGGCGACTGCCTTCGGCTCAGGTCATGATCCTGGAGTCCCTGGATCGAGTCCTGCATCGGGCTCCCTGCTCGGCGAGGAGCCTGCTTCTCCCTCTAACCCTCCCCCCCTCTCATGTACTCTCTCTCTCTCTCATTCTCGCTCTCTCAGGTCAATGAATAAATCTTTAAAAAAAAAAAAAGAACTACACCCATAAAACTCTTAGAAGAAAACACTGGGGTAAATCTTTGTGACCTTGAATTTGGTAATGGATTCTTAGATATGACATTAAAAGCATGAGTAGCAAAAGAAAAATTAGGTAAGTTGCATTTCATCAAAATTAAGAATGTGCATCAGGGCACCTGGGTGGCTCAGTTGGTTAAGCGTATGCCTTCAGCTCAGGTCATGATCTCAGGGTCCTAGGATCTAGTCCTGCATTGGGCTCCCTGCTCAGTGGGGAGTCTGCTTCTCCCTCTCCCTTTCCCTCTCTTCCCTGCTCGTGTGCATGCTCTCTCTCTCAAATAAATAAATAAAATCTCAAGAAAAAAAATGTGCATCAAAGCACACTATCAAGAAAATGAAAAAACCTACAGAAAAAAAAAAAGCATTTAGAAATCATGTATCTGATAAGAATTTAATATCCAGAATAGATAACTCCTAAAGCTCAACAACAATAAAAAACAATGCAATTAAAACATGGGCAAAGGACTTGAGCATTTTCCCAAAGAAGATATAAAAAATGGCCAAGAAGCACATGAAAAGATGTTCATTAGTAATTATAGAATGCAAATCAAAATTTTAAAAATGGAAAAACAGTAAGTGTTGGTGAGGACATGGAGAACTGGAACCCTTGTGCACTGCTGTAAAATGGTGCAGCCACTGTGGAAAACTATGGTGGTTCCTCCAAAAGTTCAATATGGTTACCATTATGACCCAACAACTCCACTGTTAGGTATATACCCCAAAGAACTGAAAACAGGTATTCAAACAAAATTTGTACATGAATGTTCATAACACTATTCTCAATAGCCAAAAGGTGAAAATAACTCTGATGTTATTAAAGAATGTATAAATAAAATGTGGTATATCAATACAATGGAATATTATTTGGCCATAAAAAGAATGAAGATACAGGCTACCACATGGATGAACCTTGAAACATTATACTAAGTGAAATAAGCCAGACCCAAAGGACAAATATTGTAGGATTCCATTTATATGAGATATCTAGAATAGGCAAATTCATATATATGGAAAGGTGGTTAGAGCTTACCAGGGCCTCAGGAGAGGGGAATGGGGAGTTACTGCTTACTGGTTACAGAGTTTCTGTTTGGGGTGATGCAAAAGTTTGGAAATAGATAGTGGTGACAGTTGCACAATTATGAATGTAACTAATGTCACTGAATTGTACACTTAAAAAAATAAATTCCAGGGGCACCTGGGTGGCTCAGCAGTTAAGTGTCTGCCTTCGGCTCAGGTCATGATCCCAGAGTCCTGGGATCGAGCCCCGCATCAGGCTCTCTGCTCGGCGGGAAGCCTGCTTCTCCCTCTCCCACTCCCCCTGCTTGTGTTCCCTCTCTCGCTGTGTCTCTCTCTGTCAAATAAATAAAATCTTAAAAAAAATTCCATTATGCAATTTTACAATTAAAAAAAAGAATGTAACATACCAAGACCAGTGAATTGTATGGTTTAAATGGGTTAATCGTGTAATATATAAATTGTATCTCAATAATGCTGTCTAAAAATAAGACTGTGGGCTGAGTCCTAGCTCTGCCACATACCACCTGTGAGACTATCAACAAATTTACACAAACCTTAAGTTCTAAGGGTTACGTAAAATGGGACTGGTGCCAACTACCCCATAAGGCAGCCATAAGGACTAACTAAAATACTCTCTGTGAAGCCCCTGGCTGATGGTTCTTACTCAACAACCATTACCACATACAGAAAACTATGGTCAGCATAATGACCAGGCTGGGACAGGCCTTGTCTGAACCATGCCAGGGCCTCAATTTCAAGATATTCTCATCCAACTTACACATTAAGGAAGAGGAACAAAAACCTTTTATAGATAATCTTCTCTAATTCACAACCCAAAGAGAACATGATATGTTAGAAGAAAAAATTCTAAAGGACTTTCTAAAGATTCCTACTTTTTGGGCGCCTGGGTGGCTCAGTTGGTTAAGTGACTGCCTTCAGCTCAGGTCATGATCCTGGAGTCCCGGGATCGAGTCCCGCATCAGGCTCCCTGCTCAGCAGGGGGTCTGCTTCTCCGTCTGACCCTCTTCCCTCTCGTGCTCTCTGTCTCTCATTCTCTCTCTCAAATAAATAAAATCTTAAAAAAAAAAAAAAGATTCCTACTTTTGAAAAAGCACTGTGATTAAGGAAAAAAACACTTTTGGTACACAAGAAGTAGAGTAAGTCAAATTCATAAAACTAGATATTGCTAAGCAAAACCAACAAACATCAATGACAGAGGGATGGAGAAGGAGCCTGTCAGTCCTGATGAAAAGCCCTGAGATTCTTACTTAACAGGTGAATATGAGCTTGTGGGCATCTCTGACAAGCCTTGGTGAGAAGGGGGATCATTGATGGAATGTGACAGGAGGTAAGACAGAGTGGCCCTGTCACGTTAGGAGGCCATGACCCTGTACAGATCTCCAGAGCTGATTCAGATGTTTGATGATGAGCATGTACAGACCTGACATCACTGCTGGATATATACTACAGGTGACACAGCCAATGGAACTCACAGATGATCCCTGAGAGGCTGAAAAATACAGCTAGTACTACTGAAACCTAGTTTTGCTTTGCACACAACTTGATCTCAGTCAGTAGAAGAATCAGTGAAGAAACTGCTAATGTGAATTTAATTCTAACCAATGAAGCAAAACCAAGTGGTTGAAGTAGAAACCTGAGAATTCCAGGCCAGTCAGTGAAGGAAGTGGTGCCATGGGCCTTAGAAAGATTCAGAAGATTCAGAAACCAGATGTAATCCAGTGACTAGGGGTTTCAAAATGGGGAGAAGACAATACAAGAAGAAATATGAACACAATCACAGATGACCCCAATGGGAGTGAAGAGCAAGTATCTTGAGAATGCTGGTGAACTCACACAAAGAACTCTGAGCATCATAAAAAAGAACAAGCGCCAAAGATGAAAGGATGTCCTTATACTGATAAGACAGATATCTAAGTATTGACCAAACACACCGGCAAGCAGGAATGAGAGTCCAACTCTGGTCACCTGCCAGAGAACATTACAACACATGACACTGGTAGACCTATGAAGGGTCAAGTTTCTTGGTTTTGTTAAAAGAGGGATAATGGCAGATTTTATAAAATGTAAAAGGCGAGCATGAAATCAAACCTGGACAAAATTCTGAATGCAATTAGCAAACAGATGGTATCTGGAAGGCAGTACAGGCTCAACCAAGAACAAGTCATGCCAAAACCACCTCATTATCTTTTTTTAGATATGCTACATAGATCAGGAGAGGCTGCAGAGGAGGACTTTAGTACAAAGATCTGGATCGTGCTTTTATGAAATCTGCAGCTAACATGAAACTGAGGGGGGTGATCAATATGCCAGATGACATAACAAGGATTTTAAAAGATTCAGATAACTGTACAGATGGTGTATGACAAAAACAAAAAGAAACGCACCCCCCTCCACCCCAAACCTGAAGAGGGATAACTGTATGGTCACATACTAAAGTCCAAACATCGGGCTAAGCAAATACAGGAAGGGGACTCATAGTTGTTTCTCCCTGGTGGAGAGCTAAAAGGAACCACTCACAGACTATATTCCAGAACTTCCACAAGGACAGAGACCTTTGTTTTCTCACTACTGAACTCCAAACTCCTTAACAATGTCTGCCACATTGTAAGTACTCAGTAAACCTTTGCTGAAGGAGTGTTTTTGGAGCCCAAGTTGAGACCAGAGGGCCAATGGATTTAGATGCTGCAGAAAGCTAAAAGCATTAGGAAGATGGGCAGACTGAATGATCTATTACTCAACTTGCCTTTCTTCCCCATCCTGAGTCACCTGAAGCCTCACTTGCAGGCCAAGAAAATGTTATTCTTCCTCCACAAAATCTGTTCCACTGACTCTGATTCCCACAGATCCCTACTGTCACCAACTTTTTTTTTTTAAACTAAGTAGGCTCCATGCCCAGTGTAGAGCCTAACGTGGGGCTCAAACTCACAACCCTAAGATCAAGACCTGAGCTGAGATCAAGAGTCAGATGCTTAACTGACTGAGCCAGGCACCCCTCACCAACTGTTTTCTTAATCCATACCACAGGGGAAAGCTCCACCTAGGTTCCATTTAGATGCCTGGATACAAATTTTCACACAGCAAATAACCATAGGTATGCAGCCCCAGAGTTAAGGACAATGCTAAGAAAGTTCTTCCCTTTCTTTTCTAGTCAGGAAAGTATACTGGAATACAAGTGTGTGAGAATGATACCATAGGGAGATTCAAGCACTTGCTCTAATTTATTTAAAAATCCATCAATAAAAAGGTAAGTTGCCTGCAAACTTCAGAACCTCCATCAGTTGTGAGAAATTGGCTATTTTATGCCTCAGTGAAGGCAACATAAGAAAACTGTTCGTCTCCTCAGCCTAGCCCTTTGATGACATGGCGACAGCCCACTTCCTCTGCTTTGTCTTTTGCCGCTTTTGCCCAACATACTGCACTCTCACCAACCTGCAGCTACTCGGTGGTATTAAGTCTTGTAAGCTCTTCCCTCTGCCAGGAATGTCTCCCTGCACTTCACCCACCTAACGTCTATTCATCCTTCAAAACTCAGTTCAAGGGTCACCTCCTCCAGGAAGACTTCCCAGACAAATACCCACACTCCCATCTCCTACCCCCGCCCTTCCCCACTCTCCCTCCTACTCTGTGTTATTACAGCACTTACCACATTGCTGGTTTGTCTCTATTCTCTCACTAGGTGGTAAGCACCTTGGTGGTAGGGACCTACAAGACATCCCTCACAGGTTGGTTGCATGAATGGATGATTAATGAACAAACTCACATCAACTTCAGAACAAGGGTGCCTTTTAGACTCAAAAGAATTGAAGTAGCTTGCCCAAGATCACACCACAAAAAGCCAGGACCTGAATGCAGGTCCATGATCTTTCCTTGACCATCTTGCTTTACCACACCCCAGGTACCAAGTATTCCTTTTCAAATTAAATCCCAAGCATCAACTCACTTGAAAAGAGGTAAGCAAGAGAGAAAAACGGCTAAACACAGACCTGTTTTAAAAATCTCTCTTTATGGGCACCTGGGTGGCTCAGTCGGTTGGGCGTCTCTGCCTTTGGCTCAGGTCATAATCCTGGAGTCCCCGGATCAAGCCCTGCATCAGGCTCCCTGCTCGGTAGGAAGTCTGCTTCTCCCTCTGCCCCTCACCCCGCTCTCATGCGCATGCATCTGCATGCTCTCTCAAATAAATAAATAAATAAAATCTATAAAAATAAATAAAATAAAATCTCTCTTTACTTGTAGGAATGTTCTTTTGAAAATCAAGTTTTATGAAAAAAAGTGTGAAATGATTCATGAAATAAAGTTCACCTAAGCCCTCATCGTTCTCACTAATACCATCAAGGGAAATAAGGAAGCTTCAATTACTGGCACATTTTGTCCTACTTATTTCACCTTTCTTATTTTAATTTTAATACTTTTCCTGGTAACCTAATTGCAAAAGTCTCAAGAGAGTTGTTTTTAACAAGATCAGACACGCACTAAGTTTTAGAAGATAACGCAGCTCATAGAACTATTTACTTATGCTACAGCCAAAAGTCTCATTTAAATATACAGAATGAGAAATACCATTAAGTGGAATTTGGCAAAAGTTTATTACTCGGGTCCCCCTTACACTCTTGGTGAAACACCAAAGCAAGCCTTTGATGAGACTTACACAGCTGGGGTAGTGTCACAAGGAGACTAAGGTGTGGAGACCTCTTTCTGGGGTCTGAGAAACAAGAACTGCATAACGGCCAAGTATGTGGGTTACCTTAAAATATACATCATTTTATTTATTTATTTGAAATAGAGCAAGGGCACCTGGGTGCTCAGATGGTTAAGCGTCTGCCTTCGGCTCAGGTCATGATCCCAGGGTCCTGGGATCGAGCCCCGCATTGGGCTCCCTGCTCAGCGGGGAGCCTGCTTCTCCCTCTGCCTCTACTGTTCCCCCTGCTTGTGCTGTCTTGCTCTGTCAGATAAATTAAAAAAAAAAAAAAAAAAAAACCTGAAATAGAACGAGACAGCACAAGCAGGGCAGATGGGCAGAGAGGGAGAGGGAGCCCGACGCGGGGCTCAATCCCAGCATGGTGGAATCATGACCTGAGCTGAAGGCAGACGCTTAACCAACTGATCCACCCAGGTGCCCCAATATCCATCATTAGCCAGGCTTTTAATCCTCATCCTGGTCTAATCTAATCCTCATCACCTACCCACATATCTGCTCACCAAGCTCTAAATGATCTCCTTTAGGGGTGCCTGGGTGGCTCATTCAGTTAAGCAGCCAACTCTTGATTCCAGCCCAGGTCAGGACCTCAGGGATCTGAGTGAGATCTTCTGCGATCACCCCGTGCTGGGATTCCCTGCTGGGTGGGCAGTCTGCTCAACGATTTTCCCTCTCCGTGTCCCCCACTCCCGCCCCGGCTCCCGCCCACGTTCTCTAATAAATAAATCAATCTTATTAAAAAAAGAAAATAAATGATCCCCTTTATAGTACCTGGTCTTCCACTCTACAATCCCCCCTATGCACACTCTGAGCAACGCACAGGAGATACAGGTTTCTAAAATGCACACACATCTTAGAGCTAGAGGTGAACAGGCAGGTGGCCTAAATGGAGTGAGGCTTTAAACCCTAGCTCAGGTAAGAGCCCAATTCCTGACTTCCTCTATGGAGCCTGGAATTCTGAGTGGGTGCCTCAACCCCCGTGTGTCGAACACATGTGAGTCACAACAACTCTCCGAATCCGAGCTCTCCACTCCTATGATGAGACAACAGATGTGAAAATGCCTCAAAAGGCAGGAATCACTATGCAAACTGGAAGGTTTATTTTATTTATTTTAAAGATTTTATTTATTTATTTGAGAGAGAGAGAATGAGAGAGAGCACACGAGAGGGGGGAGGGTCAGAGGAAGAAGCAGACTCCCTGCTGAGCAGGGAGCCCGATGCGGGACTCGATCCAGGGACTCCATCCAGGGACTCCAGGATCATGACCTGAGCCGAAGGCAGTCGCTTAACCAACTGAGCCACCCAAGCGCCCCAAACTGGAAGGTTTTAGAGCCCAGAACACCCCACGTAATTTTAGGGTGCTGTGTGAACTAGGCTAGGGGTGTACACCTGTGCAGGGGCAGGTCTGTGTGGGGATGAGAAAGCTAGAAGGCCTACTCAGCCAGGATTCAGTCTGGTTTCTTTCCCGTTCCTCCACTGGGAAGCATTAAAAGCATGTGGCTCCTGCCTAGACCTGGTCCCTGCCACAAGCCCCTGGAAACTTACTCCTTTACAGCCAACGTGAGAGGGAGAAGTAATCAGACTCTGCAACAAACCTTCAGGTGTAGTTCGCTCGGACATTACTCCTCATCCAAGGAAAATGGAGGATAACCAATGGAAAAAAACAGCACACACAAAAATCAATGCTAGCTTTTATCTGTGGACAGGCTGTTCTATGGGTTAAGTTCTGCTTTTTGAAGCAACAGGCTCCATTACTTCATCCTTCTGTCATGTACCTGGGCTGTCTCCCAACCCTGCCCTACTTTGACCTTGAGGTGAACACACAAAAAACAATCACTAGCTTAATCTCAGCTTCTCCAACATATATGCAATTTGATAATACCAACGAAGAGTATTCAATTGTAATCATATTATAATGATTTACCTAGTAGTTTGTGGCTCACAAGGCATTTTCACAACTTATCTACAAATAAAAGAGCTAGGATTTGTGGCATCAAATTCCATGTTCTGAGATGTTAATATTTAGGGCCCATCTCACTGCATGTATTTTACACCTCGTAAAAAATAACATGAAAAATATATAGGACTGTTCTAAAATTATTGATTTTAAATCTTTTTTTTTCCCCCTTAAGTAGGCTCCACACCCAGCACGGAGCCTGACATGGGGCTTGAACTCATGACCCTAAGATTGAGACCCAAGCTGAGATCAAGAGTCGGACACTTAACCAACTGAGCCACCCAGGTACCCAAAAAATCTATTTTTCAAATCCTTCTGTTCTTCCTCTGGGGTTTGTGCTCATTTATGGTCACTCCAGGTTTATCGGATGTCTCATCAAACTTCTACTTTCTGTGATACACAGTTTTACGCCCTCAACAGGCTTATCAACACTGGTCTTCAGGACTTCTTGGTTCAGAAAGCCACAGTTACATGCTAAGCTTTCCAAGAGTCTTAAAAAAAATAAATCTGGGCGCCTGGGTGGCTCAGTTGGTTAAGTGACTGCCTTCGGGTCAGGTCGTGATCCTGGAGTCCCGGGATCGAGTCCCGCATCGGGCTCCCTGCTCGGCAGGGGGTCTGCTTCTCCCTCTGACCCTCCCCCCTCTCATGTGCTTGCTCTCTCTCATTCTCTCTCTCTCAAATAAATAAAAAAAAAAAAATTTTTTTAAAAAAAATGCAGGTAGGAAGTAAAAATTCAAGGCTTTAAAAAAAATAATAAATCTGGGCGCCTGGGTGGCTCAGATGGTTGAGCGTCTGCCTTCGGCTCAGGTCATGATCCCAGGGTCCTGGGATCGAGTCCCGCATCGGGCTCTCTGCTCCTTGGGAGCCTGCTTCTCCCTCTGCCTCTCTCTCTCTCTGTCTCTCATGAATAAATAAATAAAAATCTTCAAAAAAAATAAAAAATAAATAAATCTGGTAAGTAAGGTCTGAGATACATATTTTTTTAATTAAAGATTTATTTATTTGAAAGAGAGCATGCACGAGCACAAGTAGGGGGAGGGGTGGAGGGAGAGGGAGAAGCAGACTCCCCATTGAGCAGGGAGCCTGACATGGGGCTTGATTACAAGACCCTGGGATCAGGACCTGAGCAGAAGGCAGACACTTAACTGACTGAGCCACCCAGGCACCCCGGTCTGAGATATTTTAAACTTTTATCTCTTCCTAGCTGAAGAGGAATTTTAAGACGTTTATTCGTATTTTTCCTCAACTAATCACGATGTCAAAAATATGGACCTGTAGGGCGCCTGGGTGGCTCAGATGGTTAAGCATCTGCCTTCGGCTCAGGTCATGATCCCGGGGTCCTGGGATCGAGCCCCGCATCGGGCTCCCTGCTCAGCGGGGAGCCTGCTTCTCCCTCTGCTTCTCTCTCTCTGTCTCTTATGAATAAATAAATAAAATCTTAAAAAAAAAAAATATGGACCTGTACAAGTGGCTCTGTGTCTACCTGTATGCTGATTTCGTCTCTAGGTCATGGGTCTTTATTAACCATCTTTTTTTCTCACTGGAAAGAAAACCAACTACTGTGAGACTAAACCTAAGAGAGACTACACCTTGGGAGAAACAAGGATAGGAAAGGACAAGAGTCATGTGGGACACTCACAGTGGATCTTCCAAAATCACCCAGTTATCTTATTCCCCTGAACAGAACTTTAAGTGAGCAGTCGTTACTCTGCAGAAACAAAATTAAAACTAAAAATGAAAACCAAATGTCAAAAAGACCCAAAAAACCAGCCCTGTAAATTTTACCTCTAATGCCAAAGCAGTCTTGTCATAAGCACAGGGTACTCTTTTCTGGATGGCTTTGGCAAAGACAGGTCCATTCTGTGTGGATGGCAAAGGGTTGATCGCTGCCCCAGGAGTACTGGAAACTGCAGGTAGAGGAGTTGTGGTCTGAGGTTGAGCATAGGCATGAGCAGGTTCTGGGATCCCGTAACTGTTGGAATTCCTATTCCCATGCTTTCCATGTGGTGAGGATCTCACAAGCTTTTCAACGTAAGGAACGGGAATCATCCCAATCCGGCCATCCTTGTTCCGGGCGCTCCACCACTGTTCTTCCGGCTTCTCTATTATGACCAGGATCTCACCCTTTTTAAAGGGCAGGTCTTCAGCATCATTCCCAGGAAAATCATAGAGAGTCCGTACATATTCCAGATTTTCTTCTGCTGTAGGCAGGTTGGGTGCTGATACAGATCCCATTGGTGGGCTTGGGTACCTTCAGAGAGAAAGAAAATTAACTCTAAGAGAAAAATCTTATTCGATACCAGTGTTTGTCAAACTTTTAAATAAACCATTCTCCTCTACAGTGAATTATTTCCCTTGCTATATTCTCAGTAGTTAAGAAGGTTCTGTCACACTGTTTTATGTTCTGCAGTTAGTATTGCCTGAATAGACCTTGTTAAATCAAGTCAAGTGCATACACACATACACCATCTCTGTTTCACAGGAATACAGTTTTTTTTTTTTGTTTTTTGTTTACACAGAGATACAACTGGTCTGAATTTATATTTAAAATCTTGGGGCTCCCTGCTTGGCAGGGAGTCTGCTTCTCCCTCTGACCCTCCCCCCTCTCATGCTCTCTCTCTCTCATTCTCTCTCTCAAATAAATAAATAAAATCTTTAAAAAAAATAAAATAAAATAAAATAAAATCTTGAGTAAGTTCAGTAGCTGCCTTCCTTAGGACCCTGTCACAGCCATCACACATTTTTCCTCCTGGTCCTAATCTATGGCATGCTTCCTGCACACTTCCCTGGGCATCCAGAGAGAAAATGACAAAGGCTTCAGTTTCTGTGTCCTTCAAAATACAAAAACCAGAAAAGGGTTTATACGCCTGTCAAATTAAAAACAAACAAAGAAACAAACCCATATTGCATTTTATGCAGAAATCACCATCTGAGCATCAAAATGAAAACACAGGGATCTTTTCACTGCAGAACTCACAGGCAAGTGCTCTCATCAAAGCATCAGTCCAGACACCACCACACCCCTCTGCTATGCTCAAGATGATCAGCCTGTATTTGCCAAGCTACAGAATGCCCTCCCAGGGTCAGTTATAAAAGTGCAGTCCCGGGCGCCTGGGTGGCTCAGATGGTTAAGCGTCTGCCTTCGGCTCAGGTCATGATCCCGGAGTCCTGGGATCGAGTCCCGCATCGGGCTCCCCGCTCTGCGGGAAGTCTGCTTCTCCCTCTGCCTCTCTCTTATGAATAAGTAAATAAAATCTTAAAAAAAAAAGTGCAGTCCCTGCTCTCCAGTAACACCCCATCTGTAATGCCTCTTCTGCAAAAGAAGTATAGCAGTCTCTCTTCACCTAAGAAATGTTCTGAGAAGTTGCAAATACACCAACTTGTGGGGGGAAAAAACTATTTTACCATTAGCTCCCTCCACCACTTAACTTTTCTAAAGCACAGAATCCACACCAGAGTAACAAACCCCGGGCTTCATCCAAAGAGTTCGCACCTCTGAAGTGACTTTGCCTGCAGAACCATCCACCACCAGAGCCCCATTCTAGAGTAGCCTTGAGGGAGAGTAAGCCAAAAATAGGAAATGCCTGTTTAACCACTGACTATGGTTTCCAATTTATCTTTTTTTTTTTTAAGATTTTATTTATTTATTTGAGACAGAGAGAATGAGAGAGAGAGAGCACATGAGAGGGGGGAGGGTCAGAGGAAGAAGCAGACTCCCTGCTGAGCAGGGAGCCTGATGCGGGACTCAATCCAGGGACTCCAGGATCATGACCTGAGCCGAAAGCAGTCGCTTAACCAACTGAGCCACCCAGGCACCCGAATTTATCTTTTTTTTTAGAAAGATAATTTATTTACCTACTTATTTGGGGGTAGGGGGAATGTGTGCAAGTGGGTGGAGGGGCAGAGGGAGTAAGAATCCTCAAGCAGTCTCCCTGCTGAGCGGGGAACCCGACACAAGCCTCAATCCCAGGACCCTGAGATCATGACTGGAGCTGAGATTGAGAGTTGGCTGCTTAACCGACTAAGCCCCCCAGGTGCCCCTGTTTTATCGTCTATTAACTCATGTCCACTCTCTTTCTTTCCTCCAATTAATGATCTAAAAAGTTACTTCATATAACAATGCAATCTCTTACGTTTAAATATTTTTTAAATTTTATTTTATGTTAGTCACCATACATTACGTCATTAGCTTTTGATGTAGTGTTCCATGATTCATTGTTTGCGTATAATTATGTTAAAATATTTTAATTTTTTTTCCTTTATAAAAATGCCACCATGTTACAACATTCAGCAAAAAAGGGACAACAAGGGCGCCTGGGTGGCTCAGTTGGTTAAGCGACTGCCTTCAGCTCAGGTCATGATCCTGGAGTCCCGGGATCGAGTCCCACATCGGGCTCCCTGCTCAGCGGGGGGTCTGCTTCTCCCTCTGACCCTCTCCCCTCTCGTGCTCTCTGTCTCTCATTCTCTCTCTCAAATAAATAAATAAAATCTTTAAAAAAAAAAAAAAAAAAAGGGACAACAAGGGAGTTGGCTGGCTCAGTCAGTAGAGCATGCAACTCTTGATTTCCTGGTTCTGAATTCAAGCCCTGTGTTGCATATAGAGATTACTTAAAAATAAAATAAAATCTTAAAAAACAAAAACAATACCCAGCTCCCCCCCAAAAAAGAGAGAGAGAGAGAAAAAAAAACCCACAGCTCCTGCCCCATCATAACTACTTTTTCACCCCTCCCACTGGCCAAATTTATGGCTTTTTTTAAAAAAAGATTTACTTATTTGAGAGAGAGAGTGCATGAGCAGGGAGAGGGGCAGAGAGAGAGAGAATATCCAAGTGGACTACTGCTGCGCGTGGAGCCCAAAGCCAAGCTGGATCTCATGACCCACGAGATCAGGATCTGAGTTGAAACCAAGAGTTGGACGCTTAACAGACTGAGCCATGCAGCCACCCAAACTTTATGGCTTTCTTAAAAGAGTCTTGTGTATGCCCATGGCAGTTTTTCTGCCTAATATCACACCACAGGTGTTTCCCTGTATCACTGGTCTACATGATCATTTACTTTTATGTCAGGATAACATTTCATTCTGTGAGCCTGCAGCAATTAAGCATCCCTGTGTTTCTGGATATTTAGTTTTTCTTTCTCCCTATTCGATCATCAACATCACAAAGCCTTTTGAATATAGTTTCTTGATATTCAATTTTTTTATGGGGGGAGGGGGAGATGGAGAGGGAGGGAATCTTAAACAGGCTCCATGCCCAGCACGGAGCCCAACCTGGGGCTCAATCTCACGATCCTGAGATCACAGCCGGAGCTGAAACCAAGAGTTGGATGCCCAACCAACTGAACCATCTCAATATTAGATTTTTTGTAAAGCCTAGATTTCCAGATTAAAGAACAGGGACATTTTCATGGCCCTTGGTACATACTGCCACACTACCTTCCAAAAGGCAGTCTTCATAATTTGGCAAAACTTACATCTTTTAAATGTAAATGACTAGTTTAATATAGTATACTAACAACTGAATTAACAGCAGTCTATGTATTATGCCACGGTGATTAGGAGCTTGATTTAAAACCTCTAAAACCTCAGGGGGTCTGCTTCTCCCTCTCCCTCTGCTGCTCCCCCCTGCTTGCGCTCACTCGCACTCTCTTTCTCTGTTTAAAAAAAACTTTTTTTTAAATATACTCTTTCAAATAAATAGATAAAATCTTAAAAAAAAAAAACCCCTCTAAGATCTTATTGCTTATTAACAACAACATGATACTGAGGGGCAAACTGCTTAATATCAATACGTTTTGAAAAGAGATAGCAGGAGTAGCAACAGTAACAAAGTTGACACTTTCTACCTATGCCAGGCACTGTTTGCAGTCTATATAGACTTTAAATTATTTCATCCTCTCAGCAATCCTGTGATTATCCCCATCTCACAGATGAGGAAGCCAATGCCAACACAGGGTTATATTTGTACTCAGGCAGTCTGGTTCTAGAGTACTTACTCATAACCTCTAAGCTAGTCAGCCTCGGGAATAAACCCCGCGTCTTTCGGTTGCATGGGAATTAACGTCAGATTGTATGTGAAACATGCACAATAGTTCCTGGTTGTTACTGAGCATCCAATTAGCTCCCACCCCTACCGTTTTTAAGGTACACCCTGCCCCTATTTCAAGGGCCACAGACAATCTGTGAAAAGTTTGGGTAGTACTACATAAATCTCATATTTTACTAAAAGCATAATCAGTTCCATCTCAGACCCCAGCCAAGGGTATTTCATTATCTGTATACTTAAAAAGTTAAAAGCATTTATTTCTACAATACAAATCATGAGGACACTAATACAGTTTCAGTGGGGATTAACACTAACGAAATTCATCTACCCAGGTATCCACTAGACTTACTACACACTAAGAACTTGGGAGACAATCGCTTCTCGGCCTTTTGGCTAAGATCAAGTGTAGAACTTGGGAGACAGACAATGAATTAAAACCAAGTTCTTGCTCTTAGAAGACTGCCAATTTAGCATAGAGACTAGAAGACAAAAACGCAGCACAACGAGTAATTAATATGCCATGACAGAAGCTGATAGGGTCAAGGAGCACTCAAAGGAAGGCGTGAATTCTATTAAGGGGCAGGAGAACAGGCAAGGAGGCAATGCACTAGAAGCTGAAGACTAGCCCCCTTTGGAATTGAAAGATTCTGTTGAAGACAAGCTTACATATTTTGGTTCTAAATCAGAAAAAGACTAGAGGCCTGAAGGTTCAAATGCTCCCTTTCCCCAGCCTCCCCATACCTCACGGGGCACACGACTTATTCCTATAAGCACAGACCAGGAGCTTTGCTGGCGAGGCCCTTGAGGTTGACAAACTTCTCTAAAAGGCTGGTACATGTTTGAGGCTTTGCGGACTATACATATGGCCTATGTTGTATACTCTTCTTTTTTTAAAATACACTCTTTCAAAAATAGAAGAACCATTCTTAGCTTCAGGACATTATACAAAAACTGAGTCTGGCCTAGGAGCCTGCAAACTATGGCCTGTGGGCCATTCAGCCTACTGTATGGTTTTGTAAATAAAGTTTTATTACAACACAGCCAAACTCACTCATTTATAGTATTGTCTATGACTGTTTTTGTGCTGTAAGGGCATAGTTCAGAAACGTGAGAGACTATATACGGCTTAAAATATTTACTATCTGCCCCCTTATTGAAAGTTTGCTGATTCGTTGTCTATATTACTGGCTTAAAAGAGCAGAGGGTGCTTTTCAACTTTCAATACTTCCCTGGTAAGGAGGATGTATGCAAATGTAACAAAGATGGAGGATAGCTTATACTTTCTCCACCATTATACTGCTAGAGTGACTGTAGGGCTCATTTCCCAATTTAGTACATACACAGATATCCCTAAATTCACATCAAACCAATCTCCCAGCCACATCCCTGACATAAATTCAAAGTCTTCCACCCCATATCCTCAAACTCATGTATTCATCAAAATTCCCTGCAAATTACACATTAGTTCCACTACAGACATGAAACCATGATGATGCCAGGGCAGATTATCTTGCCCTTTTTTTTTTTTAAAGATTTTATTTATTTATCTGAGACAGAGAGAATGAGAGAAACAGAGAGCACATGAGAGGGGGGAGGGTCAGAGGGAGAAGCAGGCTCCCTGCAGAGCAGGAGCCCGATGTGGGACTCGATCCAGGGACTCCAGGATCATGACCTGAGCCGAAGGCAGTCACTTAACCAACTGAGCCACCCAGGCGCCCTATCTTGCCCTTTCTATTAGGTCCCACAGCCCAAAGTAATATGTAACATAAAACTGCAATAATTCATTGTTTCTCATTTCGATTTGTTCCTTGATCAAGACTGTAAAAGAGCACCTGTAAACTCCTCTTTAAATTTTACATACAAAGAGGGGTCCCTGGGTGGCTCAGTCGGTTAAGCACCTGCCTTTGGCTCAGGTCATGATCCCGGAGTCCCAGGATCGAGCTCCAAGTCCGGCTCCCTGCTCAGCAAGAAGTCTGCTTCTCCCTCTGCCCCTCACCCTGCTCGTGCGCTCTCTCTCTCTCAAATAAATAAAATCTTAAAAAAATAAAATTTACATACAGAGTTTTCCAAGCTCATTCAAATATTCTAAGACCCATGCTTCTCCCTGTCTTGTGCCTATAGTCCACAGCATACTGAGCAGGAAGGCCCTGGATGACTAACTGGAAATTGGCCTTTCCTACCTAATGTCAATGAACCCCCTGAACCCCCTCTCCTTTAGGTAAAAAGCATTCTCGGCTTCATATATAAAGACAGATAAAACATCTTCTTTAAACCTGAGCATTAATATCTTCTAAGCTTAGAATTTCCTTCATGAAAAAGAAGGAATACAACTTGTGAGAGAATTTCAAAGGTACTGGTAATCTAGTTTTTTAAAGGGGTCACATGGGTATTGATGAATTTTCTTATTATATACATGTCTATACATACTCTCTTGTATGTATGAAAATATTTCACAGTAAAAAGTTGGGGAAAAAAAACAAAATAGGTAAGAAAATCAATTCTTCTTTTTAAAGACTTCTCTAGGGGCACATGGGTGGCTCAGTCGTTAAGCATCTGCCTTCAGCTCGGGTCATGATCCCAGGGTCCTGGGATCGAGCCCCGCACTGGGCCCCCTGCTCAGCCAGGAAGCCTTCTTTTCCCTTTCCCACTCCCCCTGCTTGTGTTCCCTCTCTCACTGTGTCTCTCTCTGTCAAATAAATAAATAAAATCTTTAATAAAGAAAGAAAGACTTATTTATTGGGGTGCCTGCGTGGCTCAGTCAAGCGCCCAACTCTTGATTTTGGCTCAGGGCACGATCTCTGGGTCCTGGGATCGAGCCCTACATCAGGCTCCCTGCTCACCGGAAAGTCTGCTTGTCTCCCTCTCCCTCTGCTCACTCTGTCTCTCTCTCAAATAAATAAATCTTAAAAAAAAAAAAAAAGGCTTATTTATTTGAAAAAGAGAATGCTCATGAGTGGGGGGAGGGGCAGAGGTAGAGAATCCTCAAGCAGACCCGCCCCTGCCCCCAGCAGGAACAGGACACTCCTCCCCCTCTCCTGAGCCAAAACCAAGAGTCCAATGCTCAACTGACTAAAAGCCGCCGAGGCGCCCCAATAAGAGAATCAATTCTAATTAGACGGGCTAAAAACCTCTAGTGAAATGGCACTGAATACTGAGGACCTCACTCTTCCATCCCTAGATATTCACACCATCACTTACAGCTCTTTCTATGCCTGTGGCTACCTCTCCACCCCATTCCACAGCTCTTCTGCTCATTCTGTGTAGTCCATCTAAGTTTAGACTCCCAAATCTACATTATTTAGCCCCCAACTCTCTTCTCAATAACAAACCCATCAGACTGCTAAACTTGGCTTCCAGTAAGCATCTCAAAGAGTCTCCCTACTGAAAACAATCATCCCTCCTCACCCTGATCAATTCTCTTCTCTTCTTTCAAGACACCACTGAATCATCCCTGAAGTCATACCTCTTTCCTCACCGTCTACATGCAATTGCCCAGCGAAGACTGTTAGTTTCTACTTTATAGTCCCAAAGCATGTGATCTTAGTTCGGCTTCTCACGATTCCTTCTCCTGTAACAGCCCTTAATTAGTCCCACACCCTAGACTCTCTCCCTACCCGGTCCCACACCAGAACAGTTTCTAAAGTGTAACTGGCCATGGCAATTCTCTTCTCAAAAGCTTTAGACAGCTCCCACTGTTAAACTCATTCACAAAGCACAGGGGGCCCTTCACAATTTAGCATTATTCTTCCTTCCTACCTCACTGCCCATCACATTAATTACAACTCTGTGCCTTTCCCAGGAGGCACTGCCACCACCTTTTCTCCCCTCCTTCTCATCTCTTCTTTCAAGCCTTCCCTGACCCCTCAGTTGATCATTCTTGCTTTTAAGCTCCCAAGGTATTCTAACTTGATTTACTCCCATTATATGCCTTGAGTCTAGTATTGGGCTTTGGTGTAGAGTAGGCTCAATACGGTGAAATTCCTGCTAATAAAAATAAAATATCAGGGCGCCTGGGTGGCTCAGCCGGTTAAGCGTCTGCCTTCAGCTCAGGTCATGATCCCAGGGTCCTGGGATCGAGTCCCGCATCGGGCTCCCTGCTCTGCGGGGAGCCTGCTTCTCCCTCTCCCACTCCCCCTGCTTGGGTTCCCTCTCTCGCTGTGTCTCTCTCTGTCAAATAAATAAATAAAAAAATCTTTAAAAAAAAAAAATAATAAAATAAAATAAAATAAAATATCAAAGACATAGGGAAGCATTTCCCATTCCTGTTTCTATCCTTTTTTGTCCCCTCCTTCTGAAAACACAAACACTTCAGCACTCCCAACTCCCTATATCTGGTTTAATTTTGTATACAAAGAAATCCTGTATGCCATTTGGTTTGCCATCCAAGCCTCTTCAGTTCACCACTGTTCCATTCATGCTCTCAGTCATCATTCCAGACTAGTTGCCACATGCTTAGTGGCCCCACCTTACTTGGTATGATCTTAGCTCAGACTCTAAAATAATCTGAATTCCCACTAATAAGCACTGTCCATTTTTACTTACCAGGAAAAACTAAAATATTTCAGCCTGAAGGAAACCTAGAAATAATCTAGTCCAACTCTTTAGGTTTAAAAAAAAAAAAAAAAACTTTCTAAGGTTAAAAATTTGAGTCTTAAATATTAAGAGAAAAGTCACAAATCAAATGGCTACCAGTACTTTACATGCCATGGGAACACAACTCAACTGGGCAAGCTTCCATTCCCAGCATAATGACCATGTTCTTGTATCTCATCTGAATCAAATTTAGATGATTTAAACTACTGGTAAGAGGAAAATCAAAGGTTTATTCACAGTGCCAAATTCTATGCTAATCAAAATTACTGGTAATCCTTCTCCCCCACTCCTAATTCTAAAAGTTCAGATTTGAGTTCCCTCAAATATTTAGAACAGGGGATGTGGAAGGAGGTGTGATCGTGTGGCCCATGGCATCCTCTGGTCCATGCAGGGCTTGGCTTCTGCTTTACAGGTGGGAGGACCCTCCTCTGGGCACTCAGGTTAAGCTGGGCATCCTTTTTCAACTACTCTACCAAAGCAGATAGCATGGAAATGGCCTTTTAAAAAATCTCAGCACCAGTGATACCTGGGTGGCTCCGTCAGTTAAGCATCTGCCTTCAGCTCAGGTCATGATCCCAGGGGTGTTGGGATCGAGTCCTGCACTGGGTTCCTTGCTCAGTGGAGAGCCTGCTTCTCCCTCTGCCTGCCACTTCCCCTGCTTGTGCTCTCTTTCTCTCTGACAAATAAAATCTTAAAAAAAAAAAAAAAAAATCTCAACACCAGTAACCTTCTCAAGAACATGACAGGGACTATTGATTCAATGTTAGTTCCATGTTACTAAGTACATGAGATGTGCATTGTCTGCTGACAAAAATCAAAGATTTTCTAAGGGTCCACTTGCCTCAGTTAAAAAACTTTACTTCTCAGCCTTTTCTCCTAAACTTCATATAGCTGTATAAGCTAAAACTAGAGAATTATATAAGCAAAGCAAGCTATGCAAAACAGTTTCTAAACCACAGGAAAATGGATTTCATATTTAAACAATCCACCTAGGGGCGCCTGGGTGGCTCAGTCGTTAAGCGTCCGCCTTTGGCTCAGGTCATGATCCTGGGGTCCTGGGATCAAGCCCCGCACCAGGCTCCCTGCTCCCAGGAAGCCTGCTTCTCCCTCTCCCACTCCCCCCTGCTTGTGTTCCCTCTCTCGCTGTGTCTCTCTCTGTCAAAAAATAAATAAAATCTTAAAAATAAATAAATAAACAATCCACCTAGGAACCTTTTGAAATATTCTGTTGTTAAACTGGAAATCAACTCCATTAAATTAAAAAACACTAGCACTTACCTGAATATTAACTTAATGAACAGAATCTTAAAAATATTTATACTCAAATAAATTGGAGGTGAAAACTGCCACAGGTTTTGTTTATCAGATCAACTGTAATATAAAAATTACACCTACATCTAGGGTGCCTGGGTGGCTCAGTCAGTTAAGTGTCCGACTCCTGGTTTCGACTCAGGTCATGATCTCAGAGTCCTGAGATCAAGCCCCTCGTTGGGCTCCTCATGGAGTCTGATTGTCCCTCTCCCTCTGCTCCTCTCCGGCACTGGCCCCCCCGCATAAATAAAAATAAAATCTTTAAAAAAAATTACACCCACATGCTGAAAGAGAACCCTTTAGAATCACTCAAAATCAACAAAAGCCATATGACACGATATGACACTTTTTGGGGGTTAAATTTAAAACCCCCCACATAAGCGCCTGGGTGGCTCAGTCGGTTAAGCATCTGCCTTCGGCTCAGGTCATAATCTCAGGGTCCTGGGATCGAGTCCCACATCGAGCTCCCTGCTCTGGGGGGAGCCTGCTTCTCCCTCTCCCTCTGCCTGCCATTCTCCCTGCTTGTGCTCGCTCTCTGTCAAATAAATAAAATCTTTTAAAAAGTAAAAATAAAACCCACCACAGGAACACCACAAACACAAAAAGCAATTAATAAGATAAACTGAGAGGACACAGTTACAAATGTACCAAGTCATCTTTGTTTCCTCCTTTCTCTTCCCTCACCATCCCATCAGC
Source organism: Neomonachus schauinslandi (assembly GCF_002201575.2). Taxonomy (NCBI): domain Eukaryota; kingdom Metazoa; phylum Chordata; class Mammalia; order Carnivora; family Phocidae; genus Neomonachus; species Neomonachus schauinslandi. Next base: position 65,684,132 of record NC_058416.1, read on the forward strand.
AACATCAATCTTAACTCCAAAACAGGCACCTCCAAGTCACAGCTCTACATCAGTCTATATGACCTGTGACATATATGCCATCAGCCACCATCATTTTGCACCCAGATAACAGTGACAACTCCCTATCACTCCTGTGCTTCAAACTCCTTCCATGGCACCCACTGCACTTTAAATAAAATCCAATTTCCTTATCTTGACCATTACATCTCCTAACTCTTCTCATAGAATCCCTTTATTTAAGTACCACACTCCCAACCCAATGGCTATCTTCCTGACCTCAGGACTTTGTCTAAGCTCTTCCCTATGACTGGAAGGCTCTCCCCCGCTTCTTAGCCCAGGCCTTCCCAAGGCTTGCCTCTTCCCTACCCTTGAGTAGCTTCATGCTTTCCCTGACCACACTACATCAGGTAGGTCCCTCCTATTATATTCTCTCTGCTCAGCTTCATTTCCTTCATAGCATTTATTAATCCTGTATTTTATTTATTTTCCTACTTTTAGTTTGTCTCTTTCAATAAAATAGAAGTTCTATTATGGAGAAAGTACGTCTGCCATCCATTGTTCTCAGTCCCCATCCCTGGGATATAACTCTTGTGAATATTTGAATAAAAATATAAAACTAGGGATGCCTGGGTGACTCAGTCGGTTAAGTGTCTGCCTTTGGCTTGGGTCATGAGCCCAGGGTCTGGGGACAGAGCCCCACGCTGGGCTCCCTGCTCAGCGGGGAGTCTGCCTCTCCCCCAGCTCATGCTCTCTCTTCCTGTTCTCGCTCTCAAATAAATAAATCTTTTAAAAAAATATAAATGTTGAGGAACATTCCAATAAAAAAGATCAGACTAGAAAACAAGCACCAGTCCTTAAATTCTGAGGAAGTCATAGTTATAATTTTTCACTAAGCAAAATTAAAAAAACACGAACTTTTAGCTAAAGGGCACGAAACTCTGGCCTTAAGAGCTCAGTTTTGATGTCTAAACCACTTAATATATCTTGTTTGGGGTGTGAAGAGGCACTAAACTGACTTGCATTTGACCAAGGCTTTACAGGGTACCTCTCGTTTTCTACAAAGGCTGAAAACATATCAAACCAATCTTCGAATTTCAGGCTCAGGGGAGAAAATCCAAAGATTAAGAAAGTAAATCCAGTCTGGATCTAATTCAACCAGAATTGTGATCATCCTCCGAGATACCAACAGAAAATAAAAACCTAAATTACAACATGCCTGGGGCAGAGAGTGAAGAGGAGGAGAAACAATTACAGCTTCGTGTAAGTGGGAGGTCAGGGAAAGGCCCTATTATTTGAGGGGCCTGGAACAGCAGTTACGATTTCAACAGGTGAGGATTGGTGGGGGTGGGGGGGGCGGGTTTAAGCAGTCAACCTAGAGCCAGCAGCCCAGCCAACAGCTGGAGCAAAGGTACAAAGGTGTGAGAAAGTAGGCAGGGATGGCTACCAGGGATTAAATGAGCTGCCTAGCAGGACTGCACTAAAGGAAGAACAAGGTGGGGAGTGGGGGGAGGATAGGCATCCAAAACAGAAAGTTATGTCTGGTATCTGGAAAGACACATGTATGAAAAATGTGGAGTTGTTTTTGTTGGTAATGGGAAGCTACTGCAGCATATTCCTTTTTCTCTCTCTAGGAGGAGATCAAACCATTTACTAACATTTTCTGAAACAGCTGTTATTATAATACCTGTCACCTCAAAGCAAGCACAATGCCTTGTACATGGCATGACTTAATAAATGCCTGAAATTAATGGTATTAATTCACCTCCACGAGTTGGAGAAGTAATTCACTTAAACATACTAAAAATCTCATTATAGTTGGTTCTAATATTTTCTCCAACCCCTTGTATCAGAATATACTGTGCTCAAAACTGACTCCCAACTACCAGCATCTTTGGGGACCTGGAGATTTCACTAATCAGATTCTTGGTGCCTAGGTCTTTGTTATACACTATTTGATTTATAATCACTTTCTCCCAGTTTTTAAAGTCCATTTAGTTCAGCAGTTAATCTTACAGTCATTATACTGTCATGGCTTTGTTTCTTCTCTCTTATTCCATGGAAGCAACATTTACGCATCCAGTGGGTGCTCCTTAATTATTATAGCTTTTAATGGTTAAAACTCAGAGGAACATCTCAGCAAATCTATAAAATCAGAAACACCTCATTCCAAAAATGAGCACCCTATCCCTTTAAAACAGAAGTTCAAGAAGCAAAATGGGGGGCACCTGGGTGGCTCAGTTGGTTAAGCGACTGCCTTCGGCTCAGGTCATGATCCTGGAGTCCCGGGATCCAGTCCCGCATTGGGCTCCCTGCTCGGCGGGGAGTCTGCTTCTCCCTCTGACCCTCCTCCCTCCCGTGCTCTCTGTCTCTCATTCTCTCTCTCTCTCAAATAAATAAAATCTTAAAAAAAAAAAAAAAAAAAAAACAACGTGATAAAACACTGAAGACAAATTAAAGCAAATAATCGAATAAAATAATGCATTTTACTTGGAAAAGAGGATGCTGGATGCTTAACTTTACTAAATTATTAAGACTTACAGATGTACAAAATGTACATCTAAAATTAAACTAGAATAGAATTAAAGTGTAGCTCAAAAATTTCCTTTAGTAATTAACATTCTAGCTTTATTCCCCCTTAGAATTTAATCAAATAGATTTCTGACCTATTAGTGGTCCAGCCTGGGGGTTAACTATAATATAAAAACTCAAAAATATGTCCTCGCTGAAGCCAGTGCATCTTTTTTTTTTTTTTTTTTTTTAAAGATTTTATTTATTTATTTGAGAGAGAGAGAATGAGAGAGACAGAGAGCACATGAGAGGGGGGAGGGTCAGAGGGAGAAGCAGGCTCCCCGCCGAGCAGGGAGCCCGATGCGGGACTCGATCCAGGGACTCCAGGATCATGACCTGAGCCGAAGGCAGTCGCTTAACCAACTGAGCCACCCAGGCGCCCAGCCAGTGCATCTTCTTTTAAAATTTCTGTAATTATAAAACAAAAGGTGTCTGGTGTAATTCAAACTTGGCACCAAGGTAACAATATATAGTTCTGTTAAAGGTTTTGTATCTAAACGTGCAAGCATTTTCACTTGTCGGCTGTTAGTTCCAAAAGGCTGCAGCCCAAGAGTTCTTAAACTGGACCAGGGAGCCCAAGAACCTTGAATGGTGTGTAAAGTTGTGTGTACGTGCATTTTTAGGGAGGGGGAAATGCCATGCTTCCTTGAGATTCTCAAAGAAGTCTGTGGTCCAGGGCGCCTGGGTGGCTCAGATGGTTAAGCGTCTGCCTTCGGCTCAGGTCATGATCCCAGGGTCCTGGGATCGAGTCCCGCATTGGGCTCTCTGCTCCTTGGGAGCCTGCTTCTCCCTCTGCCTCTCTCTCTCTCTCATGAATAAATAAATAAAAATCTTAAAAAAAAAAAAAAGTCTGTGGCCCAAAAAGGGTTTAAAAACAACAAAAACTCTTCTTTAGTAGGATAACCCAAATAGATAACGTGACGAAAGGCAAAAAGCGGGCATTTTAACTATGAACCGCCGTTAAACATGTTTAAAACGCGTCCCCTCATCCAGTGACCCAGATCCTGACACTAGCCTTCCGTTCAGAAGCCTTCTGGAAAAGAATTTGGTTCAGAATGGGGTGAAAAGGGTTCAATTACACACCTCCACCCCCCACTCTTCGACCGATCCCAAGCGAACCACCCCTGCCATTCTCGACCCTCCTCCGCGGTAGGAGTGGGCTGTGCGCCCGGGCAGCGCGGGTGCTCGCGTACCTGGGCGCGGGCTCGATTAGGGTGGTGGTGTCCAGGTAGTGAATCTTGTAGAACTCCAGCAGAGCCGGCAAGTGGTCAAACTCCTGGTCCCCGATCTTAAAACGGCGGTTGGGCAGCGAGTTGATGATGTAGTGGGAGACCCGCGAGTTCTCGGACACAGACAGCACATAATCCCCGGGGCAGGTGGAGGAATCGCGAACTAGGAACATACCGTGGCGCTGGCCTTGGAGCCGGGTCTGCGCCTCCTGGCGAGACACCGGCCCCATGTACCATGCGGAGCGGTCTGAGGAGTCAAACCTGGCGGAGGACATCGTGTCGGACCGGGGCTCTGCGGCGGGTCGGGGCGGCGGCTGCTCTCGTCTGTTCTGGACGCCTTTGCCCGACAGACGGCTTTGCGGCCAAGGAAGGGCCTCTTGGCACACCTCGAGGCGCGCTTAGAGGGCCGAGCCAGCACCTTCCTCTCGGCTCCGGGCCCGCAGCATCCTCCGCCGCCGCCCGCCTGCTCCGGGGCCGCCTCACGGAGGGAGCCGGCCCGGGGAATGCAGGGCACAGCCCGAGGTCGGGGCGGGAGAAGCCGAGCCGCAGCGGAGGCCGCCCCGGGGTTCTCGGGCTGCCCGGCGTACCGGGGGTGCTTCCAGTCACTCCTGGCCCGGAACGCGCCGACTCCGCGCCCCCCACGGCTCTGCAAGGACCCCCGCCGCCACACGAAGCACCGGACTCCCAAGAGCGTCGCGCCTCCGGGGCGGTTTTGCCCAGCCCGTTCCCAACAGCCACAGCAACAAAATGGCGGACGCGGGAGAAGCGGCTGGCCACCTCCCCCCTCCGCTCAGCGCGCTCGATCTGCGCACGCGCGGGCTCTAGCTCCCAGCTGCCGCCCGGGCCCTCCCCGTGACGTCACGCGGCGCGGCCAATCAGGAGCACGGTCGTGACGGTCTGGGCGTGCGCCGCTTTCGGCCGCTCCCGCGTTCCGGGAGGAGGCGGAGGAGGTGGAGGAGGCGGGGGTGGCGGGGGTGGCGGGGGTGGCGGGGGTGGCGGCGGAGGAGGAGGTGGTGGCTGCAGCCACTCCCTTCCTGGGCTGCGGTGCGCCGCCGGGGGCGCTGCCGCTGTGGGCTCGCCCCGCTCCCGCAGGAAAACAGCTGGAGTCGAGAGGGAGCGGCTTTTCGAAAACCTGCTCCGCGAACAAAGCGTAATGTGCATGCCGAATCTTTGGCCTTGGAGGCGTGGCACTGAGGTGACCTGGCTGGCCGAGGGGCCCAGGGGGACCAGCGCTGGGGGAAATTACGGGTGGACAGGCCTCAATGGGTCCAAGTGGCTCTGGAAGATGACCTCAGGGGCTGCGGTGACCCGCAGTTAGGGACGAGTTGACCTAGACCCGAGGTGGCCTGATAGGCTAAGGGAACCAGAGTGGCCAGGAGACTCGACAGGCACAAATGGGGGGTTGTGAAGGTTGGATCGACAGGATTAAGTGGTCTAGGAAGTCTACGGTCTGGTGTAATCTGGCCATTATTAGCGCTTAATTGATACAAGTAAAATGCGGACTCCTCCGGGCGTGGCTTGAAGACCTCGTCTGTTTCGGATTCTGCTGCTTCTCTGAGTTAATCTCGCATTCCCCCTGGCTGGCCTTGTTCCCGCCAAGTCCTTGTAACCTGTTTCCCCGCCCTGCACCCCGCAGTAGAATGAAATTTTTTTTAAAAAGCAGGGATCTTCTCTGTCTTGTTCACTTCTGGGCCTAGCACAATGTCTGGACCTGACCTGATGCTGAAATATTTGTTGAATGAATGACTATTGAGAAAAACCACCAGGCTGTTGGTGCCCGATTATTGGTAGCACCACTCCCAGAACTGGGCAGACAAGAAAGCATGTCCAAAAAGGGAGACGCAGGCAATACAAACCTATACTTAGATCCCTTTGTCAATGTTCTTTCATTTTGGCCCTTTGCAGCCCTCAGGTTGAACATATACTAGATTCTAGGGTGATGGGTGATATCCATCTTAGGGTAAGCTAAAGGGGAAGTGTCAAGGTTTAGTGCCTTTTGTTACTCAGCATAAGCAGGTTTTCATCCCCACCCCCAAATACTGTCATGTTGTATTATTCTCGGGTACAATTTGAACAGCACAAAATTTGAAACTGTTTGGATTCAAATCCTGCTCCCAGTTGACTAGCTGGGTGACCTTAGGCCAATTACTTAATCATTCCATGGCTCATATATTAAACAAGCTAATACATGTAAAATGCTTAGAATAGTGCCTGATACCTCTCTCTTTCTCAAATAAATAAAATCTTTAAAAAAAAGAATAGTGCCTGACATATATTAAACATCATATAAGAGATTATTATTGCTCTCTCTAAAATGAATAAAATCTTTTTAAAAAAATAAAAAAATAAAGATTTTGTTTATTAGAGAGCACGCACCCACGAGTAGGGGGGATGGGCAGAGGGAGAGGAAGAAGCAGGGAGCTCCATGCAGGGTTCCATCCCAGGACCCTGAGATCATGACCTGAGTAGAAGGCAGATGCTTAAGCGACTGAACTACCCAGGCGCCTCAGGAATTCTTTTTTTTTTAACTTTTATTTTTTTAAGCTTCTGGGTCACTAACATAATTTCTTCTACCTCTCCAAATACACTTTCTTGGTCTTTTTTTTTTTTTTAAGATTTTATTTATTTATTTGACAGAGAGAGACATAGCGAGAGAAGGAACACAAGCAGGGGGAGGGGGAGAGGGAGAAGCAGGCTTCCCGCTGAGCAGGGAGCCAGATGCGGGGCTCCATCCCAGGAACCTGAGATCATGACCTGAGCCGAAGGCAGACACTTAACGACTGAGCCACCCAGATGCCCCTCTTGGTCTTTTTTTGATAGCACTTTTCTCTCCAGCCTCTATGTGTAGAAGAAGCTCATCCCTTAATCTCTCTACAGCTTCTCCTTTGGTAGGCTAATCATGAAGGCTTTAGGAGTCACCTGCCTATTGGTGACTCTGAAACACATATATTCTAAAAGTAGAACAAAATCTGACCACATCCTATGGTTTCTATGCAAACACTGTGGTCCCAACCTGAATTTTTTTTAATTTTTTAAATTAACATATAATGTATTATTTGTTTTAGGGGTACAGGTCTGTGATTCATTAGTCTTACACAATTCAAAGCGCTCACCATAGTACTTACCCTCCCCAGTGTTCATCACCCAGCCACCCATCCCTCCCACCCCCCTCCACTCCAGCAACCCTCAGTTTGTTTCCTGAGATTGAGTCTCTTATGGTTTGTCTCCCTCTCTGATTTCATCTTGTTTCATTTTTCCCTCCCTTCCCCTATGATCCTATGATCTTGTTTCTCAAATTCCTCATATCAGTGAGATCATATGATACTTGTCTTCCTCTGACTGATATATTTTGCTTAGCATAATATCCTCTAGTTCCATCCACATGTTGCAAATGGCAAGATTTCTTTTTTTTTTATCACAGCCTAAATTCTTATTACATTCCATTGTGATTGCTTATAAGCTTCACTCCCTTCCTAATCCGAGCATCTTGGAGGCCTGCCTACTTTACTATTACTTTTTGTATTCCCAGGGCCTAACACAGTGCCCAGCACATAATATATACTTAATAAATAGTGTTTGGCTGTAGGTGGATAAAGATGAGAAGAAGCCAGAGAAAAATGAAGATTGATTGTAGTGAAGGTAAAGAGGTTGTGTCACTATTTCCTGTTAATTAGCATAATAACTATTTAAAATAAATATTTGGACCTGATGGTTAGCCCTGTATCAACCCCTGTGTTCAAGACAAGCTTCCATTTGGATTAAATTGTGCCTTTCAGCTTCCCCTTTTCTGTCAAGTGTGTCAATGTTTTTCTAATTTGCAGACTCAAATCTGAGTCATCTTTTACTTAACTGAAGAACTCAATAATACCTAATTTATATAGTGCTTTCCAATTCACAAAAGTTCCCATAATATATTACTTACTCCAACCAAAGTCCCATGAAGAGCTTTTTTATAAATGTTCCAGAAGCTCAGAGAGGTTAAGTGACTTGCTGACATAAACTACCATAAATTATGTAATTTGCAGGGGGCAGAGCTGGCACTCTTAAGCCAGGTTTTCTAACTCAAAGTCGAAGTCGCACTTTACTGTCACACAACTGCCTATAATTTAGTCCATTTTCTTTGTTTTGCTGATCAGGAAACTGATGTCTTCCAAAGTAAATTTTAGCACCAGGAAGGAATTATCAGTCTCAGAATACAGAAGAGTGGTTGGATTTGCCCCCAGTTTGGATTTCAGATACAACCGTCATTCTGCCAAAGTGCCATGATCCCCTCTTGAAAAATTTGTCTTACAGATGGATCAAAATGTCTCTCCTTTTGCTTCAAAATAGTCCACTGGGGAATGGAGTGTGGACTGGAGAAAGGTGGAAACAAAAATGTCCCTGTGTTGGTAACTAGGTTAAGGTAGGTGACATGATGTGTGTTTGGGCCAGGGTGGGGAGGGTTAGCATAGTACTCTACTTTTGTATGTGTTTGGAATTTTTCGCAATAAAATTTTTTAAGTATTTTTCTTTACTCTTCCTTAGCACAGCTGAGACAAGCTTTAAAAAAAAAATCCAAAAAATGTTTCTAGATGCTAAGATATAATAAAACGGAAATGAATGGAGAAGCAACAAGGAAGCATTAAGGGGCATCTGGGTGGCTGAGTCGGTTAAGCCTCTGCCTTCAGCTCAGGTTGTGATCTCAGGGTCCTGGGATGGGGATGGGGCTCCCTACTCAGTGAGGAGTCTGCTTCTCCCTCTCCCTCTGCCCCTCCCCCACAACTTGTGTTCTCTCTCTCCCTCAAATAAAATCTTAGAAAAAACAAACAAGGAAGCATTTAAAAAAGGGGGGGGGGGGGCGCTGTAACATAAAGATTTGTAATTCTGCCCGATCTTGCTCATTCCAAGGGTTTCCGGATGGCATTTTATTTTTCTTCTAAGAAAATTACAGTCTAGACTCAAAGGACTGACAAGGCTTTTCAAGCACTTGTCCAGATTCCTTACTTCCTAGCCCTGAGGCTGCCTCTGTAGAGAGTGCACAGCCTTGGGACCTACTGTTGACTTTGTTCTTCCCTATTTGGGCAGGTCCAATCCCTTTGGTGATGGTTAAGGCCAGGCAGTCTTCCTATGTTGCTGCCTTACCAAGGACATGAGAACAAGTGTCTGTCCCTTTCTCCTGCCCTTGATTCTTTTCCAGCAATAATTCTGAGAGTAGAAGAGACATGACCATGTAGGTGTGGATACTTGATATATTTACTTCACTGACTTCATAAGGTCAGCAGTTCTCAGACGCTTTCTCCACAAGGATTGGTTGACCTGTTGAGTTTCTACTGCATTTATTAACCTATTTTTTTGAGATCTTTTCCTCCTATGCAATAAATTTTCTCTTTTATCAATTGCTCTCAGTCACTATTCTTGTTTTACATATATTTCTAAGTTTATCTCCCTAAAACAAAAAAGCTCATTGATGATTTTTCCTTCCTATTACTTTGCTACTACAATACTAATAATGTTCATATCCCCATTATAATTTTTCATACCACGCTATCTAAAATATCAACTTAATAATCACTTCTTTCCCAGAGTGATCTCTCTGAACTAGGTTTAGCTGCCATATCCAGAAGCTCTACTGGCCACTACAGAAAGCATTGGCCCACTTTATTCTAGTGATTTTTTTTTTTAAGTTTTATTTTTATTTTTTTTAGTAATCTCTACACCCAACATGGGGCTTGAACTCATGACCCTGAGATCCAGAGTCACATGCTCTTCTGACTGAGCCGGCCCGGTGCCCCTAGTCTAGTGTTTTAAAGTGCGGTCATGTTCTTCCTGTCATTTAGTTACTTGTGGGCTGGACAGCATTCTGGAATGTCATTAGTAAAATTCTGAGCGGGATGATCCTTCCACTAGAGGACTTAGCTTAGCTCAGAGAAATCAGTTCCATTCAACTCTTTACACAGGGGGCGGGGGAGACACACCAGATTTTTCTGTAAAGGGCCAGATAGTAAATATTTTAGGCTTTTCAGGCCAAGAGAAAAATCAACAGTATTATTTATGTAGGTACTTGTGTAACAAGAGAAAAAAATTCGTACAAATGTGTTAAATTCAAAATAGAATAGTGATTGAGTATAACTTTTTTATCATCCAGGTATGCAAATGAGAAGAATGGAATTCTTTGGGATGATATTTTGCTTAATTAGGATCAAGGTTAGTGTTCCCTATGATCACATTGAGCTATGAATGCTGATCTGTAATGAGACTTTACATATTTCATCTTTGAAAATGTCTCCATTCAGGGGCGCCTGGGTGGCTCAGTCGTTAAGTGTCTGCCTTCGGCTCAGGTCATGGTCCCAGGGTCCTGGGATGGAGCCCCACATCGGGCTCCCTGCTCGGCGGGGAGCCTGCTTCTCCCTCTGCCCTCCCCCTGCTTGTGTTCCCTCTCTCGCTGTGTCTCTCTCTGTCAAAAAAATAAATAAATAAAATCTTTAAAAAAAAAAAGAAAGAAAATGTCTCCATCCAAGTGGTACTACGAATACTGCTATCAGTCCATGAGCATGATTTTAATTGAGCATATTTATTGTTGGAAGGCATCTATAGAATTCTGTTAGATTCTTCTCCTGATGTTTGCCTTTTAGTTTGTTGTTACATTGCAGATTAGTCATTTGCATTTGAAGGTTAGGTGGAAGCTCCTCAATTGCACAATTAAATGGATTTTGAAATATGGAAATTTCATTGCACTTGACATCAAGGTCTGGAGATATTGCTTCTTGTTTTAATTTTTGACATTACAGGAAGTGTATAAAGAGCTGTTTTACATTCTTTGTGATTCAAAACATTATTGTCAAAATGACTGCTACAATACACATTTCACATATAAGCACTGTTTTGCTCTGTAATTTCAGCTTGAATTCATTGAGAAACACTATCAAGCCTGTAGCAAAAGCTAATTTCCAGTTATTCAGTAATGACAGTTTGGATGATTCTCTCTTTTGAAACATTTCAATCTTGGCTCTGAGCTGGAAAAAAAAAAACTGCAGTAAAACTTTAGTACTGCTAAGCCATCAAAATGCTGTAAAGTAGAGCAAGGCACGATATTCAGCTTCTATCTACAAAACTTCATCGACCTGATGATGGGTAAATACAAGAGCAAATGAAGTTCACTATTGATAATTCTAGTTCAATAACATATGATAGATGCAAATATTTTCTGCAAATTAGTTCCTGCTGAGTAATTTGAGTCCAACGAATAACCATAGGCTCTAAAGGCCTTATCTCTTCTAGAGCTTTATAAATTTATCCAACTAAGCCTTTTCCTGCTTCACAAAGTTTTACCTCCATCAATTAACACATCTTAGCAGATTCCCCTTCAGGTTGTATCTAATTAGTGTTTTCTCAGTTTTTTTTGGAAAATATTCTTGCCTATTGTTGTTCCATGCAGATTCCTCAAAGAGCCTTATTTTTCAGTGACTTCAAACTTGGCATTGGCACCTCAAACAACAGCAACTGAGCACTGTTGGTAACATCTCTCATCCCATTGATAATCATCAAGGAAAATCACTCAAAATCATTGGTTTTGGGTTTTTGTTTTGTTTTGTTTTGTTTTTGTCAGGAACATCTTATCTATGTCCTTCTTCTGGCCAGAGGGACTTCAATATTGCTATAGCAGAATATAATCTAGATTTACAGATGACTTTGCCTTTCCTTCTTGTAACCAACATAGCATGTGCACGCATGCGCGCGCGCGTGTGTTAAAGTTTTCTGATGTCAGAATGACAAGAATGTGAATAATTGTCCCATTTTTTCCAAGTTTTTAAAATATTTATTTATTTAAATAGTCTCTACATCCAATGTGGGGCTCAAACTCACAAACCCAAGATTAAGAGTTGCATGCTCCTCTGACTGAGCCAGCCAGGTGCCCCCACATTTTATGTTTTTAATGTCACATTTTACTTTTTCAAAAATTTATTTTTTAGAGGAGGAGGGGCAGAGGGAGAGGGAGAGAGAGAATCTGAAGCAGGTTCCACCCTCAGCACGGAGCCCAATGCGGGGCTCGATCTTACAACCCTGAGATCATTCCCTCAGCTGAAATCAAGAGCTGGACACAAAACTGACCCAGCCATCCAGGCGCCCCACACTTGACATCATTTTATCTTGTGTATCCCTTAACCAATTATGGTCATCATGGTGATTTTTACTACTTTCCTCTTTTAGCCCTCATCCTGGCTTTATAAGTGATTAATTCACTACCTTTACTATATATTTACCTTTCCAGTGAGATTTCTTCTTTCATGTTTTCTTGTTACTAGTTAGGGTCTTTTCTTTTCATCTTAACATTTCTTTTCTTTTTTTTTTTTTTAAAGATTTTATTTATTTATTTGACAGAGAGAGAGAGCACAAGCAGAGGGAGTGGCAGGCAGAGGGAGAGGGAGAAGCAGACTCCCCGCTGAGCAGGGAGCCTGACGCAGGGCTTGATCCCAGCACCTGGGATCATGACCTGAGCCGAAGGCAGTCGCTCAACCAACTGAGCCACCCAGGCGCCCCTCATCTTAACATTTCTTATAAGGCCCTTTTTAGTGGTGATGCAAGCTTGTGCTTTAGCTTCTGCTTGTCAGGAAAACTATCTCTCCTTCAATTCTGAATAATTGTGCTGGGTAGAGCATTGTTTGTTGGAAGTTTTTTTTTTCCTTTCCTTGACTATATCATGCCAGTCCGTTCTGGCCTGCAAAGCTGCTGCTGCTTCTTCTTTTTTAAAGATTTTATTTATTTATTTGAGAGAGAGAGAGAGCACGGGCGGGGAGGAGGGGCAGAGGGAGAGGGAGAAGCATACTCCTCACTGTGCAGGGAGCCCAACATGGGGCTTGATCCCAGGGTCCTGGTATCATGACCTGAGCCGAAGGCAGACGCTTAACTGACTGAGCCACCCAGGTGCCCAGCATATTATATTTCTAATACCTCCCAGTAGTTGAAGTTGTGTCAAGACCTGTCAGTGTCCCTGCAAAGCTTCTGCTGAAAAATCTGCTGATAGTCTAATGGGGTTTCCCTTGTACAAAACAAATTGTTTTTCTCTTGCTGCTTTTAATATTTTTTCCTTGTCTTTAACTTTTGACATTTTAATTATAATATGTCTTGGTGTGGCTCCCCTTGCGTTCAGTATATTTGGAACTCTTTGGGCTTCCTGGATCTGGATGTCTGGTTACTTTCCTGGGTTAGGGAAGTTTTCAGCTATTATTTCTTCAAAAAAGATTTCTGCCCCTTTCTCTTCTTGACTCCTTCTGGGAGTCCTACAAATGTTAGTCCTTTTGATGTTATCCCATAACTCCTTTATGCTGTCTTTACTTTTTTTCTTTTTTCTTTTTGGTGCTCTGATTGAGTGAGTTCTGCTGCATTATCTTCCAGTCGATTCTTTCTTCTGCTTCATCTAGTCTGGTGATAAGCCCTAGTGTATTTCTTAGTTCAGTTATTGAATTCTACAGCTATTTGACTTCTATTTGGTACTTTCTTAGATTTTCCGTCTCTTTGTTGAAATTCTCACTGTGTTTATCCATTCTTCTCCCCAGTTCGGTGAGCCCTTTGTGACCCTTACTTTGAACTCTTTATCAGGGAAATTACTTCTGTTTCATTAAGGTGTTTTTTTTTTTCTGAGGTTTTATCTTGTTCTTTCATTTGGTATATATGCCTCTGTTTCTTCATTTTGCTTGACTCTGTTTGATTCTGTACAGTAGATGAAACAGCCCCCTCTGCCAGTCTTGAAAGAATGGCCTCATGTAGGAGGTAGGTCTGTCATTCAAACCTGCCCCAGCTCTTTGTTGTCTCCCAAACCTTTGTGCTTGTCCAGGCAATGTATTATATTTCTTTTTTTTTTAATTGAACACAGTTTTCTTTTTTTATTTTATTTTATTTTTTAAAGATTTTATTTATTTATTCATGAGAGACAGAGAGAGAGAGAGAGAGAGAAGCAGAGGGAGAAGCAGGCTCCCAAGGAGCAGGGAGCCCGATGCGGGACTCGATCCCAGGACCCTGGGATCATGACCTGAGCCGAAGGCAGACGCTTAACCCGTCTGAGCCACCCAGGCGCCCCTCACAGTTTTCTTTTTTTAAAAGATTTTATTTATTTATTTGAGAGAAAGAGTGAGAGAGAGCATGAGAGGGTAGAGGGTCAGAGCATAATCCCCACTGAGCAGGGAGCCCAATGCGGGACTCAATCCCAGGACTCTAGGATCATGACCTGAGCCAAAGGCAGTTGCTTAACCAACTGAGCCAACCAGGTGCCCAGTGTATTATATTTCTAATACCTCCCAGTAGTTGAAGTTTTGTCAAGACCTGTCAGTGTCCCTAACTGAGGATGATCTTAGCACCTAGACTCAGGTTATTTGAAAGCCAGACCCTCAGGCAGCAGCTTTTAAAAATGTGCACATATATATACAGTCCCGTGGGACTGCAGCCATAAGCCCTCCTGGCCAGGTGATCTGGCAGTGACTCCTGGGCGTCACTGCAAAAATCCCATGATGATTAGCTACTAGGCCTCCTTCATAGGAAGACAGCTCCAGCATCCATTGCCTCTTGCTGTGCCCAGAGGTGGTAGCTTTTTAAGAGCTCTTTCTTCATTGGTTACAGTCCTGTGGGATCCTGCAGTATAGGTCTCACCAAAGCCAGGCAATGTAGAGGTGTCCCCTGGCAACAGACACAAAAATCAGGGTGCCAAACAGGGCTATGAGCTCCTTTCTGAGTGACCCTGATTATTACAGTCCAATAGGACCAGGAACACAATCTCTCTTGGCCTCCAGAGCCAGGTAGTTTGTAGGTGTCCCCTGAGCCTGACATGTGTAAAAGCTTCCTTCTGGAAGATACTCTGGAGCATGGCAAAGGGAGAGTGCAAAGATGGCACCCACCAGTCTCCATCCTAGAGAGTACTCTAGCATGCTCCTAGATGTGTGTGTAAAATTACTTAGTTGCCTGCCCCTCAGGCCTACCCTTCAATATAAGCAGGTGGGCCTCTCTCCCTTTAAGTCTGGGCTCTATGGACTGCCTCTGAGCTAGACTCTGGGGTGGGTAAGTCCAAGCCTGCACACAGGTCCTTTAAGAGCCATTGTCTCTCAGATTGCTATAATCTTGTGGGTTTGGGAAGGAGGCCACATTGGTTTTCAAAGTTAGGTGTTTTGAGGGCTTGTCTCTCAGGTGCAGGTCCTAAAACTTGAGATACCTGACATGGGATTCAAACCCTTTGCTCCTCAGGGAGTTTTGAGTTTTCTACTGGTTGTGGGTTGCTGCACTAGGAGTGGGGTTTATGGCGAGATTGTTTCTCAGCTTCTCCTACCCACTTCAGTGTGGCTTTTCTTCTCGTTTGCCTGAAGAATAGTTGTCATTCAACCAGCCTTTAGTTTTTTGTTTTTGCTTTTGTTTTTTAAGAAGAAATTGTTCCATATGTTGCTATAGACTCAGTATGTCCGTGGGAGAAGGTGAGTTCAGGATCTTCCTGTATCACCATCTTGAACCGGAACCTGTCTTGTTTTGACTACTGATGATGCTCCCAGTGTCCTCTAATCTTTGAGCAACTGTTCTCACTGAATGACTAAGAGTCTAAAATGAGTGTATTTTCTCTGGACACAATTTAATTACCTCAGCATCAGTAAGCAGCTTTCTTTGGCTAACAGATGAGCCACTTGGAAATCACTTTGATTGCAGCTTCATTTTCATATATTTTTGTGAAGAAATTCTGATGAGCTATGAGCCATTCCATCTCGAATTTTCTTTTTCTGACTGTTGTTTTCCTGTGAGTTGGGGACACTATGATGACTGTGTCAGTTGATATGTATATTGCGTTCTTTCAGCACAGATACAACGTCACTGTATGATAAATCCGGTGCCTTGTCATTGAATTCAAAACCCAAAAATATCCACCCTCCACTTTGCCTTGGAAGTGTGATAGAGTGTGCTTTTCTTCTTTTCACGATGGATGTGCATGGGCAGTAAAAAAATAAAATACTGTGGTGCAAAGACAACACATGGCATTTGGAGCTCTGTTGAGTTATAAACTGCGTCACTGCAACTTGTAGGGTGCAGAGCCGAGCAGCCATGCAACGGGAGGAGAGTGCCACACAGTCTCTAGCACAATTCAGCTCTGCCACTGTAGTAGGAAAGCAGCCCTAAACAACACGTGGCTTTCTTCCAGTGGGTGTGAGTGTAGATTTATTTCAATAAAACTTTATGGACCCTGAGATTTGAATTTCACATAATTTTCATGTGTCATGAAATATCCTTCTTTTCATTCCCCGCCCCCCACCCAGCCGTTTAAAGACGTAAAGCCATTCTTTGGCCATGGGCCATACAAAAAGTTAGGGGGCTCCATTTGGCCGCTGAGACATTGTTTGCCATCTTCCATATGGAATGTGTGTCTCTGTCCTGTTCCCAGTGTGACTTAGGATTTTTTAGGGTCACTACCACAACCTCTACAGAACTTCTCTCCCCTGAAAAAGGCCCATCATTACCATCTCACACCCCTGATAATTACATTCAGTGTTTGTTTGCATCTTACTCCATCTCTATGTTTGGCCAGCTCCCTATTTCAGACAGCCTGGCACATGATCCCTGGCTACATCCCACAGCACCATCAACATTTATCCCGCCCAGATGGAGCTCCTTCATCTAGGGATAGTATTCCATCCATAAGGGGGAACTTGAGCCACCAGAGTTAGGTTCTAGAACACAGAGCAAAGACCAAAAACTACCCACACCCACAACACAAAAGAGGCAGTTGACCCTTGAACAACATAGGTTTGAACTACAGGGGTCCACTTACACGTGGGATCTTTATTGATATATACAGTACAGTATTATAAATGTATTTTCTCTTCCTTATTTTTTTTTTAAGATTTTGTTTATTTGAGAGAGAGGAGAGAGGAGAGCGAGAGAGAGCATAAGGGGGGTGGGGGGGAAAGGGCAGAGGGAGAGGGAGAAACAGGTTCCCTGCCGAGCACAGAGCAGACGTGGGACTCAGTCCCAGGACCCTGGGATCATGACCTGAGCTGAAGGCAAATGCTTAATCAACTGAACCACTCAGGCTCCCCTTCCTTATGATTTCTTTTTATTTATTTATTTTTTTAAGATTTTATTTATTTGAGAGAGAGTGATCGAGGGAGAAAGAGAGTACAGCCGGCAGGGGAGAGGGGGGCGGAGAGGCAGAGGGAGAGGGAGAAGCAGACTCCCTGCTGAGCAGGGAGCCTGATGTGGCGCTGGATTCCAGGATCCTAAGATCATGACCTGAGCCAAAGGCAGACGCTTAACTGACTGAGCTACCCAGGTGCCCCAGTAGTTAAGTTTTTGTGGAGTCAAAAGTTACGTGTGGATTTTTTTTTTTAAGATTTTTTATTTATTTATTTGAGACAGAGAGAGAGAGCACGAGCTGGAGTGGGGGTGATGGGGCAGAGGGAGAGGGAGAAGCAGGCTCCCCTCTGAGCAGGGAGCCCAATGGAGGGCTCAATCCCAGGACCCTGAAATTATGACCCGAGCTGAAGGCACCCAGCTGCCCCTATATGTGGATTTTTGACTGCACAGAATTTTTGACTAACCCCTGTGTTGTTCAAGGGTCAACTGTACTTCTCTGATCCCGTGTTTCATCTGAGACTGAGGCATAAAACAGTGATTCTTAAACCTTGCTGAACATTTGATTACTTGAGCGGCGTAAAAACAAACAAAACAGGGTGCCTGCGTGGCTCAGATGGTTAAGCGTCTGCCTTCGGCTCAGGTCATGATCCCAGAGTCCTGGGATCGAGTCCCGAATCGGGCTCCCTGCTCAGCGGGGAGCCTGCTTCTCCCTCTGCCTCTCTCTCTGTCTGTCTGTTATGAATAAATAAATAAAATCTTTAAAAAAACAGAACAGGGGCACCTGGGTGGCTCAGTCGTTAGGCATCTGCCTTTGGCTCAGGTCATGATTCCAGGGTGCTGGGATTGAGTCCTGCATCGGGCTCCCTGCTTGGCAGGAAGCCTGCTTCTCCCTCTCTCACTCCCCCTGCTTGTGTTCCCTCTCTCACTGTGTCTCTTTCTGTCAAACAAATAAAATCTTTAAAAATAAAAATGTTTTCTTTTCTTGGGGCACCTGGGTGGCTCAGTTGGTTGAGTGTCTGACTCTAGGTCTCAGCTCAGGTCTTGATCTCAGGGTCATGAGTGCAAGCCCCGCATTGGGCTCTAGGCTGGGTGTGGAGTCTACTTTAAAAAAAATTATTTTCCCCTTTCTTCCACTAAAGGAAACATTATATCCACTCTTCTGCATCTGACTTTTAAAAAACCTAATCACATATCCTGGAAACATTTCCACGTCAGTACGTAGAGACCTCCTTTGCTGTTTGTTTTTACATTTGCATACTATTCCACTATGAAGATATACCATAGTTTATTTAACCTGTCTCTGTAGGCCGATATTCAGAGCATTCCCAAACTCTCATTATAAACAGTGCCTCAAAGTATAACTTTGTATGCCTATAATTTCACATATATGCAGGTGTCTTAGTCGGTTTAGGCTGCCATAATAAATTACCAACAACTGGGTGGCTTATATACAGAAATTTATTTCTCACGGTTTTGGTGGCTGGGAAATTCAAGGTCAAGACACTTGCATATTCAGTGTCTGGTGATAGCCCACTCCCTGGTTCCTGTGTCCTCAACATGGCCGAAGGAAGGCGTGAGGGGGCTCTTTGGGGTCTCTCTTTTTTTTTGAGGATGAGCCATGCAGGCAGGAAAGTTTTATTAAGGCGAGAGTACACCTGACATGTGGGAGCAGGTGGGCTTAGGGGAGAGCTGCCTGCGGTCTCTTTGAAAAAAGCACTAATTAGGGACGCCTGAGTGGTTCAGTCGGTTAAGCGTCTGCCTTCGGCTTAGGTCATGATCCCAGGGTCCTGGGATTGAGCCCCACATCGAGCTCCGTGCTCAGCGAAAAGCCTGCTTCTCCCTCTGCCTGCCGATCCCCCTGCTTGTGTTCCCTCTCTCTCTCTCTCTCTCTGACAAAAAAATAAATACAATCTTAAAAAAAAAAAGGCACTAATTACATTCATGAGGGCTCCACCTTCATGACTTAATCACCTCCCATAGGCCCCACTTCCTAATACCATCACATGTATTTTACGGAGACACAAACATTCAGCCTACAACAGCACATATTTCTGTAGAATGAAGTCCCCAAAGTGGGACGGCAGATTAAAGGATAAATGCACATCTATACATATGGTCAAATTTCCTTTGACCCTTAAACCTTGCTGAACAGTCTTGCTTGGTCTAAGTCGGGTGGCTTGCCCCATTCTTGCTGGTGCTTGCTTTAGGAGTGGACATGTGACCCAATGGGGTGGGGATGGGAAGGGGAATCTCTTGATCATACCATTTTGTCCTTCCGCAGTAACATTAAAGAATGCCTACTTCCCCGTCGCCTCATTGACATTGCTTTAGAGGAGGCGGGGCGCATGCAACAGTGACTTAACACGACATAGGTTTATTTCTGACTTACATGCGGACAGGGCAGTGTTCCTCTGAGCAGCAACTCAGCAATCCAGGCTGGTGGAAGCTCCACCATCCTGAGGCTTACACCAAGTGGAACACTTGACCTTCTCCCTCGGTAGTTGAGTTTTAGAACAGAACTGGAGAGTCTCTTTCATTTAAGAACACCAGCTATTAAATGTTTCAGCCCAGAGGAAGTATGTTAAGTCTGCTTGCAGAATTATGGATCAGAATGAGTCGCATGCCAAGCCTCAGTGAAGGGGGACCAGGGACTTGGATCCTCCATATCCTCAGAAGTAGAGGAGAACTGGACATTGGTGAAATTATATGTCCAACTTTTAGATCTCTGCCAATCTTACAGGTGAAAAAAATGTTCAGAGTAGTTTTATTTTGCATTTCTCATATTAGGAGTGAGATTGAGCATCTTTTCATCTATTTAAGGACCACCATCGGCAGTTATGGTACAATTAACATACAACCAGACTTGCCCCTTCTGGGGCTTTCCTACTCAGTTTCTGTTTTCCGTCTGAGAGAAACATCTTTTCCCCTCCATGATTGGTAGGACAGTGGTGACTGACCCTGTGAAAACTTGAGCTACAGCTGAGATCCCACCTTTTCAGTAATACTAATAGTTTGATTCTCATTATAAAATAACTTCCAACGAATAGCTGTAGCATTCATGCTATATAACTTATATACCATCACAGGAGGCAGGATGGTCATTCTATGTAATAGTAGGAGCCAGAACTAGAAATCTTTGCCTACATGTGCTTACATGTTATGAGTCTTGCATCAACCATCTCTATTTGAGGGAGGAAGTATCTTTTTTTTTAATTAATTAATTTATTTGAGAGAGAGGGAGAGCGCATGCCTGTGCATAGGGGGAAGGGTAGAGGGAGAGGGAGAGAGTGAATCTCAAGCAGACTCTGCCCTGAGTGTGGAGCCTGACCTCATGATCCTGAGATCATGACCTGAGCCTAAACCAAGAGTCGGATGCTTAACTGACTGAGCCACCCAGGCACCCCTTATTTTTGTTTAAACCCCCAGATCACCTAGGATCCTCCCACTCTGTTCCTCATGCAAAGCCTATTCAAAAAGTAGTCAAAACTCAGGGTGCCTGGGTGGCCCAGTCAGTTAAGCATCTGACTCTTGATTTGCCTCAGGTCATGATCTCAGGGTCATAGGGTCAAGCATGAGCTGGGAGTCTGCTTGTCTCCCTCCCCTCTGTCCCTCCCCCTTCCCCTCTCACATGAGCGTGGGCTCTCTCTTTCTCTCTCTAAAATAAATAAATCTTAAAAAAAAAAAAATGGTAGTCACAACTTAGGTCAGCCTAACCTTCCTGGGGTTAGGTAATCAGATCGATTGGTCTATACCTGTAACACTGGAGTGATCAAGGATCTTAAAAAAGTTTACTCATCAGCCATTCATGGTATAACCATCTTATCCAGGCAAGCTTTCTGTTGCAATAATTAGAAACTCTGATTCAAAATAGTATAAGCAGTAAGGGCATTTGCCATTTCCCGTAACACAAAGTCTGTAGTAGGGCAGTTCAAGATGCAGGATCTCCAGACCCTAGGTCTGCTTCTCTCTGATTTTCTTGGTTCTAACCACGGTCAGATTTGGGCTTCATTTTTTCTCTCAGTGGTGTCTCAATGTCTGCAACCACCCCAGGCCTCACATCCAGTCATTACAATGCCCAGTGGAAGAAGGACTGTTACTTTTTGTGTGTGTGTCCCATTTTAAGAGCAAAGAGCAGTTCCTCAAGGAATCTTCCAAGAGATTCCCCTTCCCATCCCCACCCCATTGGGTCACATGTCCACTCCTAAAGCAAGCACCAGCAAGAATGGGGCAAGCCAGGGTGCCTGGGTGGCTCAGATGGTTAAGCATCTGCCTTCGGCTCAGGTCATGATCCCAGGGTCCTGGGATCGAGTCCCGCATCGGGCTCTCTGCTCAGCGGGGAGCCTGCCTCTCTCTCCTTCTGTCTCTTATGAATAAATAAATAAAATCTTTAAAAAAAAAAAAAAAAAAGAATGGGGCAAGCCATGCCCGACTTAGACCAAGCAAGACTGTGGCTTTGTCTTTGGGAAGAAGAAAAAATGACTCCTGGGAGCCATTCGAGCAAATGTGGACTAAAATTCAGAAAAAAGAAGCCCTTTCTAAGATCCTGAGATAATGGACATTTATGTGATGAATAAACTCAGCACACAGGGTGTGCTGAGCATCTTCTGGGAACTGGGATTAGGGATGCGAGGGTGAATATTATATGGCTCTTCCTGGTGGTGCTCAGTCTAGGGAAGGAATCAGAACTAAGCCATCATCGGATTTTAACCTGGTTCCTCTATAGCATTCCTACATAGAACAGGGTTTTCAATTATGATGAGAATTTCACTTTTTTCCCCCGAGTGTTATTGAGATATAATTGACATATAACATTGTATTAGGTTGAGGTGTACAACATGATTTCATACATGTATATATCACAAAATGGTTACCACAGTAAGTTAACATCCATCACCTCAGTTATGTTTTTCTTGTGATTTCAAATATATAATACAGTATTGTTAACTATAGTCACCATGCTGTACATGACATCCCCAGAACTTATTTTTTTTTTTAAGATTTAATTTATTTATTTGAGAGAGAGAATGAGATAGGGAGAGCATGAGAGGGGGGAGGGTCAGAGGGAGAAGCAGACTCCCTGCCGAGCAGGGAGCCCGATGCCAGACTCGATCCCGGGACTCCAGGATCATGACCTGAGCCGAAGGCAGTCGCTTAACCAACTGAGCCACCCAGGCGCCCTGAATTTATTTATCTTATAACTAGAAGTTTGTATCTTTTGACCACCTTCACTCATCTCACCCATCCCCCACCCCTACCTCTGGCAACCCCCAAACTGTTCTCTGTGTCTCTGTGGGTATTTTTTAGATTTCATGCCTAAGTGAGGTCATACAATATTTTTCTTTCTCTGTCTGATTTTGTTTTATTTAGCATAATGCCCTCAATACCCATCCATGTTGTTACAAATGGCAGGATTGCCTTTTTTTTTTTTTTTTGGCTGAATACTATTCCATTCCATGTATACACACACACACTGCGTTTTCTTTACCCATTCATCCATCAGTGTATACTTTGGTTCTTTCCATGTCTTGACTGTTGTAAATAATGCTGCTAAGAACATGGGGGTGCAGATATCTTTTCGAGACAGTGATTTCATTTCCTTTGGATAAATACCCAGAAGTGGAATCGCCAGATCATATGGTAGTTCTAGTTTTAATTTTTTTTTTTTAAAGATTTTATTTCTTTATTTGACAGAGAGAGAGACAGCGAGAGAGGGAACAAAGCGGGGGCAGTGGGAGAGGGAGAAGCAGGCTCCCCGCGGAGCAGGGAGCCCGATGCGCGGCTCCATCCCAGGACCCTGGGAGCATGACCTGAGCCGAAGGCAGACGCTTAACGACTGAGCCACCCAGGCGCCCCTAGTTTTAATTTTTTGAGGAAACTCCATACTGTTTTCCGTAGTGGCTGCACCAATTTACCTTCCCACCGACAGTGCAGACAGGTTCCTTTTTCTCCACATCCTCGCCAACACCTGCTTTTTCTTGTCTTTTTGGTAATACCCATTCTAACAGGCATGAGGTGATATCTACCTCACTGTAGTTTTGATTTGCATTTTTCACTACTTTTTGGCCAAGAATTTCACTTTCTTGCTCTCTCTCCCTGCCTTCCTTCCTACCTTTTTTTCTTTTTTTTTTAACCATTCACTTAATAAAAACCTACCGAATGCCTCCCCTGTGCCAGGTACAATGCTCTGAGTCCCAGCTTCAGAGAGCTTACATCCTAGCTTAAATGGTTTGATGATTGCATTTCTTGTTGTACATGAATAATTATGGACTTCCTTCTCATTTTAAAAGTCTTTGTGATTTTGGTTAGCATCCACAGGAGATGAGCCACCTCTGGGCCTGTGGACTCAGGGGCCACCATCTGTGCTGCCGTGGAGGTCTGTCATGTGCCGCCTCAGCTGGCCAACTGGCTTCCCTAAATGACACTTCTGTCATAACCACAGTGGGAGCCAACAGAGGGTTTTTTAAGTGGTGGGATGACATGATCAGCATTAGCCTATCTCCGAAAACGGAAACTTGAAAACAAAACACATGGGCGCCTAGGTGGCTCAGTTGGTTAAGCGACTGCCTTCGGCTCAGGTCATGATCCTGGAGTCCCGGGATCGAGTCCCGCATCGGACTCCCTGCTCGGCAGGGAGCCTGCTTCTGCCTCTGACCCTCCCCCCTCTCATGTGCTCTCTCTCTCATTCTCTCTGTCTCAAATAAATAAATAAAAATCTTAAAAAAAAAAAAAACAAAACACATTAAAAAAAAAAAAAGTTGAATCAACCCACAGCAGAACTTGGATTTTAAGTTAATTTCTAAGTGGCCGGTAGGCGCTGTTAGTCTCGAAGGTTCCTCTCTGGCCTTGGGGGCCTCTGTCAGGTAAGCAGTTTCCTGCATATCTGTAACGACTTGCTTCACTCCCTGCTTTGAGCCTACTTTTGAGTCGACTCCTGCCTAGGCTTTGGGTCATTCTTCCGGGAGAATTTCAAGTGCAAAGATCAACATCTCGAGGCTTCTGGCGTTAGTGTCTATTTCCAGGGCTCAGTCATAGCTTCCTCTCACTCTCCTCGGGCCCTCTCCTTCACCTGCTCGGCTTTAATCACCACCTATAATCTGATAACTCCCAGGTCCTTTGCACCTCTCTCCTAAGCCCCAGTCCTGCATGGTGAATTCTAGCATACTAATTGTTTTCTTACTTGTGTATTATCTTCTCTCCCATGAGAATGTGAGTTCCCTGAGAATAGGTGTTTTGGCCTGTTTTGTGCACAACCATTGGCCCAGCACCTGCAATCTGTCTGGATGTCCCAAAGCTCTTCAAATTCATTTTCCTCTGCCCATAACCCCAGACTTGCTTGTGTTTTTGTATTCCTTAAAATTGTCTGCTACTAGTTCCTGTGGTCAGAAACCTGTTATCTTCAATGCCTCCCTCACTGGCAAATCCATCACTAAAGCCTGCCCTGCCTAAGGCTCACTGGGGCCCACCCCCCTCCTCGCTCCCTGTCATGCTCTAGTGTGGGTCCCTTCTTCTGAACCTGAACCATTACAGAGTTCTCTTTAGCCTGTTCCCAGCTTGTTCTCCTCACTGACCTAAGGGTGATTTCCCCCCTTGAAATATACATATTGGTTTGCTTTTCCCACAAAATTGGGACCATAGTGTATAATCAATTTTATGTCCATTCTTTCCCCATAATGTAAATCTTGCAAGCATCATCCTATATGCTCTGGAAACTTTCCATAACTGCAACTGTCTACCGTAGCTGGGGGTGAGCCACAATTTCTTCTATCATTTCCTTAATGAGGTCGTTTCCAGGCCTTTTTGCTCTTATAAATAATGCTGTGATTCATCTTTATGGTCCTTTCAAAACGCAAATCTGGTCATGTCACTCTCTTGCTTAGATTCTGTCAGTGCCTCCCTGTCGTGGAAGGTCAGTGTTCTCTGACTCCTTGATATGGCCCATAAGGCCTTTCATCTGGGACCTGCCTACCTCCCTCATGTCTTGCCCACCCACAACCCAAACCTTAGCTGTTCCTTTACCTGCAGCTCCCAAATGAGAGCCACCTTGATTTTTTTGCTTTTGCTTCTATGTAACACCTCACCCTCGTCTTCCCAGAAAAGTCTACTGCTATGTTCAGATCCTGAGCATTCCTTATCTATAATGATGTCCAGAGGTGATATCCATTAAGCCAGAGTGGCCTTTGGGATCCAGACAGCCAGTCCACTGACAGATATGATTTTCAAGATGGCCTAGTCCAGGCTCCAGGTGCCTTCTAAGAGCTTTCGGATCTAGAAGCAATTCCTATGCCTGTGGTCAGATGTGAATGTGGAGGCAAGAGAGTGGAGCCAAGGCTAGGCTGGCCTGCTCTCCTTTCTTGGTGAACTATGGTGTTTAGAGGGGCCACAAGCCCTGATGGGATCCACTTGCAGAATACAGTGGCCAGCCATCTGTCATCCTCCCACCCCTAGGAGTACCTCGTGGCGCTCTAAACGGAATGGCCAACTATTATGGCCCATGGGTCAAGTGCAGTCCACCATATTTTGTACCTCCCATGAACTAAGTGGTTTTTTTTTTTTTTTTAAGATTTTATTTCTTTATTTGGCAGAGAGAGACACAGCGAGAGAGGGAACACAAGCAGGGGGAGTGGGAGAGGGAGAAGCAGGCTTCCCGCCAAGCAGGAGCCTGATGCGGGGCTTGATCCCAGGACCCTGGGATCATGACCTGAGCCGAAGGCAGATGCTTAACGACTGAGCCACCCAGGCGCCCCAACTAAGTGGTTTTTACATTTTTAAGAGATTGAAAAAAAATCAAAATAATCAGATTTTGTGATGTGAAAATATATAAAACTTAAATTTCAGTGTCCATAAATAAAGCTTTATTGGAACACACTCTCATTTATATATTGTCTTTGGCTGCTTTTGGTCTACGATGGAGGAGCTGAGTAGTTGTGACAGACTGACTGGCTGACGAGCCTAAAACATCGACTCTCTGGCCCTTTACCGTTTGCTGAGCCCTTATCTAGACAGTGCTGCAGTGTGGTCCGGGAGGCAGGAGACAGATCAGAAGAGCACTCTGAAAGATGAAATGAGAGGGTTTCTCAAGAAGGAAGCTTGTTTATAGGGCTTGATGGGGCAGCAAGGACCAAATATATGAAGGCTCAACATGGAGAAGCCCCTCTACCTGCTCTTTGAAAATGACTACGTGGGAGACAGAATCTGATTTAAAAAACTTCACATTTTATTTCACATAATATGGTCACTTGTTGAGTTGAAGGCATGGAGCTTAAAAGCTGTTCCGATACAGACTCTGAACAAAATGCCTCCCCTCCACCCCCGAGTACTTTTAATGACTGGCTCATCATTGTGTACACAAGACATTTAATTATCAGACCTGAAGATGCGAACAGTGGTAACTTACAAATTCTGAGAAAAGGCCTATATAGGCAAAGTGTAAGAGTTGGTTTTTTTTTGTTTTTTTTTTACTAAATTGGTGTAGTGTACTCTTAAAATGACATATTCAAACAGAAGTTAGAAAAAGAAATTAAAATGCACTTATGAATTTTTTTCTTGCCACCTGAGTTAAATTCAGGTCTCCTTTCCTACAAGAATGCAAAAAAGACAAGGCAACTCCACTGGTGTTAGGTTATAGATCACTAGATGTTAGAAATAGTTTCCTCTGAAGGAGAATGCACTTATTTTTAAGTTAGTAGCACACTTCACATATTAACCACCCTAAAGTTAGAAAAGCCACTTTTTTGAAGGCACAGTTTGTTCCTAGCTCGACTGTGGAAATAAAAACGTGTCTTATAGACCCCATCTGGCAAGAAGGGTGAGTTCACTGGTCTTGTCCGTGGTATCAAAGCGCACCCACAGCCAACTCGGGCACCTCTGAGCATCTCCATGAGATAGATGTGTCTAGTCTGAGAGGATAAAATGTTTTCATTTTGATCACAGTCATCATGTGCAAGGATTCTGGAGGCTCGAGGTTTCCATCTGCTCTCTGAAAATGCAAACAACTTTGCTTTATAAAGTAGAATCGACAACTGGTCCTTCATGGGCATGCGGGCAGAGGGGGAACCCAAGAGAAAGAAGCTGCTGGCCAGCATGTAGCTTGGAGACAGTGCCTCAAGGCCTTCGTGAAAGAGGGTCTAAACAAGAGTGAATAAAACATATGTGTAAATTGTCAGAAGCCACATTTCTAGAAGAAGCTGTGCTTTCCTTCTATATGCTTGGGGGGAAAAAAGGAGGGGCAACTGGCTTCAATGATCTCACAAAAGACAGGGAAGGGTACAAATATCCCATGCCACTTTGCTTCAAGTCAGTGAAATCACTAATCTCATTATGCAAATGGAAGGCTGTGGAAGAGAATGTCTGGCGGTGGCCTTTACATGTATAATTTGTTTGAAAAAAATAAATTTACATCTGAGGTATAATGACTAATCTCCATGAACCTCTGCCTGATGATGATGAACAGAAAACAGCTATCATGACATACATGGAAGGTGTTAAGAAAAAGTCAGAAACAATCAGGAGTGGAAATGTATACACAGAGGCTACTCTGCGTTCTGGCTTCCTGCTTGTCAGCAGCCTTTTTGCTGAAAGCCCTCCGAACTCATTTTGTTTGGGCTAGGTATAGGTTTAAGATTCTTCCTTTTACCAGTTAGTCAACAGAATAATCATGACAAGCTCATCTGATAAACACCTAACCTGACTACCTCTAACTGTGTCCTCACGTACTGGGATATTCATAATGACGTCCATCAGACTCCACGAGGCTGGAACATGACAGAAAGTTGTACTTGCCGATGGAAGCTGTCAGTTCTGAGGAACGTCATGCATCACGGACTAGAATTTCTACAAATGAACTGCTACATAAATACTGATGCATTGTTGCAGCATTTCAGAGAGTTCCTTTCCTTTAAGGGACTTTGTTTATAGATTACAGAACCAAAGTGGTGAAGGTCACATAGACAGCACCATGTGTCAAGGTGAAACACACTGTTGTTTTAAATTTTCTGACCTAACCTTATTAAAATCAGCCCCTTTCAGCCCCTTTCACCGTCTTCAAAATATTGTGATTAATCCACTTTGTACAAAGACAAGGGTCTTGTGGCTTCAATTATTCTGCTGGAGGTACCAACACAAAGACATTAATCTCATTACAGAAATCAATTTTAATGAATGTCACTTTACAAAGAAAGAATCACTTAAAAGCATTCATTAAAATTGATTTCTGTAAGGAGATTAATGTCTTTGCGTAGAACAAGCTGGGCCAGTTAAAATGATAATGTCTGGGCTTTTTTTTTTTTTTTTAAAGCCAACAAGTCAGCATCATTGTGGCCTTCCAATCCTCCAACTGGGGTGGCAGAGAACCAAGAGATGAGTCAAGTCATCTTGCAAGAGGTCAAGAAGAATGGGTGGGAATCCTAGACGGGTCAGGAGACCCCAGGCATTGAACAAACACTGCCACCCCCGAGGCTGGGTCAAGGTGCCCCCCAAAGGGGAGGAGCACACAGTGGAGGCACTGTCTATATGATGCTCCATTCCCACAAACCGTAGAGGGGACCCCCCAGTCGGCCCCTGGGCAGGCTTGAGAGAGTGGCACATCTATCCCTAACCTTGGACAGCGACTTAGAGGTGTGAATGCATGGGGAAGCAGGGCTCACCCAATTCCCTGCGCATTTCCAGGCATCACGGTGAGCGATACTGATCTGAACCCCTCCTACTAAAATGCATGCCAAGGATGGAGGTCAGGAGGGAAGAGGTGACATCTGTCAACCAAACAGCAAATGCTGACACTTTCCATTTCTGAACACTAATCCTTTTCCAGGGTGTTGAGAGAATCACAGTGTGAACCTAACACTGATCCTTTTCTGGGGTTTGAGAGAATTGCAAATGTGCTGTGTGTGTGTGTGTTGGTAGGCCAAGGTGTGGGAAGGACCCCCCTGCCCCCCAACATAGAGATTGGTGGTTCCAGGATTGAAGTTCTGCCCACCTCCTTCCATATGCTCGTGAAAGTGAGAAACGCAACTGTTCCTTTCATGCCAGCACGCTCATCAAAGGCCCGAGATACTCAGGGCCAGGCTACTGTGCTCAGACTAAAACTCTAAGCATTCAGTTCAGAGAACGGAGAGGCGATGGCTCTAAAAAAAAGTGGGACACACACTTCTCATAACGACATCTCCTAGGACCCGCTGTAAAATAACATTTGCAAACACATATTACGTTACACACTAAAACAATACAAACCAACTTTGGGGGAGTTTAAAAGATCTTTGGGCTCTTTTCATCACAACGGAGTGGAGAGCCTTCTCTGTGTTTAAAGTTGCCTGACTTTTCTTTCTGTGCTTTTTATATTGACATCTAACTTGTCCACTTTGGTTGTGAGGCGGTCAAGAATGTCATCTTGCTCCTCGATTTCCATCTGCATCCCCAGGGCTATGTCCTTCAGCCGGCCTAGTCCCACGGATAGCTCATCTGTCGGGGAGGGAAAGGACACACAGTGCTGAGCGAAGTCACAGCATCAGGGGCCGCTGCCTGTTCTGTGCCCGGTGCTCAGCAACATTCCCATCACCGAGTCCTCTTTCTCATAAGACAGGTAAAACTCTAGGGCTTTGGTTACGTTTTCCAAAACATGTGCAAGTAAAAAGAAAACCCGCTGACCCCATATAAAGTAATACGTGCTTCACGTAAAGCCACTCTTCCCCCAGATGTCTGCCCAAGATAACCGCTGTTAACACAGTCGTGTCTGTCCTTCCTGTGCTTTAAAAAACACATACAGATCTACATAATTTTTCAGCTGCCTCTGAACGTTCTAGTAGGTTGCGGCACGTTGCAAGATCAGTTAGTACCCGAGAAAAAGAGAAGTACAGAGGGGCCTAGAAAACACATTCCCTCCCCAGACCCCACCGTGAGTACCTGGGAGAGGTATGCAGGTAACCAACAGGCAGACCCGCTGGCCTGCTCTTCAGGAGCAAAAACCCCACATCAGTGGGTAGAACTCAACAGTACCAGCTTTCCTTCCTTCTGTCTCCAGCTCCCTACAGCTAAATCAGGCAGATTTGTTGGAGTAGCAAGCATGAGGATCCCTATTTGGAAACCTATCTGGGAGACAGACCTGGGAAGCCCCTGTCCAAAGGGAGCCCCCACACCTGGGTTACTCCTGCCCCAGGCTCCCCCCTGGAAAAGGCCACATCCCACCCCTCCTTCCACTTTGCAGGCGGCAAGAGAAATGGGGGCTTTGTCCCTGCCTTGCCACCTGGGGTGCTCTCCCAGAAAATACATGGACTACAGATGTTCCCACTGGACCCAATGCTGTGAGGTCTTGTCACCTATGTTACGATAATTCACATTTTCCTATGTCAATTCATTCATTGCTACCACTTCTCAGATCCATGAACACATCGATGCTGTGAATGTCCTGGAGTACGACACAACCTGAATTGGGCCGGCACCACTTCCTTTGTCTACTCTGCAGCCAGGAAGAAACTGGCTGCGGAGACCCCTGCAGTCCAGGGTCCCCGTGTCAAAAGGAACAAAGGGCTGAAGGTGCTGGGTCCCTTCAGAGATGCTGCCTGGGGCCAGCCCCACGGGGACTGTGGAGCACACAACTTTTGGCAAAGGTTCAGCCCTGGCGAACCTAGAGAAGAGGAGGTGCTTCATAAGCCTTTTTGTGGCTGAATTAAAGATAGAACATTAAGTAAAGAAAGCTCAGAATACACAAACACTTGGCACTAGCACCGCGAATCTAAGCAGAATCAAGTCTGTTTTTCAAACGTTGTCTTCAGCTCTACGCTTCTTGAATTTACTGACACCCGTGACCTTGCATTCCATGGAGAGTAAAGTCTGTGCGGTCACCCCAGGCCTCAGGGAGTGCACTGGCAGTTGGGACATAAAGGACAAGCAATAGGTATACGGAGATTAAAAAAAGAGAGAAAGTGTGATAAAGTAAAGCCACCAGACAAGGGAGCTGCCGTCAGAGGGAGACTTGCACTAGTGTCTGAGATAAAGGCAGGGGTGGGAGGTGGGGGGAGTGTGGTAAGAAGGAAGGAGCAAACTTGTGAAGGGCAGCCGGGCACAGCCTGTGTCAGTGGGCCCCGTGGCTCCAGAGTGCCACCCCAGCCCTTCTCAGCATGCCACACTGCATCCTGCTGGGACCTGCCTGCCCACGCTGTAAGTCTTGTGCCAACCGCACCACCTGAGCCTCCGGGGGTGGGCTGCACTTACTTACCCTTTCTCCCCACCTCACTCCCTGAACTCCAGGCCCCTCCATAGGTCTCCCCCTTCCCTCTCCAGCTGGCGCCAGTGATACTATTTGGGTAGGGAAACCTTCAGTGGGGAGGCCTTCAAGTCCCTCTGTATGTCTCTGGAGTGGTTCACATCCCAGCACATGCATCTTCTGCCTGAGGCCTTTGGCTCTGGAGGGCAGAGTCCAGAGGACCCAGTAAAGGGGTGGCTGCCTGCCTGGGTGTGCGGAGTGGGGAGATGGGCCTTCTCCCCTGCTGCCGGTAGGCACTGGCCACGCAGGCCTGGTGCTGATATTCACACGGAGGGCAGCAGTGGTGAGCTGTGGGGTGGGCAAATTATGGTTCTTTTATTTGTTCTTGCTTATGTCTATTGTCTCCAATTGACGTCTTATTTCTATGGAGATCTCTTTTAGTGCTCTGTTCCCTGACTGTGTAATTCCATTTCTAGCAACCTAGGTACAAAATGTGGCCAAAGATTTGCTCATAGGAATGCCCAGGGGATTATGTGCAGGAGCAAATGATGAGAATAACCTAAGTGTCCAAGAGCAGGGCGTGAGACTGCTAAAGTGGTGCTTTTCAAAGAAATTTAATTAAGAGAAAAGAAGTTTGGGGCGCCTGGGTGGCTCAGACGGTTAAGCGTCTGCCTTCGGCTCAGGTCATGATCCCAGGGTCCTGGGATCGAGTCCCGCATCGGGCTTCCTGCTCCTTGGGAGCCTGCTTCTCCCTCTGCCTCTCTCTCTCTCTCTCTGTCTCTCATGAATAAATAAATAAAATCTTTAAAAAAAAAAAAAAAAGAGAAAAGAAGTTTAGGGGAGTGTTCAAAATATAAATAAAAAAGCAGGATATGGAAGTGTACATACTGAGTGATATCGTACATCTGACATTGTACATCCACGTGTGTACATATGTATGTGAAAAACAGAAGGAATGACACCAAATCAGTGGCTACTACTGGACAATAGGATTCCAGGTGTTTCTTTCCTCATGGCATTTACCTGACTTCATAATTTTCTACGACGAATCTAAATACTCAGACACAAAGGCTAAATGTTGTTAAAAAGAGTGTGGATTTGCCTAACGGGCTGTCATGCTGTTCGCTCCAGGCTGCTGGAATGGCCACTGCTCTGGGCGACCCAGGGGAGGGGCCCTCAGTGTCCTTTCTGCGGGGAGACAGGAGGAGGAAGTCTGAGCATAGACACTCAATGTGCATCATCATGGGCCTCAGTTTTGTCTCCAACTAGATACCTTTAGAGCAGCGGGAGATTTTACTTGGGTCTCACCCACTTTGCCATCTCCCAACAGGGCTGGAAGACTGATAGCAACCCAGGGAACCGTGGGGGAGGTTCCTGTTCGCGGGGTGAAGGTCAGAAGAGGCAGCACATCCGAGAAGCCCCCTAGAACGAACTCACAGAAACCGCTCCGTGCCTGCTCCTACAGCCCACGCACACCCCCACTTGAACCTCAAGTAACTAGTTTCTCTCCCTCCGTTCAAAAGGGTACAGTGGCGACAAAACTGAAATAGTCCTGTGTTCCTGGAATTTACAGTGTGGTTAGAAGACACCGGATAAGCCAGCAGGTACGTGACTCCAACAGGGTGCAGCGTGTGAAAGCCAGGCCCGCAGCAGGAGAAGGAGCCAACCTTCAAACAGCGCGGAGCAAGGACACTCCGGGCAGAGGTGGGCAGGGGAGGGAAAGCACTCGGAGCCACAAGTGACGAGGGCAGGAGGGGTGGAGAGGCAGGCAGGGCCAGAGGCCGGGCAAGGGACCTGGAATACAAGGAACCCGGCTGTGCGGCCGTGTCTGCTGCAGTGGCCACGTGAGTGGCCCGCTCTTACCAGGTCGGGCGGTTCCCCATGGGATGTATGGGGTTGCTCATCTAACCCTCTCCCCCATCCTCAGGGGCGGGTTCTGTTCCTGTGCCCCATTCACAGAGAGATGACGATGGGGCTCTCACTGCCGCACTGTGCGGCCCCTCGGGGACTCCCGGTCCCTGCTGCTGTCACAGCCCAGATGAGAGGTGGGGATGGACACAAGTGGACAGACTCCGGAGAGAGAGAAGGGTGAGGTGGCCGTGACCATACTGGATTTGACAAGTGGGGAGAGAGAGGCAGACACCATGGTGTGGTCCCGAGAAACTGCTGGCCACTGGTGGGCTGGCTAGGCCCAGCACGGGCTGTCGGGAACACAAGCGTCCTGAATAAGTGGCCTGTGGAGGCTGGCGGAGCTTCCGTCTTACCTAGATTGTTATCGATCTTCTGGTGACAGGCTCGAAGGTGTGGGTTCTTCGGGTAAGCCTCGGTACTCACGGCAGGACCGGCCCCTCCAGCGATGGGGTCTGAAATTGCTATTCATGTTTCAAAAAAAAAAACAACAAGGAGGATCTGAGGTTTGTTTGTTTTTCCAAACTATATATATTTTTAATTTAAATTCAATTAATTAACATATAATGTATTATTGGTTTCAGGGGTATAGGCCTGTGATTCATCAGTTTTATAATACCCAGTGCTCATTACAACACATACCCTCCCCAGTGTCCATCACCCAGTTACCCCATCCCCCTACCCCCCTCCCCTCCAGCAACCCTCAGTTTGTTTCCTATGATTAAGAGTCTCTTATGGTTTGTCTCCCTCTCTGGTTTCGTTGTTTCATTTTTTCCCTCTCTTCCCCTATGATCCTCTGACTTGTTTCTTAAATTCCACATATCAGTGAGATCATATGATAATTATCTTTTGTAGAAAGCAAAAAACTTTA
The DNA here is from genome assembly GCF_002201575.2 of Neomonachus schauinslandi. NCBI lineage: Eukaryota > Metazoa > Chordata > Mammalia > Carnivora > Phocidae > Neomonachus > Neomonachus schauinslandi. The sequence continues at coordinate 65,717,979 of NC_058416.1, forward strand.
AATGATCATTGATGTTAAAATAGAAGTGCATACATCTTATTTATTCATTTTTTTTTTTTAATGTACACTTGAGTTCTTTCAAAGTGAAAGAACCTAAATCTTCCCTAAAAGGGCTTCAAGAAAATCAAAAATCAAAATCAAAATAGCTATGTTATGGAAACAGGATCGTGGATGACTTTCTCTTCTTCTAGAAATGTATTTCTATGCTCTCTTTCTGCATCAAATACAACAAGCAAGGAAAGAAGAAATGCTAAATAATGCACATTTGCCCCAAATCTTCCTTGAACTGCAGTTTCTAAATGCACACAGAAAAGCCCTATCATCCCAGTTTCTATCTTTTGGGGGAACTTCTCTTTCCAGACTTGGTGTATTTCCTCCGGCCACAACCTACTGAAGCCATTCCACACACACGGTGTCGTCTTTTTTATTTTATTTTTTTAAGGCTCTTCAGTTTTAATTTACACACCGTGCAAATTAAAACTCCCTTTAAGTCTTTGAAATCGTGACTTTTGGGTGCAGGCCTCCTACTCTACTTCTTCAGGCTATGCTGGGCTTGGACTTTCTGTGGGCCTCGCATATTTTAGTTTTCTCTCATTTCCTCCCATGGCTTTCGCCTTTCCAGACTAAACTGTGGTATCTCCACCTTTCCTGACCCCTGGCTTTTCCTCCATCAGGCCTCTCCTGAGCTGTGTCAACCATGAGAGTGGTGGGTTCTGGAGCATCCAGGGCACATCCTGCTTTCCTCAAAAGGGAGCCCAGGAAGCATTCGATTCCTGGCACCGTCCAACGTGCCGGGCCCCCTTCCAGGGGTCTCTGCGGGGTCTCCCAGGACGCTGAAATTCCCTTCCAGATAAGGGGTGCTTCTGGGCCTATCGTTTGATAACAAGAGGATGACAGGACACCACACACAATCGACCTTGCACACCCTGTTCACGCAGCTGCTTCTCCGCCCTCTTGGGCTTCAGGACTAAATGAGTCTCCCACTGCTGTGCAGCAACTACCACAGACTTACCCTTCTGTTCCTGGGCTTAGAAATCCAGGACGGGTCACACCGGGCTACAGTCGAGGTGTCAACAGGGCTGTGTTCCTCCCAGCGGCTTTTAGGAAGAATCTGATTCCTAGCCTTTTCCAGCTTCTAGAGGTTGCCTGCGTTTTTCAAGCCAGCAGCGGAGCATCTTCCAATTTTTGATCATCTCTCCTCTATCTCCCTTTCCACTTATAAAGGGGCCTTTGTGATTACACTGGGCCCAGATGGTTAACACAGGATAATTTCCCCATCTCAAGGTCAGCTGATTAGCAACCGTAATTCCCCTTTTGCCACAGAACCCAATATATTCATTGGGTCTGGGGATGACAGGTCATTTTTGGAAGGCTCTACCCCTTACCACAGAGGTTTTCCTGCAGTTGTCTTTTCACTGCTGGAAGAGTTCAGAGCTACAGGGGGAAGGAACTAATGGTGGGCAGGCTCATTTTCAATGGGACACAGGCCCCCACTTCCGTATTTCATCCTCCACGGGGTGAGGGATGAGCATGCCATAACACACACACTTCCAGCTCCCTGGGAGTGGCACTGGGTCCGACACACTTTACCCACGACAGTAGCTGGAGTCCCCGCTGTCCCCCATCCACGCCAGGGCCAATACTGGAATTCAAGTGTGGCCGAGCACAGGTCCCCACTGACCTGAGTCATTCAGCTTCCTGAGGTTTGGGTGGCTGGCCTGGTACCGTGTCTCCTGTGCTTTACTGGTACTTATGGCTTCTTTCAATCTTGGGATAAAAATTAAGAAAAGAGAACATTTAGAAAGAGAAAGTACCTATGACAATGCAGTCTTTTCAAGCAGTGCCCGTGTGCAAAAAGCAAATGCCTCCTTTGACCAAAGCAGGGATATTCATCGACAGCTCCTGGGAGTACAGCCCGCAGCACGGCGAACCTCCGAGACACCTGCTTTAGAAGAGCAGCATCTGGTTAGGTGGCCCTCCTTCAGGAAAACGAGAATCCCAGGACCAGGGGGAAGAGAAGCACATGAAAGGACCAAATGGGTACTTCAGACTAGTCAGCAAACCGTGACCCATGGGCCAAATCTGGCCCACCACCTGATTTTGTACGACCATAAGCAGAGATCTGCCTTTACAGATGACCACTGGCAATGGACTGGATGACAGAGAACACTAACTTTGAACCTCCGTTAATAATTTCTTTCTTCTAACATTAGTAGACCTATGTTACAAAAAATTGTACTCAATTATTCCTCTTTTCGTTTTTTTCATGCCGTCATTAAAAATTTGTTATTTTCTTGTTACGTAAGTCCCTATAAAATCTCTCTGATTTTGCTTCCTGGCCCACAAAGCTTAGTCTGCCCACTCCTGCTACAGACAGGGATTTCACAAGGTAACTCAGGAGATCTTCGGACTATGCCTAACACTCCACACACCCCTGCGGGCACGGCAGGGGCTCCCCCGCCCCAGAAGCTGGGCCTCCCGCACAGTTTGCTCTTCTCCACCCTGCTGACCGGTGCCCTGGCCACTTCATTGGCCAAGCTGGAAACCAATCATTCTCCATGTATGCCCTCTCTCTGCACAGCTCCACTCCCAGCAAGCCATGCAAACATCCCCTCAGCCCCCCCACAGATCCCCAAAATCCGGCCCCTCCTTCTGCCTTGCCTCTTTATCCTTACCTGGATGAGCGCCCGCCTTTCCAATCCTTACCCAAAGATGCCGGGCATCTTTCTAACATACCCTGCACGAACCTCTCCAATTAAAGTCCTTATTTATTTTTTGATTTTTTGAAAGATTTATTTATTTTAGAGAAAGACAGAGAGAGAGAGAATGCGCATGTGCGCGAGTGCAAGCGAGGGGAGGGGCAGAGGGAGAGAATCTTTAAGCAGATTCCCTGCCGAGAGCAGAGCCTGATGTGGGGTTCCATCCCATATCCCATGACCTGAGCCGAAACCAAGAGTCAGATGCTGAATCGACTGAGCCATCCAGGCACCCCACTCTGGTTAAAGTCTTTTTTTTTTTTTAAGATTTTTATTTATTATTTATTTGAGAGAGAGATCGAGAGAAAGCACAAGCTGGGGGGAGAGGTAGAGGGAGAAGGAGGCCCCCCCGCTGAGCAGGGAGGCTGACACAGCCCAAACCCAGGACCCCAGGATCATGACCTGAGCCGAAGGCAGATGCTCAACCAACTGAGCCATCCAGGCATCCCTGGTTAAAGTCTTTTTTTTTTTTTTAAAGATTTTTATTTATTTATTTGAGAGAGAGAATGAGAGAGAGAGCACGAGGGGGGGGGAGGGTCAGAGGGAGAAGCAGACTCCCTGCCGAGCAGGGAGCCCGATGCGGGACTCGATCCCGGGACTCCAGGATCATGACCTGAGCTGAAGGCAGTCGCTTAACCAACTGAGCCACCCAGGCGCCCTGGTTAAAGTCTTTAACGGCTCCCCACTGGTGCAAGCCTGGACCCCATCAGGCTAAAGGCACTGTAGGCCCCATAGGCCCCCAGTGCTCCAGCAATGTGTAGAACAGAGCAGAGCCTCCTGAAATCTGAGGATTTCTTTTTTTTTTTTTTAAAGATTTTATTTATTTATTTGAGAGAGAGAGAATGAGAGAGAGCACATGAGAGGGGGGAGGGCCAGAGGGAGAAGCAGACTCCCTGCCGAGCAGGGAGCCCGACGCGGGACTCGATCCAGGGACTCCAGGATCATGACCTGAGCTGAAGGCAGTTGCTTAACCAACTGAGCCACCCAGGTGCCCAAATCTGAGGATTTCATTACTTACAAGCAGTGACTGGAGGTCTAGAACGCACAGCTGGTTTCTCTGAGCACAGTCGTGAGCCCTATGTGTTGCCTGGCCAGCGTAAGCAGCAGATGCTTGCAGCTGAGCCCACCTGCCCATTACCCAGGCTACAAACCCCAAAGCTGACTTTTTTCCTTTGTGCTCACATGTATAGAGTAGTAACACTTAAATGACAAAAACTTGGCTTCTTTGTGAAAAATGGCAAAAAAGCCAACTCTAGGGAGAGTACAAATGGTTAAGAGAACTATAAGAAGAGTGGTGGCTCTTGGTCAGCAACCAAGTCTTGGATAAGTTAGAGAGTTTCAAATTTAGGGAGTGGTTAAATCTGTGATCTGAAGGGACCTCTCCATGAGCTTTGTTTATTTTTATTTTTTATCATTTATTTATTTCATTTATTTATTCATGAGAGACGGAGAGAGACATAGGAAGAGGCAGAGGGAGAAGCAGGCTCCCCACAGAGTGGGGAGCCCAATGTGGGACTCAATCCCAGGACCCTGGGATCATGACCCGAGCCGAAGGCTGACGCTTAACCAACTGAGTCACCCAGGCACCCCCTCCATGAGCTTTAAATGGAAATGGGAAGCAGCAGCTTATGAAGCTTTGTCAGCAAGACCAAAAATGGCTTACTAAGAAACAAAACTTCAGAAAAGGCCGAAGTGTTTGTGTAACAAGGATACACACAGGATACATATGACTTGACAGAAGTTTGAATACGAGAAACTTATTTTAAAAGCTTCTATATCGGGCGCCTGGGTGGCTCAGTTGGTTAAGCAACTGCCTTCGGCTCAGGTCATGATCCTGGAGTCCCTGGATCGAGTCCCGCATCAGGCTCCCTGCTCGGCAGGGAGTCTGCTTTGCCCTCTGACCCTATCCCCTCTCATGTGTTCTCTCTCATTCTCTCTCTCTCAAATAAATAAATAAAATCTTTAAAAAAAAAAAAAAGCTTCTATATCACAATATCCCTGTATTTATGGAATAGGGGTTTTGACAGGATTACAAAGATTTACTCATTTTATAGAAGCAATTACACATTACATCATAGATTTAACCATGCTGATGTCTTAGTCCAAAGCGAATGGACATCTAAACTTCTCTGATAACACATAAACCCTTTTAAAAAGGAGGACACAAAACATCCTTTTGATTTGTAAACTGAAAACCAAACCAAACCAAACAACAACAAAAAATAAAATCCAAAAAACCCAACTAAATAAACCACCCCGGAAACTACCCCAATTGGGGGGAAAAAGTGACAGGTATTTGAGATCAGGGTCAAGCTGGAAAATCAGGGATGGACGGTGATTAGGACTGAGCCACAAAACAAACCAACCCTCATGACCTCGGCTAGCGGCTAGCGTATCCACAGGCAATAGCCCCCGGGCCAACCAACCGCCTCTTCCCCTTCTGTAGTTTTCTCTCCGTAAATCCCAACGATTCACCTGCCTGGTCTTTCCGCTACATCCTCAGTTCCTTCACCTGTACTTGTTTCTCCCCAGAGCCACTTGAGGTGGAAACAGTTTCCCAGTTTCTTCCCTCCCACACCCTATGTCCTAATCTAGGTGATGGCCACACAGGTGTATACACAGTTAAGCAGTCACCCGTTTAGTGAAAGTGTCAACACACACTTAAGATGCGTGCGCTTTACTGTACATCAGTTACGCACTTAAAAAAATTTCTCTTAAAAAATCATTCTGTATTCCAGGGGTGCCTGGGTGGCTCAGTCGTTAAGTGTCTGCCTTCGGCTCAGGTCATGGTCCCAGGGTCCTGGGATCGAGCCCCGCATCGGGCTGCCTGCGCAGCGGGAAGCCTGCTTCTTCCTCTCCCACTGCCCCTGCTTCTGTTCCCTCTCTCGCTGTGTCTCTCTCTGTCAAATAAATAAGTAAAATCTTTAAAAAAAAAATCGTTCTGTATTCCAGATTTAAAAGATAAACAGAGAGACCTGAGTAATAACATTATATCAGACATTTCTCTGGGTTAAATGGAAGTAGGCTATAAAACTAAATGAACACTGGGTGCCTGGGTGGCTCAGTCGTTAAGCGTCTGCCTTCGGCTCAGGTCATGATCCCAGGGTCCTGGGATCGAGCCCCGCATCGGGCTCCCTGCTCGGCGGGAAACCTGCTTCTCCCTCTCCCACTCCCGCTGCTTGTGTTCCTGCTCTCGCTATCTGTCTCTGTCAAATAAATAAATAAAATCTTAAAAAAAAAAAATAAAATAAAATAAAAAACTAAATGAACACTGTGACTGCAGCTTTGAAAACACTGAGTAAGTGGGGGGGAAACTAAGTTTTGAGTTTTTGTGCTATGGTAAGGTGTAGATGTTCTATAATATGACTATATTATTTTTACAATAAAAAATAAACACAACGGTCTGAGATATGAATAGCAATCTATTTTAGCAGAAACTTGACTCTTTGTACACATGATATTTAAATACCTGCTCAAATTACACATATTATTTTATTATCTAACCGAAACTTTTGAGTAAAATAATCGCTAATTTTAAAATTAAAGGGCCAGACAGAATTAGATATGGAAATGTTGGATATAAAGACTTTTTTTTAAAGATTTTTATTTATTTGAGAGAGAGCATGAATGAGAGAGCACAAGCAGGGGGAGCAGCAGAGGGAAAGAGAGAAGCAGGCCCCCTGCTGAGCAAGGCCCCCCCCCCCCCCAGATGTGGGACTCGATCCCAGGACCCTGACCTGAGCCAAAGGCAGATGCTTAACCAACTGAGCCACCCAGGTGCCCTGGATATAAAGACTTTTTAAAGAATTTTTAAAATTCTGTGAAGTGAGCCACATTTATACTGTTTAAGCTTTCTGAGGTGAATATTCTTTCAAATTACAATTACTGGAGCAGTAATTTAATTTATTGGAGACCCAATTTATGCAGACTGGATGTCTATCAAATAAACATCATCAGGAGCGCTGGAAAAATGTTTCTTTTTTCAAAACGTGTGAAGACGAATCCCTTCCAATGAGTAACTTACAAAGATCTTGGGTCCCTTTAAGGCACTAGAAGAGGCTTGAAAGTCTTGACCATTTCTTTTTTTTTTTTAAGATTTTATTTATTTATTTGACAGAAAGACAGTGAGAGAGGAAACCCAAGCAAGGGGGAGTGGGAGAGGGACAAGCAGGCCTCCCTCGGAGCAGGGAGCCCGATGCGGGGCTTGATCCCAGGAGGCTCGATCCCAGGACCCTGGGATCCTGACCTGAGCCGAAGGCAAACACTTAACGACTGAGCCACCCAGGTGCCCCAAAAGTCTTGACCATTTGCACTAACCCCCACTTTCAGCTACTTCATATCTGGATGGCTGAAGATCCACTCACCTGCTATTGGCCTGGGAGGTGAGGGTGCCATTCTGTTCGGGTGGCGTCTCTGCTGGTTTGGATTTGAAGTAATTGACGAATCCCCCAAACATGCTCTTAATGCTGTTAATGTGCTTCTGGCTGGTCTTCAAATCTTGATCCATCTTGTCCACCATCTTCTCCGTGCGTTCTAAGACACCTCGCTGACGATCGAGCTCCTGGGGAAAATGAGAGGTGATGGCATTACACCGTTTTGTAATTTTCCCCTCTGCAGGGGACCACACACAGCAGGTTTGTCACGAGCCCTCAGAGAGCACGTATGGGGACAGATGCTGCCATCTGTGAGGGAACGTTTCCCCTTCTGACAACACATTCCTTTGCCCTTCCCTATCCTGCTTCTATTGGCTTTCTTTCGTATTTGCTCCCGAGTTCTCTTCCCTCCTGCCCACATGAGGCTGGCTCACAGGACCATGTTAAGATGCACGGGGCCTGGACTGGCAGCACATTCTTTAGCCCTCCCCCTTTCCTGGCCCCCGTGAACCTTACAGGCTTTGACCTGGTACTGCCCCCATGGACTATGGCTCTTGTACTCCCCCTTTTCAGATATGGGATTTCCATTGGGTCACTGGAGCCACCTGACCCTGGTCACACCTTCAAATTATTTCACAGGCGAGGTGCTGGGTCCTTTCTGGGCCCTGTTAATATCTGATTCCAACTCACCCACAGTTTCACCTTTAAAACCTCTAACAAAGGTGATTCTGCCCAGGCCTTTGTACATGCTACTCTCTCTGCCTGTAATGATCCTCCTCCAGATATTTGTACAGCTCTGCTCATTTAATTTAGGTCTCTGCTCAGAGGTCACTTCCTCAAAGAAGTCTTCCTTGAACACCTTCTCTAAAGTAGAACTTTCTCTACCCTCAACATACCCCTCTACACCCTCAATCTACTTTAGTTTTTATAGCATGCAAGCTCCATGAGGCAGGGACCTGCTTTGTTCACTGGGTCCCCAGTGTCTCACCCAGAGCAGTGGCTTGCTGGACTGCCAAAGGACAACTGGATGATGCTCTGTGGCCACGGGGACAGCCTAGATCATATTCCTCAAGAGCCGATGGTTCTGGGGGCGCCTGGGTGGCTCAGTCAGTTGGGTGGCTGCCTTCAGCTCAGGTCATGATCCCAGAGTCCTGGGATCGAGTCCCATGTGGGGCTCCCTGCTCAGCGGGGAGCCTGCTTCCCCCTCTGCCCCGCCCCCTGTTCATGTTCTCTCTCTCAAATAAATAAATCTTAAAAAAAAAAAAAAAAAAAGAGCTGATGGTTCCGACGGTGCACGTGAACTCACCACCACAGTAACACTAACACCTTCCTTTCTTCATGCCAAACTTGTTTCGCCCCTATCTCAGGCCATTCCAGCTGTGTTCCTTCTCTGTGACCCACCTTTCCAGCCCGGAGACTCTCAAGCTTTTCCTGTTTGACTTCATGAGGCAGTCCCTGCCCTCCACCACCTTTTGAATCTTCCAACCCTGCATCTGTCTGTGGCTCAGCAGTTATATTACCTGTGGCAGACAATCTTTAGAGATTTCTCTCTTAATACCTTAAAACAGAATCATGAACAATTTTTGAATAAACGCCTCCGACAACTGAAGGATAAAAAGGAAAAATATACATAATGGGTTTATTAGAGCCCGTTTTACTTATAAAAGCGTTAGTAGAAAGCTTTTAGAACATTTAGGGACCCAACAAGTAATCTGAGCTCTCAATGTTTATAGTGGATGAAATTTTAAAATATAATGTATAGAGAGAAAACAAAAAAACCTTTGGAAATAAACTTAGAATTGCTGAGCTTTACAGCTTTGAACGTTTAAGTGTTTTTCACCAGCTCATGAGACACGTCTGAAGAAACCATTAGGTTCTTTTAAACAAAAGGAAAAATCTTTTCTAGATCGTGTCATTCTTGCAAATGCCTGGACTGTGTCAAAACTCGGTTTTAGAAGAAAAAAAAAACAGTTGCTAATTTATCTAGAGTTTTCTCCTTTTTCCAATACCTCAGGTTTGTCATCTTCATGTCCATTCTGAGGTAAGTCTTTCCTGGAATAAGGCAAGGCTCTAAATTAGGGTTAAAATGATTTTCTCCAGCATTTACGAGTTTTTTGAGTTGATATATTGCCAACAGTCCAGTCCCACCACCTGATTTCCCCTGCTGCAGAAGATGAAGAATATGAAGCAGGAGAGGTGCCTGGCTGCCCGGGGTGGGTGCTGGCCAGGGCTCTGTCACACCAGGAGCCAGGTCCTTGGCCTCCCTGACAGTGAGGTCTCTTGTGGTGGCTCATCTCACCAACCACCTGCCCTCTTGCTTCGGCCTCCCGACCTTAATTTGGAGAGTGGCAGAAGTAACAAGTAGCTGACAAAACCTTCCCCAATTCACAGGGAGATCTTATTTTCTTCTGTTCACAAGTGACACAGTCTCTCAAACTCCGAGTCTGCATCACTGCGCTGACTTGGTAAGGAAACCAAACGTCTCACTTAGATGTTACAATCAAAGTGAAGAGAAATCTGTGACGGTGGCAGGCCAGGGAAGTGAGCGCTGTTCTGGTCTCTGGAAATTTCTGTGAGCTGGAAGCTGGTGTTCACTGGAGGTGATCTGGTCAAGAGGCCAGCAGAGGAGGAACTTTTGCTGAAATCCATCCCCTGAGGCAAAAGAAAGGACCAGGCTCCAAGTGCTTGGTTCTAACTAACGAGGAAGAAGGGCTTGGCAGAGCAAATACCAGGAGTGCCAGGGTGGGAAGGATAAGCTAGGCAGACCCTGCACCAGCCATCACAAAGGCAGGCCTCAAATACTCCAGTCCCCAGGCATCTTCCTGTCCCCCAAAAGGGATGCCATGCATATCATCATTGGTCCCTGGGATAATGGAGATCATGGAAAGACAAGGGTGGCTATGAGGGGAGGGAGCTCCAGAGAGTACCCTCAGTGTAAAGGGCACACATGCAAAGCTCAGATGTTAACATTACAGGTGATCCACCCCCCATCCCCACCTTAAGCGCTAAAAGGAGTTTTCTGTAAGTTAAACAGGAAAAAAGAAAATGGTCAGAGAAAAAAATCTGGTTGGGCCAGTGGTACTATGCTGAGCAACAGCACAGAGAGAGGGGGTGTCTCAATTCCCCTTTGGTTTGTGGCTCTTTGTCAAACAAGGATTCCTGATAAAGCAAGAGAATGCAAAAGACGGGGCACCCGGGTGGCTCAGTTGGTTAAGCGTCTGCCTTCGGCTTGGGTCATGATCCCAGAGTCCTGGGATCGAGCCCGCGTCGGGCTCCCTGCTCCGCAGGAAGCCTGTTTCTCCCTCTCCCACTCCCCCTGCTTGTGTTCCCTCTCTCGCTGTGTCTCTCTCTGTCAAATAAATAAATAAGATCTTCAAAAAAAAGGAGAGAGAGAATGCAAAAGACAGCTGAAGACCCTGTGAGGGTATACTCTGCCCTACATGGGGCGACTTCTGGCCAGATGGATTTTGTCCCCGGGCCCTGTAAGAATGTGAACATATCAGGGACTCCCTGCTGATAGAGAACACACACCGAAGGACAGAGGTGTGCAAGATACCCACCACCAAGTATTACTCTGCCAGCCACTGTTCCAGGTGCTAGGGATTCAGGGGTGAACTAACCAGCCCCAGATCTCTGCCCTGCCAGAGCTTACAGTCTTGGTGGAGGATTCAGTGAGTCAAGTTTCATTTCACTTTTCATTTGTTGACAACCCTGTGGTGCTGGGAATCCAGAGTGGGGGAGGAAGAAAAGAAAGCTATCCTACACATACACGATGGCCACTCTGCCAGTAGGGGCTCCTTGCCTGGCTTAAGGGGGAGTCAGGGAGGCTCCCCGATGGGGTGGCGTTGAAGGGGAAACTGAAAGCTGAGAAGTTAGGTAGGCAAAGGGTTGGGGGGTGGGGTAAGAGATCAGGGCAGAGGGAGCAGCCCATGTGCGCAGCAGTCCTGGGCCACGGGGCCAGCTGGGGGAACTGAGAGAGGAAGAGGAACGTGAGCATGAGATGAGGGAGCAGGCAGGATGCCAGGCAGGACCCAGCAGGCATCGGAGAGGGCAGCAGTGACCACCAGATCCCAACTCCAATTCACAGCTGATACATCTCATAAGGTCAGTTGGGCCTGGTTGTCTTCCCTGACCAGGTCAGGCCCTGAGATTCGGAAGGAAAATGTCAGTGCTAAGGTTCCTGTACTGAACTCATAATTAAACTCAGGGATCCAGTGCGCCTGGGTGGCTCAGTTGGTTAAGCGACTGCCTTCGGCTCAGGTCATGATCCTGGAGTCCCTGGATCGAGTCCTGCATCGGGCTCCCTGCTCGGCAGGGAGTCTGCTTCTCCCTCTGACCCTCCCCCCTCTCATGTGTTCTCTCTCTCAAATAAATAAATAAATCTTAAAAAACAAAAAACCTCAGGGATCCAATAATAAGTAGGTGGAGGTCAATCTGGAGTCAATAAGCTGAACCTAGAAACCTGAAGTTCATCTCCTTCATGTCACTCCCTTTCCAGGGCAACACACATGCGTAAGCGCCGGCAGGGACACATGAGCATGGAATATGCTCAAACTGGGGCTTTGTCTCACTGTAGTAGTATGGAGTGGATTCAAAAACACAAACGGAGTCTTAGGTTGCATGAAAAACCACCAAGGGCAAAGGCAGTGATGCTGGTGCTCTTTACTGCCTGAGTGCAGGCTGACCCAGGCTCACTAAGGACTAACTCAGCAGGCCTGGCCTGTCCACACCCTCTATGTTCCAAAGAAAGGCCTTGCCTGGCTCCTGGCCCTTATAATACCATGATAAGAGTATCTTTGTTTATCTGAGTCCTTAGGCTAGGCCAGATAGTTTATGCTAATAGTGTGATTTAGGTGGGGGCCTTCAGCCACATGCTTGACCTCTGAAGGGGTTAACAGTAAGGTTTGACAGTCGGGCAGGTGGTCAGCCATGCCTACGTGGTTGTGTGATGGCCTACCAAACACCACTCCCGTCTCATTGACGTTACTGTGCCAGCCATTCAGGCCCTGGTCTAACATTTATTGCTGGACTCCCCTGAAATGAGATCCCAGGCTTCACAAAACTATACAGGAGCATGCTCAGCTGCCAGGGGGGACAAGGAACTCTGGGCAGCCATGTCTCCACAGGCTTGCCCAAACGTGCAAACAACCCAAACGCCTATCATTAGAGGACTGGCTACATAAATACAAGTCATCCATTCAGTGGAATACGACACAGCCATAAAAACAACAATAACAAAAAGATCAGTGCATTATATATTACTAGGGACTAACCTCCAATCCTATTAAAAAATGTACAGACTAGAATATATAGAATGCATCCACTTAAGTTAAAATTAAAAAAAAAAAAGAAAGAAAGAAAAAGGAAAGGACTATAGCTACGTCTCTATCCATAGAATATCTTCACAAGGACACTGAAGGAACTGACGGTAACTGGCTGCCGTGGGAGCAGAGGGGTGGGAGGAAACTTCCTACTCTTCTGTACGTTTTAAATTTTGAACTATGTGATTGGATATCGCTTCACAAAAGCTAAACCTTAGATAAAAGACAGAATAAATAAATCACATTTGCAAAACAGAAGAGCTGAGTGGCCTACAAGTCTCTCCACGGTTCTGGACTGTGCTTACCAGGCCAGTTAACTAGGAACTGCTCTGCTCTAACTCTGTCCCTTGGCAGTCATGACCTGTGGCTATACTCTTAGTGAGAAATAACCCTTGTCAGGTTTCACAGGAGGAGGACGACTCTCCTTCACTTAGGATGACCTAAGTAATTTTCCTACTTCTGCCAAGCTGGAAATGACTATCTTCCCAAACTAATATTTGTACATTCCTAAGCCTCTATAAAAACCTATCATGTTTTCGCACAGCTCAGCGCTGGGTCTCTAAGGAGGGAGGTTAGCAGGTGACTTGGGTCTGCTGGAAGTCACATTGTACACTGAGTGGCAGGAAGAGCTCACCAGCCCCAACCTCAGCCCCATTCCCATCCCCATTCTGACTGGAATCAAAGACTGATTCAAAGGCAGTTTGGAGAGTACAGAGTGGGGTGGGGAGGGGGTGCTGACCATTCCGGCCTCCCAGGGCCTCTGATGACTGGGAACTGACTCAATCCTGGAAAAATTCAGTGTCACCATACCGATGATGACAGTGCCTGTCACCTGCCCAGTCATGATCATACTGCACCTCTCAGAACAACACCAACTTAGCCCAGTCCAAGCCTCACAGGCCTGAGGTACCACTCTGCCTCTGCTCTCACCGTCCCCCTTACATAGAGAGAAGGGCCTTTGGGAGCAGCATGGGGAGGTGTCACCACAATCCACGTGAAACCATTCACCTCTAATATGTTTTTGAGTCTCCTTCCCTCTGAAGGACAGACTTTCCCCTGCCCATGAAAGGCTCCTAAGCTGCCTCCTCTGGGCCTTTTCTTTGAATATATTCTGTGCATCACTTCCCTACTGGAGCCCAGGAACCCTGTGGTGGGTCCAGTGTCTTTGCACTGCTCCTCTCTGCCCTATGAACATTCCTCCTACCCTTCTTCCTCTCCCTCCTCCTCACTTCTGTCTAAATCTTAGCCTTAAAAGCCAGATTCGAGTTTCTCTTCTGCCATGACATCCTACTTTGTATCATTCTGATTTCCTATTTCAATTGTCCTCACTGTTTCCAGAGATGTCCCTTCAAACAGTTCTTACTTGGCTTCCTTGGACCTGGGACCCTCAAGTAACTCCTCCACTAGGGCCCTAAGACCTTAGGCAATCCTCCCAAATCTTAGTCAACATTTGCCATTTAGACTCAAACATAGGAATCCAGTAGATATAAGATGTGAGAATTACAGCTAAACTTCCTTAAGGAAGCCAAAGATAGGAAAATGGGCCAATGAGGGATACTGTACTGTAACAGTGGGGAAGGAAACGGAAGTGGGGAAGGAAAATAACCAGGAAAGTGGCAATGGGGATATGACCCAGACTACTATTTGAGAAATTAATCCACATACCTCAAACTGCCCAAGATGGTAAGTGATCAGGTCAGAATGAACTCTGCCAGAGAAAAGAGTTACAAAGAGACCCATGGAGGAAGACAACACTTCAGCTTCCAGTACTAAGTTTCAAAGCTACAAATGCTTTAGATTAATGTTAGCTGATATACCAATGATCTACTATTACATTTTTTAAAACTTAAAAAAAGCCCAAACAAAACCATTTCATTAGTAGGCTGAGAAAGAAATGTGGTGCCTAAGAAAGAACAATCCTCACATAGGGTCCCTGAAATCTCCCATGGGTGGAGAGACGAACTGACAAGGGGGAATCGGAGAAATGGACTGTCACAAACCATATGCTATCTAGGACATCTTCATTTGGATTTGGGAAGTAAAAGTTAGGCCCTAGACTTGACCAAACTTGGGCTATGACTTACTCAGCAGCTGCCCAGACAGACCTCAACACCTCTATCGGTGAGGTGAAGTGGTCAGTGATAGGAAAAAACTCAAGGCCCATTTGCTCTGATACTTCACACACCAGCAGGTACAATCCTCACCCATTCTGGGTCACTCGGGGAGGGATGGTTAAAGCTCTGGATCTGGGATTCTGCGCAGGTAATTAAAAGAAACAGACACTCCATTTCCCTAACCCGATCTCTACTAATAGCTAAGGAATATTACAGGGGTAAACTGCCTCTTTCAAGTACTCAAGACACACACCTCTTTGTATAGCTAAAGTTTCTTGACCTCGTGTGACAATTCAGCCTAGTTGGGCCGTCCTGCCCTGCTCCAGACTCACCTCGGCAGAGGCGACGCCGATCCTCTCGGACTCGTATACGAGGGACAGGGACCTGTCAGTGCTGGCGGCCGCGGCCTGGGCCCTGCGCATCACCTCCTGCCGCAGGTACTGCTGCCTGTCCACGGGCGCTCCGGGTCCATCGGGGAGGTCGCGGTCGTCCTTCCACACGGCCGGCCGGGCACCCTCATCCTCCGCATCGTCGTCGAATGGGTTGTAGCTTTTGGGGTAGGCCGACATGGTGCCGGCGCTCGTCTGGGTCTGGACAGGAGAAGGAGGAACGTGGCCAAGGCGAGGAACGGCCTTTCCGGGCCCGCAGGGATCCAGGCCGACCTCCCGAGGCCCTCGGGAAGCGCCCACCGCTCTGCAGCCCCGCAGCTCCGCGGCCCGCTCTCCAGCGCCGCGCTACACCCCTCCACCCGCCCGTCGCGGAGCGAACTCCTTCCGCCTGTCTCGCGCGGGAGGCCCCGCCTCCGGAGCTGACCATCTTATCCCGCGGCTTGGGGGGGCGCCACTCCCGGTGCGCGCGACCGCAGCCTACCGCTCGGCTTCTCTCTCCCCTCCAGCGGTGGAATCACCCCGCGGCCACGCCCCACCCAGTGTCGACAGCAGAGGTCACGTGGCGGGGAAGCCGGATGCCGCCGCGCCTGCGCCGTGAGCTCCGGCGCTCGCAGGCCGGGTGCGGGAAGCCCGCGGGCAGCGCCGCCGCGCGCGCGATGATGGCGGCGGCCGCGGCCCGTGCAGGCAGCGGCGGCAGCAGCGGCGGCGGCGGCTCCGGCTCCGGCTCCAGCGCCTCGCGGGGCTTCTATTTCAACACGGTTTTGTCATTGGCCCGCTCCCTGGCCGTGCAGAGACCGGCATCTTTGGAGAAGGTAGGCTTGGCCTCTCGGGCCGCGGGCTGACAGGAGAAGGGGTATGGGGTGGCGAAGCGGGTAGGCGGGGCGGCGAGGGTCTGTGGGAGACCGAGCGCGGCTCTCGAGCTGTCTGTGACAGGAGGGGGTACATGAGCGGCGGGAGCTGGCGGGGTGAGGAGGCCCATGGGCGGAGGGTGCTGGTGAAGAGAGGAGGGTCATGGGGGTGGTGCGGTTAAGGAGTGGACAGGGCAGGTGGGGATTTTGCGGGTGGGTGGCGTGGGAGGGACGTGAGCTACAGGCCTGGGTTTGAGCCGAGGGGCACCTTGTTGACATCGCAAGGGCGGGGGCGGCAGGCAGGGAGAAGCAGCGGGAAGAGCGGAGGACCAGAGTCAAAACCTGGGGCTCTGCTCCCGACTTCCTCTGCTTTTTATTCCGTGACCTTGGAGACAGGCTGTTCTCGTTAAATGGGGGTGCTTACCTACTTTGGCCGCTTCACATTGTTGTGAAGGGCAGATGAAATAGTACATCTGAAAGTGCTTTTTGAAGTGCAAATCCGCGCGTTGTTTTTCTGTGAATCTAGAGGGGGCGTTAGACTGGGTAAAAGATTGTGTTTTGAAGAAGGGACAGTGTCAGGGAATGGGGAATGAATAACAGTGGGCAGAGAATTATAGTATCATTATAGTATGTTAGCACAGAAGGGGTGGTATTCTTTTCTTTTCCTTTCTTTCTTAGATTTATTTATTTGAGAGAGAGCGCGCGCACGTGCGTGTGCACGGTGGAGAGGGTCAGGGGAAGAAGGAGAGAGTCTTAAGCGGACTCCGGTGCTGGGCTGGATTTCACGACCCTGAGATCAGGCCTGGAGCTGAAACCAAGAGCCGGCTGCTCGATGGACTGTGCCACCCAGGCGCCCCAAGGATGAGATTCTTTTTTCATACAGTTTCTGGCGGGTGGAAAGAGATCTGTTGTCTAAGAGTAGGAGAAAAGTGGTGGAGACTGGAGACCTGTCTGCTGCAGTTGAGAGTAGTTTTATGGGGGCGCCTGGGTGGCTCAGATGGTTAAGCGTCTGCCTTCGGTTCCGGTCGTGATCCCAGAGTCCAAGGATCGAGCCCCGCGTGGGGCTCCCTGCTCGGTGGGGAGCCTCCTTCTCCTTCTCCCTCTGTTGCTACCCCTCCTGTGTTCGCTCTATCAAATAAATAAATAAAATATTTTTAAAAAAAGAGTAGTTTTGCGGCTCTGGTGAGGAGTGAGGCTGAAATGCTGTGTTAGGCTCTCTGGCATAGTGTCCTTGGCTTTGTGGTTTCTTAAGTCTGATTTCTCACTTACCTGCAGGATGAGCAGGTCCTGGGAGATTGATGCCAACTTGACTTCTAATTGAAGGAGGAATTCAAGAGAAGGGAAAGTATATGAGTTCTAGAGATAGGAATACCTGAATTTAAATCCTGTATCATTTGCTTACATTAGTGTGACTCTGGGTAGGTCAGTTCTCCAATCTGAACCTTTGCTTTCTCCTGCAAAATACAAGGACAGTACTTGTTAAGAGTATTATGAAGATCAACAAAATGACACATGAGTACCTAATGATTGAGAACTGTTATCATTGAATGAGCCTGACTAATGGACCATAGTGCTGGCTTATCAAATCAAATTCATGCCAGCTAGTCAGCACATTCTATTCTTAGTAGGAGGACTAAAAAGCATATCAGAAGTTTGCTTGCTGGACTCGGAGAAGAGAGAAGAAATTGTAGGGAATTGGGTGAAGACAGTCCTGCAGCTCTAGCAGGGCACCCTTTCCCCCTCAGTAACTCTGAGAAATGCACCTTAAGCTCAACTGGCCTTCTTCAGTCTTCTTCCATAATCACAAGAACATTCTGTAATTGCAACATTGTTAGCTTTGTATCTTATAGTAACTGCTTCAGTTGTCAAAATTAGGATCTGTTTTACAACTAATTAATACAGCTTTTAGGTTGGCAGCTTCCCAATACTATCTCTTAGTTTGGGAGATATTTCAGTTTCTTTGGCAACGTTTACAAATCACTTTAGAAAAGAGTTAACAGAGCCAGCCTGAGTCTGAAATCTTCAGAAGGGATTGCTTGCAAGGTTGGTCCTTGGCTTACATCTGGGAACTTGACACTTGAACTGTTCCATTTTCTAATTGATAAGGGTGGTTCATTGTGCCTAGACTCTGAACGAACAATATGATTACCTGCTTTCCTCCTGGGAATCTGGAATTTTGATGGCTGCTAAGCAGACAGTGCCTGTGTCTATCAATAAAAACCTTGGATGCTATGTCTCTAATGGACTTCCCTAGGTACAAACATAGCATACATGTTACTACATTGTCTGCTGCTGTAGAGGGGAGCATGCTGGGTGTATACCTTCACAGGAGGGAGAGAACACAAGGAAGCCCAGGCACAGGTTTCTCCAGAGTCCACCTGTCTTTTTCTCTTGCTGATAAATTCACTGTAATACAATTTACTGTAATTTAGCTATGAGTACAACTATGTATGTGTGGGTAGTCTTGGGGACCCTGAAATAATTTCTTAAAGAAGGCTTTTGTAGGGCGCCTGGGTGGCTCAGTTGGTTAAGCGACTGCCTTCGGCTCAGGTCATGATCTTGGAGTCCCTGGATCAAGTCCCGCATCGGGCTCCCTGCTCGGCAGGGAGTCTGCTTCTCCCTCTGACCCTCCTCCCTCTCATGTGCTTGCTCTCTCTCATTCTCTCTCTCTCAAATAAATAAATAAATAAATCTTTAAAAAAAAAAAAAAAGAAGGCTTTTGTAGGTGGCTGATTCCATCAGATATATGTGGATTCCTCTTATTCTCATTTGGGGTCTTGAGACTTCATTATGCTAGGGATCATTGCTACTATTTAGTCATATAATATATGGCTGCTTACTACATTCCACTACTTTAAAACAATTGGCAACAAGCCCTCAGCATTCCTAGGGAAGTATTCTTGAGGTTCTTAAGAGTAAAGGAATTTCTGACTACCCACCAGGATAATGAAGGTGGGGACTTAAGTGGGGAGATGAGTGTTGAAAAACCTCTTTCTCATTTACTTGTTTCTGGTTTCTTTCTCCTTTTTTTTCCAGAGAGAAGGCAGAGGACTGAGTGGGACTTGGTCCAGATAGGGTTGGGCTGAGGATAGCTCAGTTTTCTGAGCTAGACCTGCCATCTCAGCTCAGACATTGGTAACTCAGGCAGCCTTGACATGCTTTTATGGCACTTGGGGCACATTAACGACATAACTTTCCCTGTCTTTGTCTATCTACATGCCACAGTGGTGTTTCCTTACTCCACTCACATCCCAGGCTGTGAAACATAGCCTATTGCTACTAAGTAAATTTTATTTTTCCTTTAATTAATTCACTCTTTCATTCAGGAAATATTTGTTGAGCACCTACTGTTAATTAATACACACTAGGTAGGCCAGATCAATAAGAAACAGTGTTAGTGAGGGCGCCTGGGTGGCTCAGTTGGTTAAGCGACTGCCTTCGGCTCAGGTCATGATCCTGGAGTCCCAGGATCGAGTCCCGCATCGGGCTCCCTGCTCGGCGGGGAGTCTGCTTCTCCCTCTCCCACTCCCCGTTTGTGTTCCCTCTCTCGCTGTGTCTTTCTCTGTCAAATAAATAAATAAAATCTTTAAAAAAAAAAAAAAAGAAAAGAAACAGTGAGATTGCTCAGGTGATCAGCATCAAGTCAGACTTGCTGTAAGTACCCGATCTACTCTTATATCACAGGTCTGGTGACCAGACTCCTGCCATGTTCAGATAGTCAAACCCAAGACTCCTTGGTATCAATTCTCTGATCCATATCGGAGTTTTGACCTTTTCCTGCTGGGCTGTCCCTTAAGACTGGAACCGCATCCCTAAAGCCCACCCCCAGGATTGTGAGCCACCCAGAGGACATCGTCTGTTTTCCTCGAGATCACGTCTCACACAGCCCTCAGCCCTCTCCCTCTGGGAGAAAGGTGAGAGGAGAGAAATAGAGAAGAGAGCCCTGTCTACAGTGGAATCTCCATGTATGGTAGGCTTCCAGTCTCCCTCTCTCCAATTTCTTTCTGCCTACTAGTCTTGCTCTGCTCTCCTCCTTCTCATCTGTCTTCAGAATGTTACTGAGCCGCCCCTGTCAAGCTTCCTCCTGGATCTGCCTGGTTATACTCCTCTGTGTCTAGGATATTGGTGACCTCTTCCTGCCTTTCCTCGTCTGGCCTGTACCATACTAATGGACCCTGAACCCTGGGATATGGAGAGTTCCTGGCAGAGCTGAAAACTAGGGAAGCATTCCTTGCTCTCCCACCCCTCTTCCCACCCTCAGGAGGCTCTGATCAGAATCTTTTTCCATGTCCTAAAATATCCTCTTTTCTTCGGTTAGAATGCTAGAATCTTGAGGTGTCTTAGCTAACTCGATGTGGTGTTTAAATGGCACTGCAGGGCGCCTGGGTGGCTCAGTCGTTAAGCGTCTGCCTTCGGCTCAGGTCATGATCCCAGGGTCCTGGGATCGAGTCCCACATCGGGCTCCCTGCTCGGCAAGAAGCCTGCTTCTCCCTCTCCCATTCCCCCTGCTTGTGTTACTGCTCTCGCTGTCTCTCTCTCTGTCAAATAAATAAATAAAATCTTTAAAATAAATAAATAAATAAAAATAAATGGCATTGCAGCATTAGGGACATGCCAGAGCCTCCCTGGTGGACCGATGTGCTCCAGAAGATGAGCTGGTTAACTCTCATCTCTCATTGGAGGAACATCTGTTCTGATGCTCAGGGCAGTGGGCTTTCTGGAATTTATGGTTATCCACTCCTTTAGAGTGGTTTACCATGGAGTAAAAACCATGGTATTGGCATTTTTTTTTCCAGCATCGTGAAGCTGAAAATTTCCATCCTCACTCCCTTTCCTTTGTGAGGCCATGTTAAAAACAACCATCTATAGAGTAAGGGGAGAGAAAATTAGTGTCCGTAGAGGGAATTCATGATGCTAGAACCACTGTTGTTAAACCAGCTCTAAAATATTTTAAGAAGAAATTGGAAGAAGAAAAAATCTTTACTGTAATCATGCCACATTAACTGTATTAGGTTGCTAGGGCTGCCGTAACAAAGTACCACAACGACTTAAACAACAGAAATTTATTTTCTCATAGTTCTGGATGCTAAAAATCCAAGATGAAGGTGTCAGCAGTGCTGGTTTTTTTTGAAGCCTTTCTGTTCGGCTTGTAGATAGCTGTCTTCCTATGTCTTCACATAGTCTTCTCTCTGTGCCTGTCTGTATGCTAATCTCTTGTTATAAAAACACTAGTCAGAGCTCCTGGGTGGCTCAGTGGTTAAGCGACTGCCTTCACCTCAGGTCATGATCCCAGGGTCCTGGGATCGAGTCCCACATCAGGCTCCCCCTGCTCTGTGGGGAGCCTGCTTCTCCCTCTGCCTCTGCCTGCCACTCCCCCTGCTTGTGCTCTCTCTCTCTCTTTCTCTGTCAAATAAATAAATAAAATCTTAAAAAAAAAAGTTTAAAAAAACCAAAAAAACACTAGTCAGATTTATAGGACTGGCCCACCCTACTTACCTTGTGTTAACTTAAAAACCCTATATCCAAATACAGTCACATTCTGAGGTACCTGGGGATGAGGAGTTCAATATATGAATTTGGGGGGGAAACAATTCAGCCCCTAACACTTAATGCATTAGCATTTTAATTTCTCAGATCTCCTTTTTAGTCTTTAGCTATATTCACTTTCTTGCTTTTTTCAAAAATAGCCCATATTTATTATGTTAATGGCTGCATTGTCATATTTTGTATTGATAGATCATAATAAAGCATTTCTCTGTTTCGACTGTTTATTTTTTCCCTCGTAAAACAGCATGTTTGTACATCTAGAATTTTGTCTTCTTCTAAATCACATCCTTCTGTTAAATGGTGGATGGGTCTTGATGTTTACTGCCCAGCTATTTTCAAAGGACTGTACTTAGTTATGGTAGATAGCATCAGCAAGACACCTTGTGCGTATTTATCTATAGTTTCACTGTTGTTGGATTTTATTTACTTTTTCCTGCTAACTCTGCAAGCGTAAAAGGGGACCTTATACTTTTGATTCTAAGATAATGATGTTTGACCATGGTTGGCTGTGTTAAATTATGAATTAAACAAACAACCAAAAACCCTACAAGGCGGAAGTGGCCGTATGATACTGTGCTCTTGTTTTCTGCTATGTGGAAACTTGAATTCAGGTTTCTCTTCATATTTGCAGTACTGTTGCTTGGATACTGGTTTCTTGCTGTGTCTGCTCTGGGTATCTTTCTTTTTTTTTTTTTTTTAAAGATTTTATTTATTTATTTGAGAGAGAGAGAATGAGAGAGAGAGAACACATGAGAGGGGATAGGGTCAGAGGACGAAGCAGACCCCCCGCCGAGCAGGGAGCCCGATGCGGGACTCGATGCGGGACTCGATGCGGGACTCGATCCAGGGACTCCAGGATCATGACCTGAGCCGAAGGCAGTCGCCTAACCAACTGAGCCACCCAGGCGCCCCTGCTCTGGGTATCTTTCTTTCAACAGTTGGCTCTACTAGGTGTGCACACAACTCTGACCCTCAACTAATTTACAGATAAGTAGAAGCAGTGATGGGGGGGGACTGGCTGGCTATCTGTCCATAAAGGAAGTGGTGTTGGACCATATGGCTTTTCAATAAAACTCCCCTGAGAAGATATTTAGCCATTTTGCACTCTGCTGCCGTAGGAATGGGAGGTACAGATAATTTTTTCTGCGGGCCCCAAACCTTTTCTCTGTGGCTCTTGACAGGTAGTGAAAAAGTAATAGAAAGTAAAAAAGTGAAACATGCTCTAAGAAAGTGAAAGTATTGTGCGTACTTGCTGGGAGATTACTTTCAGCTGAGATTCTGAATAAGGAAGGCCTGGAAGTGATGGGGATGGACATTTGTAAATGCCAAGAGTGGTTTGCAAGGGAAGGTCATTTCAGATAGAACAGAGAGCAAAAACACAGAGGAAAATGAGGAACAACAGTAATAGGGTTCGGCAGAAATACAGTATATTAAAAGGGAAGAGTGTAGATGAGAGTGAGAAGAAAGCAGGTGGCCTCATATATAGTCCCAGGCTCAGAGTTTACGTTGAATTGATGAGACAGGAAAGAGCCCTTGAATATTTCAGGGCCATGAGTTATGTGCATTAATAAGATTATTATGGCCGCATTGTTTATCTCGATGCCCTTAAGGATTCTCAAAATTGATGTGTCACTAGCTGTTAGCTCCCCCAGAGGGCAGAAATGTTCTATTTCTGACTCCTTACTGCAGATTTTCTCTTCTGCTGTCTGTGTTTGCAGTTTGCACCTAGTGGAGATGTGGTTGCCTCCAGTCTCATCCACCAGCAGCTATTCCCATCCTTGTTTAAATTGCTGAAATGTATCTGTGCACTTCATTTTCCTCATTATTTATATATTTGTTTTTGTATTTGCTTCATGCGTGTATCTGGCATTTTGGAAAAAGGCTTGGCCTTTTATGAACATTGCCAAGCTGGCCAGGACATTACTTTTGTTTATGTGTTAAGATACAGAGTTGAGGGGCACCTGGGTGGCTCAGTTGGTTAAGTGACTGCCTTCGGCTCAGGTCATGATCCTGGAGTCCCAGGATCGAGTCCCGCATCGGGCTACCTGCTCAGCAGGGAGTCTGCTTCTCCCTCTCCTGCTCCCCCCTCTTGTACTCTCTCTCTCTCTCTCACTCTCTCTCTCAAATAAATAAATAAAATCTTTAAAAAAAAAAAGATATAGAGTTGAGGCAGAAATCCTCAAATCTTACTTGAATTTATTCACTTAGTTCTGAGAGGCTCTGTCTTTGCTGCTGAAGCTATTCTCTTTTCCTGGATATTTCTATGTGTAAAGCTGGCCTGGAAACCTGGATTCAGGGCCACCAAGGCTATCTGTACCGTTATAAAAGCAAACGAGGGTGACATTTGTTCATTAGTTCATTCATTCATTAATATAATAAATCTGAGGGCTTACCATGTGCCAGGCCTTGGAGGGGCCCGTTAGAGGGATGAATGAGTAGACGTGGTCTTGCTATCATGGAGTTGTCCTGGAGCTAGACAAGCATTAAGCAAAAAACTATAAGTAAATATGATTGAAAATGCTAACAAGTGCCAAGAAGCAAAAGTAAATGGTGTTGGTGAATACATTCATAATGTTTACTACCATCACCATCATCCATCTTCAGAACTCTTTCATCTTGTAAAACTGAAGCCCTAATTGCAGTTGATTTTTGTATATTGATCTTGTATCCTGCAACCTTGCTGAACTCGTCTTTTTAGTTCTGATACTTTTTTAGGTTTTCTATATACAAGAGTATGTCATCTGCAAATAGTTTTACTTTTTCTTTTCCAAACCGAATGCTTTTTATTTCATTTTCTTGTCTCATCATCCTGGCTAGAACCTCCAGAACAATACTGGATAGAAGTGGTGAGAGTGGGGGCGCCTGGGTGGCTCAGTCGTTGGGCGTCTGCCTTCAGCTCGGGTCGTGGTCCCGGTGTCCTGGGATTGAGCCCCGCGTTGGGCTCCCTGCTCCGCGGGGAGCCTGCTTCTCCCTCTCCCACTCCTGCTTGTGTTCCCTCTCTCACTGTGTCTCTCTCTGTCAAATAAATAAATTTTAAAAACCTAAAAAAAAAAAGAAGTGGTGAGAGCGGACATCTTTGTCTTATTCCTGATGGGGGGGAGGGGCAACTTTCAGCTTTTTACCAGTAAGTATGATGTTAGTTGTGAGTTTTTTATAGATGCCCTTTATCAAGTTGAGGAAGTTCCCTTCTATTTTTTTCTTTCTTTCTTTTAAGATTTTATTTATTTGAGAGAGCGTGAGAGAGAGAGAGAGCGCGCACTCGTGGGGGGGGGTAGAGGGAGAAGTGGACTCCCCACTAAGCAGGGAGCCTGACGTGGGGCTTGATCCCAGGACACTGGGATCATGACCTGAGCCGAAGGCAGATGCTTAACCGACTGAGCCACCCAGGTGCATCACCTCTTTTTTTTTAGAGGGGGGGTAGGGGCAGAGGGAGAGAGAGAGAGAAAATCCTAAGCAGACTCCACACCCAGTGTGGAGCCTGTCATGGGGTTCGATCTCACAATCCAGAGATTGTCACCTAAGCTGCAGTCAAGAGTTGGACACTTAACCGGCTGAGCCACCCAGGCGCCCCCATTCCCTCCTATTTCTAGTTTGTTGAGTGTTTCTATCATGAAGCAGTGTAGGCGCCCCCATTCCCTCCTATTTCTAGTTTGTTGAGTGTTTCTATCATGAAGCAGTGTGGAATTCTTTCAAATGCCTTTTCTGCATCTATTACAAAGCTAATTTTAAAACTTTGTTAGGGCAGATCTATAATAGCTTTTGCTACAGGGATAGTTTAACTCCACTGCTAAGGTGGGGCCCCTTTGAGGTCTCTACTGAATGCTTTGAGGGCTTTCTGCTCTCGCTGGGAGTCACTCAGATGCCTCTCAGCTCTGTGTGAACTCTGGAGCCATTCTGCTCACAGTTCCCTGGTTGTTCTTTTCCAACTTCATGGAATATCACCTATACTGGTACATCTTAGTATTCATCACAGACTGAGGGGAATTCTGTTATGATTTCTGGAGCTTTTTTTTTTTGTTTAGCTCTGTCCTCTTCAGAATTTCCAGCTGCTTTTGACTTCCTGTCCTCTTATTTCTGTCTCCTCCACTTAGACCATCATGATCTGCTTGGAATGCCCTTTTCTGTTCTGTGGACTGAGATGTGTCTTCTGGCAGAAAACCGGGCAGTCATAGGGCTCACTTTGTTTCCTCTGTCTCTCAGGTATTATAGTCCTGTGCTACTTGTTTAGTATATGAAATGAGTGGTTTCATGTATTTGTCCATTTTCCTAGTTGTTTTATGGCAGGAAGTTAAACCCCAGGTCCTGTTACTCTCTCATGACTATAGGTGGAAGTTTTTGGATCACAGGGTTTTAGTGGTAGAGCAGACATTGCAAAAAGCTATCTGATGATCCTCTTATTATGTGAGAAAACTGAGGCTTGAGGGAGATGACTTGCTGATATTGGCATAGTTTTAAGACACTAGGAAGATTCTGTGGATTTCCAAATATACACATAGTTGGTGTTTTGTCCACATTTTACAGAAGGAAATACAAAGAGATGTTCGGGTAGGTTCTGTCAGTTAACTTGGGTCACTTAGGTAAGAAGTGGCAGAGTTGAAGTGAAAATCACAACCTCCCAACTCTGTGCAGCTGCCGGGATCATAGCCTGTTGAAACAATGTATCAGGAATCAGAGACATGCGTTTGTCTGTGTTGTACCCTGCCAGGCGCATGAGCAGGGCTCAAGAAACAGACTCATGCATTGTGTGTAAAGGCACACGTAGTGCTACCTGTGTTGGACGTTGCAGAAAACCATGTTAACTGATCACACAGCCAATAGAGCATCTTTAGTGAAACTCCCATCCAGGACTGCTTGTAGGAGTAGATGCTGTTGCACTTGCATCTGCAGCTCTCTGCGCACTTTGTCGCAAGTCACCTTTGTTTATTGTGATAGCTCTGAGTCACTTAGAAAAGGTTAGCTTCTGTTCAGTGTTCTCCATGGGGGCGGTACATTTGAGAAAGACAAAAAATGGATTTAACAAAACACTGCCACAGATACTTAAAGCTTAATCTCTAGTTCTCAGGGAATTTTGTTTCTCCCGAAAAACTATTCCCAGAAGCTTCAGATAACAAAAGTTGTACTCTTTTAAAAAATTGTTTAATTAGCCAGCTTGTAATGCTATTATAGTAGCTTTATTTTGACCTACATACCTTACCCACCCCCACTGTTTTGTATGACTTTTCATCTGCAGTTTTCTGCCCAGTCATCCAGACTTGTGAGGGCATCTTGTTTTCTCCTTGGTTTGACATTTCCTTCCCTTGGCAGTCTAAATTCACCTCGTGGTCTCTCTCTCTCTCTTTTTTTTTTTTAAGTAGGCTCCACATTGGGGCTTGAACTCATGACCCTTAGATCAAGACCTGAGCTGAAACCAAGAGTTGGACGCTTAACCGACTGAGCCACCCAGGCGCCCTGGTCTCTCTCTTTTAATACTCTTGGGTTAAAATATTGTCAAGAGTTCTTAGCAAAGTCTAAGCAAGTTACCTTTGTTGCCTCTTTGTGGTCCATTGGCTTATTGACCTCCTCCAAGTGTTGCCCAGAGCCCCTCTGGATCCTTTTTTTTTTTTTTTTTAAAGATTTTATTTATTTATTTGACAGAGAAAAAGAGAGCACAAGCAGGTGGAGCATCAGTCAGAGGGAGAAGGAGAAGCAGGCTCTCTGCGCAGCAGAGACATGGAGCTCCATCCCAGGACCCTGGGATCATGACCTGACCTGAAGGCAGATGCTTAACTGACTGAGCCACCCAGGTGCCCCATAGATCCTTTTTATAAATGGGAGTAACCCTGGCCATCTCTGTCATATTTTGAGCTTAATGACCTTTTATAATGACAGGATCTACTCCTCTTTACCCCCTAAAAACAACGAACTTGTTAGTTTGTTGTAAAATTCTGGAAAAAAAAATTAGTGTCTTTTTTTTTTTCATTTTTTAAATTATAGTGTTAATGCTTTATTCTGAATTAGGACTGTGACTTCTCTGGGTCTCAATCTTTTATCTTTAGAATGGGGATAATAAATAATATTACACTGTTGTAAGGATTAGGTGAGATCATACAAACCAGCACCTCGCATGTGATAAATGCTCAATAACTGTTAGCGCTTAGTATTTGGAGACTGGTGCCCACCAGAACTGGTTCTCCCTTATCTGATATGTGATGACTTCTATAGGACTTGGGTTCAAGCCTTCACTTTTTTTTTTTTTTTCTGCAAGAGTCCCAATTTCCAAGGGCATTTTGCATCAGAGCCTAGACCTGGTGCCAGGCTTTCAGGGGCCTTTCATCATTTGGTTTCTGACTTGTGTTCTTCACTAGTTGTGTCATTTTTATTGGTTGTATAACTCCAGCTATATCATAAGGATTGTGCGGGTGTGACTGTATTTATACATGACTTCATTTGATTATTCTTCAGTCTTCCATTCATTTGATGATGCAGCAAATATTTGTTCAGTGCCAGTTGCTTGCCAGCACTGTGCCCAGTACTGATTATATGACAAATGTCACAACATAGTTAAACCCTATAGTAGGAAGGCTAGGTTCTAGTGGTCCTCTTTCTTTTTTCTTTCCTCCTCATCCCATTAAATCCCTGTGACACCGGCCCCTTTAGTTCCACTAAATAGTTGTTAAGTTTTTGGAACATATAGGGTACCGTGGATACAGGATGAGGGGGACACAGTCCTGTCTGCAGTGAGTGGAAGAAAAGTTTACAAGTAATTCCAAAATAAGATTTTCAAAAAGATAATTATCAAGTATGTTGTTCTTGGTGCGTTGTTGAGACGTGTGATGGGAGAGATCATAGCACATTGCTGAGGTCTAGAAAAGCTTTGAGAAGCGGGAGACAGTTAAGATGGATCTTGGAAAGATGGGTTGAATTTTTTTTTTTTTTAAGATTTTATTTATTTATTTGAGACAGAGAATGAGAGAGAGAGAGTACATGAGAGGGGGGAGGGTCAGAGGGAGAAGCAGACTCCCCGCTAAGCAGAGAGCCCGATGCAGGACTCGATCCTGGGACTCCAGGATCATGACCTGAGCCGAAGGCAGTCGCTTAACCAACTGAGCCACCCAGGCGCCCCAAGATGGGTTGAATTTTTATAGGAGAGATAAGGCAGATTGAATGAAATGTCGATGATGGGTGAAGACCATGGAAGAAGCCAGGCAGGGAGAAGTGAGCACTGTATTTGGGGCCTGGGTGTTCGGGGGAAGTTGGGAAGGACCTTTGTTGCCAGGTTGGGAGTGTGCATTGAATGTTCACAGGGATGGGGAGCCACTGGAGGTGTATGGGCCCGGAGTGGTGATACTGGAGTAGGGAGAGACAAAAGTCAGAGAGAGGGTCTAGTTAAGAGCCTGTTGTCTAAGATTGTACTTAACCTGTCTGGGCCTAGTTGCCTAACCTATTAAACAAGAATAAGATTACACACAATCTGCCTGAAAGGGGGCATTTGGCAGGTGGTGTGCAACTTCTTCCACCTCTCCATCTCTGATCTGTGTACGTTTGGGAGATGTTAGGGGGCCTCAGGCAACTTCTTCCAGCTCTCCATCTCTGATTCTGTGTACATTTGGGAGATGTTAGAGGGCCTCAGGTCTGAAGCCCAGGTGAGCATCATTTCAGTCTAGTCGTCCAACTTGCATGGATTCTGGATATCTTTAGAGAAATTATACCAAGAAAAGCTCAATGTTACATTCCATTTTTCCTGTGATTTTTTTTTTTGCTAATGAATAATTTAATAAGTTTGATTTTTATTTGCACAGTGCTGTGAAATATTTTCAAGACCATTTTGTGAAGTTAAACTTCATATGTCCACGTCTCTTGTTTCAGGTGCTACCTGCTTCACTTTTTGCCATGCCTGTTGTCTTGCAGCTGCAGGTGTCTTTGTCAGGGCTGGAATAGCTGCATCTCTCGTTCCTTCAAAAGAGAAAAACTTTTCTACTTGGATTGAGACTCTCGGGGAAGTTATAGTTAAATAGGAGTTGTTTTGGGGCGCCTGGGTGGCTCAGTCGGTTAAGCGTCTGCCTTCGGCTCAGGTCATGATCATAGGGCCCTGGGATTGAGCCCCACATCGGGTCCCTGCTCATTGGGGAATCTGCTTCTCCCTCTCCCTCTGCCTTCTCCCCTCTGCTCATGCTCTGTCTCTCTCTCTCTCAAATAAAAAAATCTTTTAAAAAAAATAATCTTTAAAAAATAAATAGGAGATGATTCACTGATAGTAAGTTGGTGGATTAAAGAAGTTATAAGACCATTGTCTGTAGAAAACATGTTTAGCTTATTTGACCCAGATTTTCTTTCAGTTTTAAATATTTTTTTTTTATTAAAGATTTTATTTATTTATTTGAGAGAGAGAGAATGAGAGAGAGCAAGCACATGAGAGGGGGGAGGGTCAGAGGGAGAAGCAGACTCCCCACCGAGCAGGGAGCCCAATGCGGGACTCGATCCAGGGACTCCAGGATCATGACCTGAGCCGAAAGCAGTCGCTTAACCAACTGAGCCACCCAGGCGCCCTTCTTTCAGTTTTACATTACTTCTTCTTGGATTACCCAGATTCCATTCGTTGAAATTCTATACACTTTTCTCTTGTTTTCTGAGCTCTAAGAGTATAAATATTATCGTCCTTTTATTTTATTTTTTTTTTTTTAAAGATTTTATTTATTTATTTGACAGAGAGAGAGAGACAGCGAGAGAGGGAACACAAGCAGGGGGAGTGGGAGAGGAAGAAGCAGGCTTCCCGCTGAGCAGGGAGCCCGATGCCCCAGGCGCCCCTATTATCGTCCTTTTAAAAAGTTTAAAAGTAAAAAGTTTAAAAATCTTAGACATTGGCGTGCCTGGGTGGCTCAGTCGGTTCAATGTCTGACTCTTGGTTTTGGCTCAGGTCATGATCTTGGGGTCGTGGGATTAGGCTTCTCGCTGAGCTGGAAGTCCACTTGAACTTCTTTCTCTTCTTCTCCTTCTGCCCCTCCCCGCTGCCTCTCTCTCAAAAAAAAAAAAAATTTTTTTTTTTTTTTTAAATAAGGGCGCCTGGGTGGTTCAATCATTAAGCGTCTGCCTTTGGCTCAGGTCATGATCCCAGGGTGCTGGGATCGAGCCCCTCATCAGGCTCCCTGCTCAGCAGGAAGCCTACTTCTCCCTCTCCCACTCCCTGTGCTTGTGTTCCCTCTCTCGCTGTGTCTCTCTCTGTCAAACAAATAAAATCTTTTAAAAAAAATTTAAAAAATTGGGCGCCTGGGTGTCTCAGTTGGTTAAGCGACTGCCTTCGGCTCAGGTCATGATCCTGGAGTCCCTGGATCGAGTCCCGCATCGGGCTCCCTGCTCGGCAGGGAGCCTGCTTCTGCCTCTGACCCTCCCCCCTCTCACGTGCTCTCTCTCTGTCGTTCTGTCTCAAATAAATTTTAAAAAAATAAATAATTAATTAATTAGTTAAAAAAATAAATAATAAATAAAATGCCAAAGTTGCCAAAGTTAATGGCAAAGTTGTTTCCACTATTTAAAAAAATTTCTTTTTCTAATACTGAAGTTAACAATGTTCCTTATGGACAATACAGAAAAAAATAAAGAAGGAAGTAAGTATTGCCTATAATCTGATTGGTAGTTTTTATATCTTGTTGGATAGGCAGTTCAGGTTTTGAGTTTTGTTTAATATTCTATGACTATTTGTATTTCCTATTGCAGCTGTAACAAATTATCGCAAACTTAGTGGCTTAGAACAACACAAATTTATTGTTTTGCCATTCTATAGATTAGAAGCCCAACACTGGTCTCACTGGACTAAAATCAAGGTGATGGCAGGGCTATGTACCTTTCTTGAGACTCTAGAGGACAACTCATTTCCATGTCTCTTATAGCTTCTAGAGACCCCTACATTCCTGGATCATGGCCCCTTCCTCCATCTTCAACACCAGCAATGTGGGGCCAAGCCCTCACATCCCATAATTCTCACCTCCTCTTTTGCCTCTCTCTTACCCTGATCTCACTGAAATAATCCAGAATAATCTCTTCAATTCAAGGTCCTTTTTTTTTTTAATTTAAAATTTTTTAAAGATTTTATTTATTTATTTGAGAGAGAGAGACGGAGAGGCTTCCTCGGGGGAAGGCCGAGGCTTAACTGATTGAGCTACCCAGGCATCCCAAGGTCCTTTTAACCTATTTACCTCTGCAACCTATTTTTTTTTTTTTAAAGATTTTATTCATTTATTTGACAGAGAGAGACAGTGAGAGAGGGAACACAAGCAGAGGGTGTGGGAGAGGGAGAAGCAGGCTTCCCACTGAGCAGGGAGCCTGATGTGGGGCTCAATCCCAGGACCCTGGGATCATGACCTGAGCCGAAGGCAGACGCTTAACGACTAAGCCACCCAGGTGCCCCACCTCTGCAACCTATTTACATCCATTTGCCGTGCGAGGTTAACATATTCATAGGTTCCAAGAATTAGGACACAGACATTTCTGGGCATGCCATTGTTCTGCCTGCCACACCGATATGGTTCATGCATTCCTGAATTATTATATAGGTCTCTAAATTGTTTATTAGTTCTTTCTGGTATCGTTCCTTCACATTTTAAAACCATGTGCCCAGGGCGCCTGGGTGGCTCAGTTGGTTAAGCGACTGCCTTCGGCTCAGGTCATGATCCTGGAGTCCCTGGATCGAGTCCCGCATCGGGCTCCCTGCTTGGCAGGGAGGCTGCTTCTCCCTCTGACCCTCCCCCCTCTCATGTGCTCTCTCTCATTCTCTCTCTCTCAAATAAATAAATAAAATCTTAAAAAAAAAAAAAAAAAAACTCCATTTAAAACCATGTGCCCAGCTTTTAGAGTAATCTTAAATTGTAACAAATGATTTCTATTTAAATATTAATTAAGTGGGGGTGGGGAGGAAGGTCTGAAGTCAGAGTAGCCCAGAACCCCTCTGGGCATTTAAGATGGGGGGGGGCAGGCAGTCCAGAGGAGACAATGATGGTAAAAACTGTGCTGCCTTCAGATGTCTCTACCAGGTAGGGTGACAGCTACATGAGCAGCAGGGTTTAATCATGTTCCTGATGCTGAATTCTTATCCTGGGATATTGCTAGAGCTCATGTCTATGCCCAGTCTGAGTATTAGTTTCCAGAGTATAATGCCTAAAAAACAAAGTACTCAGCAAACAGGAAATCAAACCCAACCCAGAACATCTGCCCTGTGAGGAGAAATCTAGTTCTTATGCTTATTGTAAATGAAGAGACCTTGGGGTTTGCCTCTGCCCTCTGGGGCAAGTGCCAGGATGGGCTGGCAGCAGCCCTGAAATGGGAGGGTCTGGATTGAGAAGGAAGAGAGCTTATGTCTGGGCAAAAACTAAGAATAGATGGCAAGCCTGCATCCTGGGGAAGAATGAGTATGTCTTTTATGGTGCCTGTCCACAGTGTAGAAGATGGAGATACAAAGATAAGAGATGATTTGGGCCCCCGGGGAGCTTGCAGATTAGTGGAGAGACAGACAAATGCACTAATAACTGTCACATGAGTAATGGGGTAGATGTTGCTGATGACGTTACTGAAACCCGTCAAATACATGAAGACAGTGGTTGTGTTTATTTATAGCCTGATTGTCTCTGGGCTAAATGTTCCTTTTTAACGGCTTCTTGTATGGAATATTTCTTAGACCCCACATCATCCTGCATGACCATCTTTGGATACTTTTAGAGTGGCAGAGAGGCAACTCAATCTTTCCCTCACTTCCACATGTTGTTCATCGTCAAGTCCCATAGTCTTCCTCCGAAATGTCCTGAGCTAGACTGTTTCTTTCTGCTTTGGTCATTACCATCTTTGCTACTGAAGCATCTCCTGACATTTCTGTGGTTTCACTCTTGTCCTCCCAAACCAGAAGGATTCTTCTAAACCTCAGTTCTAAACTCGAGTTTTTGGGCCTCCAGTGTGCACCCCCTTGGCACTAGTTTACATTGCTATTAGAGCACAAGCCAGGTTCCCAGCCTCCACCTGCTCTTGGACTTCCGGGCATCCCTACTTTCTCTTTCCCATCATGCTCCCTCTCCAGTGGCCTCTGCCAGAATGCTTTTTCCTGATTTGTCCCTGCTGGTTCCTTCTTAATCAGATCTCAGTTTAATGGGCACCTTCTTAGAGAGGTCTTTCCTGATCACCCCATTAAAAATAGTCCTTCAGGCACTATTGCTGGGGAAATATAATTACAAACAAAATCTCCCAAGTGCTCTCCACAAAGGTAGTAGAGAAAGAAAACACTTTTATTATTGAATAAGCATTAAACCAGAACATGACGTGCATCACAGGCAATCCTCTAAGAGATTGTAAAGACAGAAAACAATCTCACCTTATTAGATAGCCAAGCAGATATAACTTGTTACGTACTTATTTTCAAAATAAATGATAACTAGTCCGTTAGTAAGAAGACTATGTGTATAGTGAGGTTGTGCCAATTTCGATGAGTTTCTGAGTCTCCATTCTATCTTGTAGCACATTAGCTTTGCCTGCCAGGTATGTGGCGTTGTATATTTCTGTGTGTTTGAGTAGGGTGTTGATAAAGTATTGCACAAGACAAAGTACATCGATTTTGACAGGGCCCCAGACTCCTCCCTCTGGTTCCATGTTGATTAATCAGCATTCTTTGGATCTCATTGACTCATACTGCTATAAATTCACCTTCTTTCGATTTCTTCTGTACAGAGATGTTTCTTGAGAGGCTTTACTCTTTCTGTCAGGATGTGTGATTCACTGGTGGAAGTGTCTGGAGTCTATGAAATGATCACTTTATTGTGTTTGGCCTTCAGCTCTCTTTGTATTTTATTTTCCCCTCTGTGAAGTGAAGGAACACTGAAGAAAAGTGGGAATTTAGTATTTCTGTTCCTCTCTTGTTACTATATGCTCTTTTAACTATTTAATCATAAAAGTATGGATTTTCCCCCATATGTATATATTTTTAACTTACTACATCTTTTTCCTGATTATGCAAGTAACATTTTCTTCTAGAACATATTTTGGCAAATATAAAAAAGCACAAAGAAATGTGAAACCTTGGGGCGCCTGGGTGGCTCAGTTGGTTGAGTGTCTGACTCTTGATCTCGGCTCAGGTCTTATCTCAGGGTTGTGAGTTCAAGCCCCACATTGGGCTCAAGCTTGGAGCCCACTTAAAAAAAAAAAGAAATGTAAAATCACTGGTCATTCTACCTCTCCATAACTGTCAACATTTTGATATATTTTCTTCCAGTGCGTTTTCTGTATATGATAATCCAGATCATTCCTCACGTGAATTTACAGAACATTTAGAACATTGTTCATGTCTTTGCTTAGTCTTAGAAAAATACCATTTTTCATGTCTGTGTTATTAGGTCAGATTTTATGAAAGCATTGTTTTGGTAGGTCAAAAATTTGGTTGACTATCAGAGTTTCATATGGTTTAACCTAATGTTTCACCAAATGGTGAAATCATTTATTTTCCTAATGTTATTTAGATTGTTTCAGATTTTCAATTAATATACACAACACTGTGATGAAAGTCTTTTACATAGTCTTTGCCTTAAGATTTCTAATTCTTTACAATCATTCCTAAGAGGAAAATTACTGAGACAAAGAATATTACCTGTCTTCAAGTTAGAAGGTACTTCTCTTTCTGGCTTGTGTATTTGCCCTTTTAAAATTGGGTTTTCCTTTTTTTTTTTTTTTTTTTAAAGATTTTATTTATTTATTTGAGACAGAGAGAATGAGAGAGAGAGAGCACATGAGAGGGGGGAGGGTCAGAGGGAGAAGCAGCCTCCCTGCCGAGCAGGGAGCCCGATGCGGGACTCGATCCAGGGACTCCAGGATCATGACCTGAGCCGAAGGCAGTCGCTTAACCAACTGAGCCACCCAGGCGCCCTCCTTTTTTTTTTTTTTAAGATTTTATTTATTTATTTGACAGATAGAGACACAGTGAGAGAGGGAACACAATCGGGGAGCGGGAGAGGGAGAAGCAGGCTTCCTGCTGAGCAGGGAGCCCCATGTGGGGCTTGATCCCAGAACCCTGGGACCATGACCAGAGCTGAAGGGAGACGCTTAATGACTGAGCCACCCAGGTGCTCAATCTGTTTTCTTTTTTAAAATTGCAATGGTAATTGATATTTTCAGGGCAAATCTCAAGCCTTATACTCAATGTCCTTTGCCATTAAAACATCCCACCAGGGTGCCTGGGTGGCTCAACTGGTTAAGCATCTGCCTTAGGCTCAGGTCATAATCCCGGAATCGAGTCCTGTGTCAGGCTTCCTGCTCAGTGGGGACTCTGCTTCTCCTTCTCCCTCTGCCCCTTCCCCCTGCTCATGCTTGCTCTCTCTCAGATAAATAAAATCTTTTTTTTTTTTAAAGATTTTATTTATTTATTTGACACAGAGAGACACAGCGAGAGAGGGAACACAAGCGGGGAGAGTGGGAGAGGGAGAAGCAGGCTTCCTGGAGCAGGGAGCCCGATGCGGGGCTCGATCCCAGGAACCTGGGATTATGACCTGAGCTGAAGGCAGCCGCTTAACGACTGAGCCACCCAGGCGCCCCTCAAATAAATAAAATCTTAAAAAAAAAAAAAAAAAAAATCCCACCAGACCGTATGAATGTCAGTGAGCAACTTCTCCTTGGGTCTCTTCACAGAACAGCAAGGTTGGGGCCTCCTGGTGTATCTGAATGCTCTGCTAAGAGGGTCTTGTGGCAGGGATTTTCAAGATTGGCATCACCTATTTTCCTATTCATAATAAATCTAGATTTTTAGTTCTTTATGTCAGACATTTACCATTATTTTGTTTTGAAAAAATTCAAATTTTTCCATATATTCAGTAAATTGCTGACTTATTGCCCATTTGCTTCTGCTAGCCACTATTATGGCATATCCAGTAACAACAGATAATGTTTGTTGAGCATCTAGTATCTATTATGCGTAGTCCTAAGCGCTTTACACACATTTGATTTTTTAAAGAACCCTATGGGAAATTGTGACGGTAGGTGGGTTTGGGTAAACTGCTTCTGGGCACCACTGGGCAGTAGAGACCCATGACAGTTCTGACTCAGAATTGCAGACATTGGCTGTTGTGGTTTACCTCCTCCGTGTATGCATCATTTTAACTCTTGGTCCTGATTCCTCAGCGCATATATGTTTTGGGAGCATGTGTATGATCATTTTAGAAGCTAGAAATGATCTTTCTGTGATTTTTGAATTGGAAAAAAATGTCTTATTGGTTATATAGACTCAATGGGATTTTATGCTACTGGTTTATGTCCTATATTCTGAATGTGGGTTTATATTTTTTTTAATCTATGGGGTTTTTTGTTGTTTTTGGTCTCATTTTCTAGGTCCAAAAGCTGCTTTGTATGTGCCCAGTAGACTTCCATGGGATCTTCCAATTGGATGAAAGACGAAGAGATGCGGTGATCGCATTAGGCATTTTTCTCATTGAATCTGATCTTCAGGTAAGTCTTTACTACATTAAAAGTGTTTTTGCAGTGTAAATGGGGGAGTGTAATTAGAATTTAAATTTGTACCTGCTTATATTTATCTAAAGCAGTACTAGAAGAATGCATATGAACCTAATAAAAGTGGTTAGTGATAGTGAGGCAGAGTGGGTAGAACAGGCAGGAGTAATTTAATTAGTTTAATTAATGTACACCCTCTTATTAAGAAATTTTGTTTTTCAAACTGTGTGAATAATTAAGTTGTTAAAGTGGTTTTTGATGGTTGTTACTGTGTTTTGTTTGGCCAGAAAGTTAATTAAAATGCTAAATGAAGTAATTGTGTGCCCTCCAGAGTAGACTTGATTTTCAATCTAAGGTCAAATGTTCGTTGGTCAGACTGAGTAA
This sequence comes from Neomonachus schauinslandi, assembly GCF_002201575.2. Taxonomy (NCBI): domain Eukaryota; kingdom Metazoa; phylum Chordata; class Mammalia; order Carnivora; family Phocidae; genus Neomonachus; species Neomonachus schauinslandi. The sequence goes on from NC_058416.1 coordinate 65,755,155, forward strand.
CCATTTTTTTTTTCCCTTCCAAAGGATGGTGTTCTTTGAGATAACTTTGACATAGTACAATCTTGTTCAGAACTGTGATAGATATAGGGGCGCCTGGCTGGTGCAGTCGATGGAGTGTATGACTCTTGATCTTGGGGTTGTAAATTCAAGCCCCACGTTGGGTGTAGAGATTACTTAAAAGTAAAAAAGTCTTTTTTAAAAAATATTTGAGAGAGAGGGAGTGAGTGAGAGAGAAAGCACGAGTTGGGGGGGGAAGGGTGGGGGGAATAGGAAGCAGACTCCCCACTGAGCAGGGACCTGGATTCGGGCTGTATCCCAGGACCCAGGGATCATGACCTGAGTTGAAAGGCAGCTGCTTAACCAGCTGAGCACCCAGATGCCCCTAAAAATAAAACAAAATCTTAAAAAAAAAAAAAAAGAACTGTGATAGATATAAAATAAGTTTTAGAGTACATATTAATGTATCTTTTAGAGGTGATTTGAAAATCAGTGTTGTGGCTCCAACAGAAAATGATGTGGCCTTGTTTTTTTTAGTACTTCCAAGGCTAATTGAAGCAAATGGTTAATCACTGAATACAGAATCTATTATTTGTTTGTTTATTTTTATCATTATCAAGAATCACTTTTAATTCCATGTTTAATCATGCTATGTTAGGAAAATAAGGATGTTAGATATTTAAATTTTTATTTATCTAAAAATGCTTACGTCCTGGAAATTCTTTTTTTTTTTTTTTTTAAGATTTTATTTATTTGAGAGAGAGAGAGAGAGAGCATGAGAGGGGGGAGGGTCAGAGGGAGAAACAGACTCCCAGCCGAACCGGGAGCCCGATGTGGGACTCGATCCTGGGACCTGAGCTGAAGGCAGTTGCTTAACCATCTGAGCCACCCAGGTGCCCCTGTCCTGGAAATTCTACTTCAGTAGGATTAATATTTTTGACAGGGTATTCATTCATTTGAAAAAAAATTAAGCATTTTAGAGCAGTAGTTTGAAAATTAAATCGGTTGTTTGACCAAGGCCACATGAAAAACCAAAATTAGATGCATATAAACTGCATTTTAATTATTTTCCTATTTTTTTATAAATGTGAAAAGAAAAAAAATCATATCTCCTTTTTGCAAAGTCTTATTTAAATTTAAATATAAAGGGAGGAAAAGAATTTTTAAAATAATCTGTATGAGAAACTGCTATCCAAATGTGTATTAATCGAAAATATCTTTGGCAAAATTAATAGATTTACCTGTAAGTCCCTAATATTTGTGGTAGGCTTTTTAGAGTGGCAAGGAAGAGACAAATACAAATTACGTTGGTGTAATTTGGGTTTCTGGTAAAGCTTGGCGGGACCTGGGGTCACAGCTCCTTGAGCCATGCAGTCTGCCAGAGCTTCTAGGAAGCCCACTGACCTCACCACACAAGGAGAGGGGCCCCGCAGGCCTTACCAGCCCCCTGAGTCCTAGGGACCAGCTTTCTCTTGGTTCACCTGGTGTTGATGTTCTCTGTCTCCAACCAGGATGGGCTGTGGTACTGGCCTCCAAGTCCAGTCAATGGGCTGCCCTGGCAGCAGCTGTGGCCAGAGTAGCAGAAGTAGTTCACTCCTACCTGCTACAAAAGCCATCACAGGTTCTACAGGATAGAACACCTGGGGTCACTTCCTCTGCAGGGAGCCATGCCTTACACATCCTTTGGAATTTTGTGCCTCTTAGTACAATGGGATCCTGGACAGATGTAGCCATCTCCTTCATCTGATTTAGAGGAAAAGTTGTTTTTGCTAAAGAAAGTTCTCTATTTGTTGTGGTTATGTATTGTGGTGGAACAAACTACCCCAAAATTTGGTGGCTTAATACAATAGGTTGGTTTTTGTTTTTTCTCTTTTCTCATGAATCTCCAATTTAGCTGGAGCACAGAAGAGTCACTGTCTCTGCTCCATTCAGTGTCACCTGGAGTGGCTGGAAGGCTGGGGGCTAGAATCACCTGAAGGCTTGTTCATGCACAAGGGTGTGGGTTGATCCTGGCTATTGGCTGGGACCTAAGCTGGGTTGCTCAGCCAGGGCACCCCTATGTACATGGCCTCTCCATGTGGCCTGGGCTATGTCACTTTGTCACAATGTAATGTCTGGGTCCCGAGGGCATGTGTCCTGAGAAAAAGCCAGATAGATGCTGTTACTGTCTTCTTTAGCCTGGGAAGTCGTCTCTTAAACTACAGTTGACCCTTGAACAACACAGGGGTTAGGGGCACTGACCCCCTGTGCAGTTGAAAATCCACATGTAACTTTTGACTCCCCCAAAACATAACTACTAATAGCCTATTGCTGACCAGTAGCCTTACCAAAAACCATAAAGTAAGCTAGAGAAAATGTTATTAAGAAGACTGTAAGGAAGAGAAAATACATTTACAGTACTGAAAAAAATCCATATACAAGTGGACCTGTGCACTTCAAACCCATGTTGTTCAAGAATCAACTGTATTTTCTAAAAACACCAGAAGCAAGTTACTAAGGCAGCCCATTTTCCAGGGGAGGTAAATTTGACTCTACCTTTCCATGGAAGGAGTGTCACAGAATTTGGAGCCATATTTTCAGTATTACCACATGTTTTGTTTTGTTTTCAGTATTTCAGAATATCAAATAGTATCCCCCTTCTCAGGAGTACACTTAACCTAATCCTTAACTGGAACAGTTATAAATAGGGAAACAACCAAAAGAGTCAGTCATGGAAGGTTATGAAGTGACATGTTGACTGGCTAGTTTGGAAACTAGAAGAAAGTAGTTTTTGTATTGGCTAATGATGGCTATAAAGTCTAATGCTCAATTTGGGAAAAGCAAAAGGAAACATGAAACAGAAAATTAAAAAAAAGAAAGAAAAAAAAAAGGACAAAGGCCATGAATAACAGAAGCATCACCAAGTTTAGAAGCTTATGGCTGTGACCTTCCCTCAGTCTAGAGGATCTGATCCTGGGGCCCACTGAAGGGCTTGCGGCTCTCTGAACACTCTTGTTGAAGGCAGTTTGGAGAGTGTGTGCGCACACATACCTTCTTGTGGAGAGGCCCTTGCTGGGGGCCTAGCCCCCAGCGAGGGCCGGAGCCGGGCTGGACATTCAGCAGCAGAAGGGCAGATTTTAGCCCTTCCTTAGGCACCCCTGGTGCAGGTGATGTGATAACTTCCTGATGCCACCTGCTGCTGCTGCCATATGGAAACAGGAAGGATGCCCATCCACACAAACATCCATCTTTGAGATGATTAGGATGCGTATGCTTTACTACCAGCCGCACTTGTATTAAATATAATTTTTTTTTTTTTTTAAGCACAAAGATTCTGTGGTTCCTTACCTTCTTCGACTGCTTAAAGGTCTTCCGAAAGTGTATTGGGTAGAAGAAAGCACAGCTCGGAAAGGCAGAGGTAATTTTGTATAAATTTTTCCCTGAACTCCGGGAAGAGCATGTATGCTCACAGTCTGTATGGATCAGGTGTTTAATCATAATAATGCATCAGGTACAATGTTTCTAGCTGGTTCCACTCTTGGCTGTGAGACAACTGCCTGTCTGCAGCAGCATGGGCTATGCCTACTCATTGTTGTCCAGAGCCCATGGGGGCGAGGGCAAGGCTGAGAAAACTGGCTTTGCATTGCACTCTGGGAGTGAACAGGAACTTGGAGACCTTCATGAACCTTTTCTCATGTCTCCTTGCCAGAATTGGGTCCCCTGCCCATCCCTCAACCAGTCTCTGTTACCCTTAGATGAATAGGCTCACTCCTGGAGTGCATCAAGTTCTCCAGATTGCATCGCTACTACTCAAAAAGGAAGGGTGAGATGGATGTCCAGGACTTGAACACCATATTCACTGTGAACAGTTGATCATTTTGTTGCTGTTGCTGAGTTTTAGTTAAATTTTGTACCTTTAAAAATAGTATATAAGTCCACTATGTGCCAGGCGTTGTGCTAAGCACTTGTAACCCTGATGTTCTTATATACTGATTTCCCAAGACTCCCATATGAGTTTGGGACACCTCCAACATTCTAGAGATCATGACCCTGGAGACCGAGGTTTTCTTATAATCTCCCTATGTGAGACCTGAGGTCCACTTTCAGACATAGCAGAGGGTTGGTGTCTATAGAGAAGGCCCTTGTCCTTTTCATTGGTGGCATGGCACTAGTTTGTTGGGTGGGCTCAGCCTGCTAAAGATGGGTTTTGCTGTTCTCATGAACATCTGCTTGTGCCTATTCCTCTCCTTTGGGTTTCATCATTTCTGGTAACCTATTGTGCCTGAAACTGACAGACTCCAAATTATGCACATACCCTGGAATTTAAAGGACTACAATTTTTTATATTGAAATGTAGTTGACATACAATATTATATTAGTTCCAGACATACAACATAGTGATTCAAAGTTTATATACATTACAAAGTGATCACAATGATAAATCTAGCTTCTGTCAGTCTGTCACCACACCAAGTCATTACCTGTTATTGATAATATTCCATATGTTATACATTGTATCCCTATATCTTCTTTGTTTTAGACCTGGGAGTTTGTCCCCTTTCCCTATTTTGCCCATCCTCCCAGCCTGAAGGACTACAGATTAAATAGAAAGCATTGCTAAAAAACTTCAAACATCTCTGTCCACTACTGTTATCTAATTTGGGGAGAAGTAGAATAGCAGTAGAAGTTGATTCTATTTTCTTTTCTTTCAAAGCAAGTATTACTTCTCTGTACATGGACTCCCACTAGGATGAAAGTTTTGGCACTATTTGAAACATTGTTAGAGATATATAAATGTCCAACTATTAGGTAACATTTCACTCTTTTATTTTTATTTAGGCAGTATGATTTATGCTTTTAAACTCTAGAGGAGTACTTCTCAAAGTGCCATCTGGGACCAGCAGCATCAGCATCACCTGGGAACTTGTCAGAAATGCAGATTGTCAGTCCCCACATCAGAGTTACTGAGGAATTAGAACTCTGGGGCTAGGGAAGCTGGCAGTCTGCATTTTAATAAGCCTGCAGGTGATTCTGATCACACTCAAGTTTAAGAAGGACCTAGAGCTGCATCTTAAAATTATAGGTACAGAAGTGAACACGTAACAATCTTCTGCCATGTGCTATGAATAGATCTTGGTTAAATAATCAATATTCAAAATTGATTAAATATTTAATAGGGATTAGATCTACACAGAAATGATTCTGACATTTTTAAGGTGCACACCATAGAAGCACTGGTTAGCTTTTGGTCTTTTAGGTCCAGTGATCCCTTCCCAACCTTGAGGCCATGCTCCTGAGAACCTCCCTATGAAGAGGTCGGTAGTGGAAGGGCTTAAAAACCTATTAGGAATAGAGCAAATCTTTGGAAGCTCTTAGTTAGGATTTTCTCCACTTGTCAAAATAAAGCAGAAAAGAAATATAAACATTTAATTCGGTTTAAAGTAGTGGTAATTGATACTTGATGGTTAGCCTCCATATACCATCTCTTATACTCTATCAAGATTGGTTTCTCACCCTGGGTAGAAATTTAGGTCAGGAATAAAAAATGGAGTCTGTCATGTTGAGAAACTGTATAATCTCAAACTATAAATTGCCAGAAACATTTAAGTTTATTGAACCAAAACATTCTATTAAAAGAAAAGTTAGGGGTATTTCTCAGCAACCATGTTGGGCCCATATCTGTTCTTTTGAGGTTCACCTCAGTGAGGGCAGCCATCCCTGTAAACCGGTCTCTTGGCAGGCCCTGTGAGAGAGGGAACTTACCGAATTGGATGGCCCATAGGTATGGTCCAGTGTCTCAGTGGTAATGATCTGACTCGTGTCTGTGTGCCTTCCAGCCACCCTCCCGGTTGCAGAGAGCTTCAGCTTCTGCTTGGTCACTTTGCTGTCTGATGTGGCTTATAGGGACCCCTCACTTAGGGATGAGGTAAGTGTGTGGTGAATTGGGTGCCTTTCTTTCTCTTTCTTTCTTTCTTTCTTTTAAGATTTTATTTGAGAGAGAGAGAGAGAAAGCACAAGCAGGGGGAGGGGCAGAGGGAGAGGAAGCAGCAGACTCCCCGCCGAGCAAGGGAGCTCAATCCCAGTACCCCGAGATCATGACCTGAGCTGAAGGTAGACTTTTAACCGACTGAGCCACCCAGGCGCCCCTGGAGTGCATTTCTATATAGTCAAAAAGAGTCCCAAAGTAATGAAAAGAGTAAAAAAAAAAACTTTGAAGTGATTGGGTTGTTTTAGTTGATTTATTTTGTACTAACACACCTAAGAAATGTTGAATACTTGCTTACAATACTTTCCAGGTTACCCAGTGACCTCTTGACTCTTGTCTCATCCAGCTTTCCCCATAGCCCTGTGAGGTCGGCAGCAAAAGGCAGATGCAGCTCACTTTCCTGACTCTCTGTTGGGGATTCATTCATAGAAGGGAATTATCTAGATAGTTGAAATTATACACAGATTTTAAGTACCCAGATTTTTTTCATTTTAGTTTATTTTGTTGAAATGTTACTTAAATGTCTTTCATACTCTTCTCCTTTTTAAACAAAGAATACAATCATAACCTAAACTTTTTCTTAATGAGATTTTTTATTTTGAAAATCAGTTTGTATATGCTGCTATCCTCAGGTCCTGCCAAGGAGTGCCAGTTGCTTGTCAGTATGTTAAACGTTTCTGGCTAGCTATGCTTTTTGAGTTCTTGTATCTGTTTTTTAATTTTTAAAATCTCTTTCCTTAATCAAACTGTAAATTCTGTTGTATTTCTGCCATTAACGTTCTTCTCCATCCTTCTTTCTTAGTTAGGTTCTTTATTTGTATATTAGAATTGTATATCATTATTTCAGAAGTTAGCAGGCTATAAGTTAAGGGCTTTTTTATAAATAACATTTATCAAAATGTCAATACTGAAGATGACGGTATAACTTTAATACACCAAATGGAGAAAGTCTTGCATTTCAAGTCTTCATATGTTATTCAGCATCATTTAACATTAGCAAAATGTCAGAAATTTACCTGGATTAGGAACACATTATATAAGACCAATTTTATTCTCTTCTTTGCCTGGGGTTTCCTCCAAGACTGGTAGTAGAGGGAAATAAGGTAGATGGAGTCTAGTTGATCTTCATCAAGGCATTAGAGAAACACCCTCCTGACATCCTAGATCTAGAATATGGGCTGAAGGCCAACACAATCTGGAAGGTTTGTGGAGCTGTCCAAAGGACTACCGCAGAGGGTGCCAGCCCAGCAGAAGCCTCCCCTAGCCTACCCCCCTACCCCCTACCATTGAAGCAAAATGAGCCAGGGCCATAAATGAAGATTCAGAAAGCAAGTAGGTTTCATTCTGTAGATGACACAATACTGGGAATCAGAGACCAGTATGGTGAACTAAAGCTAATCCCCCAAGCTTTGGTGGCATCAATGACAGGCAAAAAATACCAATAGCATCAGTAGAGGTGTAAAAAAGATTCAAGTATTTTATGTGTCAGTAAGCTTACTGAGCCAGCAGAGTGAAGTGGCTGCTGAAAAGCTAACATCATGTACATGGAAGTCTAGACTATGTTTTGAGTGTGGTGATTACTCAGGGTGAGTCCTAACATCCCTGGAATATTAAGGTATTTTCCTGAGCCCCACAATTTGAGACTGTTTCTGACACATGGGACTACTGTGAAATCAGAAGCAGGCACTCAGCATCATAAAGGATATATAATCCTAAGGAATGGATTAACAGAAATATTTGCCATGAAAAGAGATTTGGGGACCTATACTTGTTTCTGGAATATGGGAAAAGGAGTGGCTCCAAGGGCCAGGGGCACAAGCCCCAGAGGACAATATCGGCCCAGAGTTAGGAGGCACTCTGGACCAACCTAGGGGGGGCAGTTTCTGTTCCTGGAAGGTCAGCTGATTGGCCACTCGGCAGAGCTGTCATTCGGGGATTTATGTATCAGATATGGGTATGGACACTTTAATGTGTAAAGCTCCTTCTAATTCTGAATGAATTTTGTGGTACTTACCTGATTTTGTTTATAAATTTGTCTTTTCTGTTTCCGTGGCTATTACAGATTTTAGAGGCGCTTTTGCAGGTTTTGCATGTCCTTTTGGGAATGTGCCAGGCCTTGGAGATTCAAGAAAAAGGTATGATTCTAGATCTGAGGCTTTTTTTTTTTTTCATAATGGGTTTGTGATTACTTCTTTTCTGTGCTTTACTATTTGTGTACCTGATGGATGAAACCCTCCTGAATTAGTTTGCCTTCATTGAGTGTTAGCTAAGAGGACACATGGGGGTCATGAGCACAGCTCTGCTACCTGAATACCAGGTGACCTTAGACAAGTCACTTCACCCTTCTTGGGCCTCAATTTCTTCACTTATAACATGCCCGACTGCCTCTAGCATAAGGCTACCAACATAATCCCGGGGGACGAAATATATTGTTTAAGTATAGTAAAGGTACCTGATAACAGGGCTTACCTGTGTTACTAATTTGGGTGTACCATGCATAGATTGAGACCTGCCAAAAAGAGCAGCTGTGTGTGACAGAGATGTAGTCTGAAGTTGTGCAGATCAGCCGCTGACCTGTTGATGTGACTTGTTCTGACCCGTCACATTTGCTAGGGGATGGGTTGTGAGATGTCAGCCAACGTTACAAGCTGGTGCAGCACAAGTCTCTCCCAGGCAACTTTCTTTTTTTTTTTTTTTTTTTTTTTTTT
>NC_058416.1:65763924-65910375 GCF_002201575.2 Neomonachus schauinslandi
TTTTTTTTTTTTTTTTTTTTTTTTTTTTTTTTTTTAAGATTTTATTTTTTTATTTATTTGAGAGAGAGAGAATGAGAGACAGAGAGCATGAGAGGGAGGAGGGTCAGAGGGAGAAGCAGACTCCCTGCCGAGCAGGGAGCCCGATGCGGGACTCGATCCCGGGACTCCAGGATCATGACCTGAGCCGAAGGCAGTCGCCTAACCAACTGAGCCACCCAGGCGCCCCCAGGCAACTTTCTGATATCGGAACATTTTCACTTTGTCTTCTAGAATACCTTTGCAAATACGCGATCCCGTGCCTGATAGGAATCTCACGAGCGTTTGGGCGTTACAGCAACACAGAAGAGTCTCTCCTTTCAAAACTGTTCCCCAAAGTCCCTCCTCATTCCCTCCGAGTCCCTGAGGAGCTTGAAGGTGTGCGGAGGCGATCCTTCAATGACTTCCGCTCCATCCTCCCCAGTAATCTGCTGACGGTGTGTCAGGAAGGTACCCTGAAGAGGAAGACCAGCAGCGTGTCCAGCATCTCTCAGGTGGGGCTGCACGCCTGGGAGGCAGGCAGAGAGGTCAGGTCTTATTAAGTGCTCACTCGAAGAAAATCCCACTGGCATGCTGGTCAAGGAACTTCACAAAACAGAAAAGGTTCTCACTGGAATTCTGTGTAATACAAGGGCTTGCTTTGGCCTTTTAAGATTTATAAGTGATTTCATCTCCTAGTCATGAAGTATTTATTTCCTAGCAGTTCGGTGCCAAGCTCTATTCTGAGTGGGAGACAGTTGGTGCCCTTAAGAAGTATATAATTGACTCATGGAGATGAGCTAAAGACACTAAATGCTAAGAATAATTCATCTCAGTAATGAAGTATAAAATATATGGCTAAACACGAAGAATTTAGGGACATGGTATACAGTAGAGAACACTTAGGTAAGGTGGGCTTCAGGGAGGAGGTGAGGCGTGAACCAGGACTGGAGGTACAAATGTTGGGCTGGCAGAGAGAATCTTGTCTAAGGAGAAACTGACAGCGGTTTGACTGGCCTTTTCTAATCTGTAAGGCGGCTTTGTGTTTCAGGTCAGCCCTGAACGTGGGATGCCCCCTCCCAGCTCCCCTGGAGGATCTGCCTTTCACTGCTTTGAAGGTGGGCTTCACTTTTCTGACAGGAATATTGACCTGGTACTTGAAGAGCAGGTTCACTGTGACTTGTCTTGACATAAAAGATGCTAATAATAACACTCTGCTGTCATGCATTTAGAGAGTCAAGCTTTTAGAAAGCATTTACTTTCTATTTTTGTTTAAACTTCTTAAAATTTAATTTTAAAATATTTCAAATGTGGAGAAAAGTGTAGAAAATAATATACAGACCCCCCTTCGTGCTCCGTGGGAAGCCTGCTTCTCCCTCTCCCACTCCCCCTGCTTGTGTTCCCTCTCTCGCTGTCTCTCTCTCTGTCAAAAAATAAATAAAATCTTAAAAAAAAAAATAAAGTCATTAAGTATGTAAATAATATTTTTTTAAAATAATAATGATACGAGTAGTACTTTTTTTTTAAGATTTTTATTTATTTATTTGACAGAGACAGTTGTTTTCAAGATTTTATTTTTAAGTAATCTCTACACCCAACAAGGGGCTCGAACTCACAACCCCAGGATCAAGAGCTGCATGCTCTACTGACTGAGCCAGCCGGGCACCCCAAGTCTGATTTTTCTTACAGTTGGTCTCTCTTCTCTTTCCAGGCCCTTTTCTTTTCTTTTTTTTTTTTTTTTTTTATTTTGAGAGAGAGAGAATGAGAGACAGAGAGCATGAGAGGGAGGAGGGTCAGAGGGAGAAGCAGACTCCCTGCCAAGCAGGGAGCCCGATGCGGGACTCGATCCCGGGACTCCAGGATCATGACCTGAGCTGAAGGCAGTCACTTAACCAACTGAGCCACCCAGGCGCCCCTCCAGGCCCTTTTCTACAGAGCTGTAAGAATGTTTTTAAAGAGTTATTTCTTAAAAGCATAAATCATTTCCACCTTAAAAACTTTCAGTGACTCCCTCCCTGCATGAATCCCAAATCTTAGATCCTTGACTCTGCAGTTCCTGTCTTCTGCCTCCATCTCTGCCCACCACACACTGGCTCTGCCACGCAGGGCTTAGTCCCCATTTCATGGCATCTATCTGGGAGGTGCCCTCTAATCACAAACTCCTTATCTTCTTTTCTATTATTATTTTAAAAAGAAACTTGTATATACTTTAGGTATATAACACGATGATTTGATATACATGAACATGCTGAAATAATGACTCCAATCACATCCTTCTTTTTTTTTTTAATATAGAAACGTAAAAGGTTGCTTAACCGATTTTAATAACATGACATAAAGCCCCTACACTTGATAGAATCGTTATGCAAAGTACATAGATGAATACTGTCTTCTTTTAAAAATATAAAATAAATAAGCAAGACATGTGAAAATAGGCAAGTTTCATTAAATAAATGAAAATTTTAAAAAAAGAAACTTTTGCTTTCCATATCATTTGAAGAAGGGAAATTATCATTTTAAACAATATTCAAGTTTATTAAACAAATTTAAAAAAAAGTATTATAAAATGTTTAACTGTCATCAGCTTCGAGGTTTATGTTGCTCCCGAATTTTGCATATAACTGAACTTTCAGATCCGCTAACACTCGCTGAATTGATTCCACTCTGGCTTCTAAGACGTGGATTTCTTCTTGCAAATTTTTCTTTGCTTCTTCTAACATTTCCTGTGTTTCTTCTTGAGAATGGCTAATGAAAACATCACCAATTTGATAAGGTATCATTAAGCAATCATCATCTGCAAGCATGATGTCCTCACAAGCATCTTCTAAATTCTGGAGTTGTTTCTTTTTTACTTCTATTTCCTCCTTCAGCTCTGTAATTCTACTTGTATTCCATGCAAATTTGTTTATCTTTTGTTGATCTTCAAAAGTAACATTGACATCTTCTGCAGCCGCCTTCTTCATGGTGGCCGCCATCTTGGGACTGGACCAATCACATCCTTCTCCTCATGGTTACCATTTCTCTCTTTCTTTCTTTTTTTTTTTTTTTAATGTAGTGATAGCACCTGAAATCTACTCTCTTAGCAACTTCCCAGTATTTGATGCCATGTTAAATATTGTCATCATTCTATGCATTAGCTCTCTAGACTTATTCATACTACTTAACTGCAACTTTGTACCCTTGACCACCATCTCCCCATTTCCCCCATCTCCCTGCCCCCTGGTAATGATTGCTCAGCTCTCTGCTCCCATGTATTCGACTTTTTTAAGTGTCTGCATATAAGTGAGATCATGCAGTTTATTTTCTGTCCATGTCTGGCTTATTTCACTTCGAGTAATGTCCTTAGGTTTATCCATGTTGTTGCAAACAGCAAAATCTTTCTCAAGGCTGAATAATACTCCTTTATGCGTGTGTGTGTGTGTGTGTGTGTATCCAGCACTTGTGAATGAATATGAATAAATAAATATTTATGAATAAATATATGTGTGTGTAAATACACCTATTTATACACGTTTGACACACACTCCTTACCTTCTTCCCTGCCTACTTGCTTTAAACCAACTTTATTCTCACTCTTTCCTCATTCATTCCCTCCTTCACTGGTCATTTATGATGTTGGCCTCCAGCATCTCAACTGCTGTCCATATTATTGCCCATCCTCTGTTGTAAGTTGCCTGTTTGCTCCCCTGGGACCCATTCGCCTTTAGTCAGGTCAGCATAGCATCACAAGCATCAGAGAAGTACACACCAGCTTTGACACAATCAGGATCAACTCAACTCTGCGTTTTCTGTGCTGCAGGGCTTCAGAAAGTAATAAAATTTATTATTTGTTTTTTAATGGGTTGATATTTGTCTATCACTATTTAATATGAAAATATTACAAGCTTGTTTATTTTCTACTCATAGTCTCCTATTATAGATTTCTAATAATGGATTTTCAAACAATTATAGGCATTTGGGGTTCATGTTTATTTGTAAGTGTTGGACAATTGCCTTTATTTTTGTTCTGATTTTGAAACATCTAATAATGTGCATTTTTGTTCTAATTTTGGTGGTAAAATATCTTGGGGTCCTGTGGACCTGAAATTTACATCTGTCAACCTTTAAAAAGATGTAATACTTAAAAAAAAAAAAGTATTACTTTTTTTTTTTCTTCCTACATTAAGTTATACTGTCTGTGTTGAAAATACTACGACATGATTGTATCTGAGCTTTGATGTGAAACACTCCCATGAGAGGCATCATTCTCAAGGGATTTGAAATTCAGCCTTTACTTGTTCATTAAAAAACAATAAACAAAAGCAAAGTCTATGACTTTGTTGGTTATTGAGGGAATCAGCTTGAGGAAGTATCCTGGTTGTGTGTGAATGTGACTGACTTTCTGGTTTTCTTCCCTGCCAGTCTCTTACTTACCTGATGGGAGTGCCCTGGAACCTGATTTCTACTTCTCCACCATCAGTTCCAGCTTCTCAGTTTCTCCTCTTTTTAATGGCATCACCTATAAGGAGTTCAATATTCCACTAGAAATGCTTCGAGAACTCTTAAACTTGGTAAGGAAAGCATTGGTGGTTAAACAGATCTCGTGTACTTCAATCAGTAAAATTGCTAGTGGTGTAAGCATGGCTTTTTTTTTTTTTTTTTAAAGATTTTATTTATTTATGTGACAGAGAGATACACAGCAAGAGAGGGAACACAAGCAGGGGTACCGGTAGAGGGAGAAGCAGGCTTCCCGCAGAGCAGGGAGCCTGATGCAGGGCTCGATCCCAGGACCCTGGGATCATGACCTGAGCTGAATGCAGACGCTTAATGACTGAGCCACCCAGGCGCACCAAGCATGGCATTTTTTTTTTTTTCTTTTTGTTTCATTTTGGTTTTTTTAGAGAGAGAGAAGTGAGTGGTTTGGGGAGGGGTAGAGGTAGACAGACAGAGGGAGAAGGAGAGAGGATCTCGAGCAGACTCTGCTGAGCGTGGAGCCCAACACAGGGCTTAATCTCACGAGCCTGAGGTCATGACCAGAGCCAAAATCAAGAGTTGGACGCTTAACCAACTGAGCCACCCAAGCACCCAAGCCTGTTGTTGTTGTTGTTGTTATTTTTCCCAAACGAAAAACTAGGAGTTTTTCAGTATTTCAGAATATAACTTAGAAGTCATAATTTTTTTTTTTTTTTAAAGATTTTATTTATCCATTTGACAGAGAGAGACACAGCAAGAGAGGGAACACAAGCAGGGGGAGTGGGAGAGGGAGAAGCAGGCCTCCCGTAGAGCAGGGAACCCGATGCGAGGCTCAGTCCCAGGACCCTGGGATCATGACCTAAGCCGAAGGCAGATGCTTAACGACTGAACCACGCAGGTGCCCAGAAGTCATAAATTTTTGATGGAAGAAGGGAAGAGTAACATTCATGGAGTCATTTTTGCAGTGTTTTCATTGACTCCTTGCAGCACTCATGTGGGAGAGGCAGGCATTCATCCCCATTTTAGAGGTAAGGCAATCAGTGCCAAATACATCAAGCATCCATCGGCGAAGGGCAGGGCTGGGGCTCAGTCCCAGGGAATCTGACCCAATGCCTAGTTCCTATTGCACCTGACTCCTTCCCATGGCCTGATATTTTTAAATCAATACGAAACCTTTATTTTTCATATTTGGATACCTTGGGATGACCTCTGAGGTGACATCAGAGAAGACATTGGTGCCATTGTCCCAATCCTGAAATAGATGGGTCTCGGATCCAAGGGCTCTGAAGTTGTTATGATTGAGCTGAGTTGCTTTGAGACAGAGTCAAGGGGGTAGATAAGGATAAAGACGTTGTCATGGACAGACTCTAAAAATGAGACTTTCTCCTTTGGAAAGAATGAGAGGGTCTTCCTCAGTGTGGAGTGTGAAAGGAAATCCCTCCAGGAGATGGCTTTAGGCTGAAGATATATGAAGACATTAAAGCAGGGGCACCTGGGTGGTTCAGTTCATTGAGCATCCAACTCTTGATCTCAGCTCAGGTCTTGATGTCAGAGTTGTGAGTTCAAGCCCCGAGTTGGGCTCCATGCTGGGAGGGGAGCTGACTTAAAAAAAAAAAAAAAAAGACATTAAAGCATTGGCAATAATTAATGAGGATAGAGCCATAATGAATTACTAAATAGCCTTACGATGTTTTTGAAGTTGCCCTCAAGAAGGAAAACTCTCCCTAAACTGCTCCTCCCTGTTAGTGTCCCAGACAGAACACTGGCCTGGGTGGCCTTCTCAGATGGTCAGGTGACTCTTCCTAGTATCATGTCAGAAATCCCAACTGAAGGCTGCATGTTTCACACTCTTTTATAGAGGCAGTTCTTTTTTCCAGGATATTTTAACTTCTTGAGGTTAGCTTTTCTTCTAGGCAATTTTTCATTTCTTCTCCTGGCATGTTGTTTATCATTGTCTATGTGTATTGAAAATCAGCTTCTTGAAGTACTACAGTTGGGGTGGCAGGCAGTTCTATCAGGAGGCTCTGCAGCTGCCAGAACAGTTCATTCCTGTACTAAATGCTGGTACAGAGAATGGGTGGAAATAAGTGCTTCTGTTAGAAATTTAGAATGTGTGTTGCATTCTGAGTACCTAGGCAGCTTCTGAAGAGCCAGTGTACCAGGCCTGCAGGAGGAGGAGTCCGGAGTCATCAGGGCCAAAGACTGGCTGTGAAGGTGTCCCTGATGTCTGGGAGGAGGTTTGGGTGAATTGTCAGTGATACCTGGAGTCTGAACACTTTCACATCCTGGAAATGGAAATCTAATGTCAGCAAATTTGAGGGAGTTGGTTCCTTTCCCATTTTTATGTTATTCCAATCAAGGTCAAGAAGACAAGTTCCGGGGTGCCTGGGTGGCTCAGTCGTTAAGCGTCTGCCTTCGGCTCGGGTCATGATCCCAGGGCCCTGGGATCGAGCCCCGCATCGGGCTCCCTGCTCCATGGGAAGCCTGCTTCTCCCTCTCCCGCTCCCCCTGCTTGTGTTCCCTCTCTCGCTGCATCTCTCTCTGTCAAATAAATAAAATCTTTAAAAAAAAAAAAAAAAAAAAGAAGAAGACAAGTTCCAAGTGATGGCAGAATTAAGGACATTTTGTGTGTTATAGTTTGATGTGGAGACATAATGAGTATATTGTTGGCCTATCATTTCCATTGCGTTTTTCATCTCATGAGTGTGTTATGTGGTTTCACCTGTCAACATGATTTGTTCTTTATTAGAGGGAGCTGGCATTCCTGTCTCTCACTGTGTTTGTCAGGGACCTCACAAGGTCTTGTTTCTCTGATAGGTGAAGAAGATTGTCGAGGAGCCTGTCCTCAAATCCTTGGATGCAGTCGTAGCCAGCGTGATAGAGGTACGTCCCTTCGGGGTCCTGAGATCAGCCTGATGTGAGCATGTGCATGGAGAAAACAGGAAGAGTTTGTGGGTGGGAGCTGGAGTGACAGGGTTGTCAGTGAGCTTTCAGCTTAGCCCCCATAGTGGCCACACCACTGCCACCTGAGAGCTTGCTTGTGCTCCCTCTTTTAAATGGATCACCTCACAGTGATCTGATGGCCGTTTGGCTGTCTTTCTCTTTCTCCAGTTCCTGTAAGACAGCCAAAGTTGCTGAGTTTGCAGCAAGAGGAGGGTGGTTCTTCCCATTAGAACAACATATGAAAAAAAAAAAAAAGAACAACATATGGAGAAACCAGTTTGGAGGGTGCAGGTGGCGGCACCCCAACAGGCATCTCTGGACAGCCTGAGTCTTTAGTTTTCCTCTGCCTGATGCTTAAGAGAGGGAGGAGAGTAATTCAAGTGTTTCAAGTGGTGAATCATGACAAATGGTCATTCCATCTCTCTAATGCTATGTCAGGAATATAATACTCACTCAGCCGGGCCTCACCCTAGAAGGCAAAGGGAGGTCTGGAGAGTTTCCGTGGTGTGGTCACTTGCCTCTGCTCCCTCACAGGCCAACCCTAGCTCTGATCTCTACTACACCACATTCAGCGACCCTCTCTACGTGGCCATGTTCAAGATGCTGCGTGACACTCTGTACTACATGAAAGGTACGGACGGTTTGCGCCCGCGTGTGGCTGCGGTGACACCGGGTTCCAGGCCACTGCCGCGGGTCTGTGCTTCCTTTCTGCTGGGGCCCCTTAAAAACACACGAGTAACATGGTCCCATCACCGAAATTTGAGGAAAAAAGGCAAATGAGAAAAAAAAAATCTGTTCATGATCCTGCACCCCTAATAGCATCAATGCTGGCTCCTTTCGTGGGTTTATTTCCTCAGGGGCTTTTCTGACATGACCGTGTTGTCTTGTCCTGATCACCCGATCATGTATACAATTTATCATGTCTATTTTAGACATTTCAAAAGTTTAAAAAATAAGAAAATGAGGACTTCATAATCTTATAACTCAGAGAAAATATCTTAATAGTTTAGCACGTGCACACACACAAATTTAGCCTTTCCTTGCAGTTTCCCTTTTGTGCATTTTTTTTTTTTAATTTTTTAAAGATTTTTTTTTTTTTTTAATTTTATTTATTTGACAGAGAGAGACACAGCGAGAGAGGGAACACAAGCAGGGGGAGTGGGAGAGGGAGAGGGAGAAGCAGGCTTCCCGCCGAGCAGGGAGCCCGATGTGGGACTCGATCCCAGGACCCTGGGATCATGACCTGAGCCGAAGGCAGACGCTTAACCGACTGAGCCACCCAGGCGCCCTAATTTTTTAAAGATTTTTAAAAATTTATTTATTTATTTGACAGAGAGCACAAGCAGGGGGAGTGGCAAGCAGAGGGAGAGAGAGAAGCAGGCTCCCCACAGAGCAGGGGGAACCCGATGTGGGACTCGATCCCAAGACCCCGGGATCATGACCTGAGCCAAAGGCAGTCACTTAACCAGCTGAGCCACCCAGGCACCCCATTCCTTTTTGTGCATTTTTAAAACATGTTTCCTGCGTTCTCTTATGTTACAGAATGTTCTCCATCAACATAAGTTTTGATGGCCATGTAGTATTCTATCAAGCAGATGTACTATAATCTAGTTAGCTGTTTTCCTAATTTGGTTCCAAGAACTCCTGGGAATCTGTCTGGCTAGGGACCCAACAAGTGTTAGGTTCACAAAGAAGGGTGGAAGGGACTGCCCTGCCCAACCTGACCTTCAGATGCCCTGACACTTCTCTCCCCACCTGAGCCTCATGTTGCTGGCTTCCTTGGCTCTTCTGTCTTGTGCCCATCATGGGGATTCTCCTGATTTTTCCAGGCCCCAAAGATGAGAGTTGGAAGAAGCTGTGAACTCTGGGCGCCCCAAAGATGTAGCCCTGTAGCCAGGGATTCTCTTCTTCAGGCTACAACCAGTTTTTCCCCTTAGCTGATAGCCAACAACCTTTTCGTTAAAAAAAAAAAAAAATCACTAAAGTATTTCTCCTTGTTAGTTGGACCAGTTCCACCAGTGATACATCCCAGTTTCTGTGTTTCAGACATTCAGGTTTTAGTATATTGACTGCTTAAAACACAGCATTGCTCTCACTTCCCTGGGAAATGGTCATTTTCTCTGAGTGCCTGGTAGCACGTGTGCCGAGAGTAGGCACTCTTTTCTTTTTTCTTTCCTTCTTTTTTTTTTGAGAGAGAGAGCACACGCGTGCGTGCATGTGTGTGTGTGTGTGTGTGAGAGAGAGAGAGAGAGCAGGTGGGGGAGGGGCAGAGGAAGAGAGAGAATCTTAAGCAGGGGCTCGATCTCATGACCCATGACCTGAGCTGAGATCCAGAGTCAGACGCTTAACCGACCGAGCCACCCAGGTGCTCCCTGCAGCGGCCACTCTTACAACCAGCGGAGCCAGCAGCAGACCTACTCCTCTTGGGTTTCTGTTAGAGTGGGAGAGACTGTAGAGCTACTGCCTGAATTTTCGTGGTTTGTTTCCACCTGCAGTGCCTGTTCTCTTTCCCACAGACCTCCCAACCTCCTTTGTGAAGGAGATCCATGATTTTGTGCTGGAGCAGTTCAACACGAGCCAGGGGGAGCTTCAGAAGATTCTGCATGATGCAGACCGGATCCACAATGAGCTGAGCCCCCTCAAGCTGCGCTGCCAGGCAAACGCTGCCTGCGTGGACCTCATGGTGTGGGCCGTGAAGGACGAGCAGGGTGAGCATCGGCCACTGCCGTGCCCCAGATGTCTGGTACCCTGTCCTCAGGCTGAGGAAACTGGACATGGGAGGAGGTGATGGCCAGGGCCACAGGGTCTGTGTGTCCTCTCCATAGCTTCTTGATGGTTCTTTAGGCTTTTATGTGGAGAAGTGGGAGCTCCGTGCCGGAGGAAAAGGTGCTTGTCTAGGGTGAACAGCAAAATGGGAAGTGTGTGGCAGACTGGATGGCTGCTACGTGCAGAGCACTGGGGACGAGAGGCTCAGGGCCAGCAGAGGGGAGAGAGCAGTCACACGCCACATGGGTTGGTGTTTTCACAACAGCAGAAATGGAGCAGGGATGAGGTTTCAGTTAAGGATGCCTGCCTGCCTGTAAATACTTTCTGGTATAACCACTCATTATTAATAAAGCCTGCAAAAAGTATGCCCCTGGGCATTTAATTGTATGATCAATTGGTGAACAAGTATTTTGTAAATATTGGCCTTCGCGAATCATCCATACCCTCCTCTCATTTTTTTGAATTTAGGTGCTGAAAATCTTTGCATCAAGCTCTCTGAGAAGCTGCAGTCTAAGACGTCCAGCAAAGTCATCATTGCTCATTTGCCCTTGCTTATCTGCTGTCTGCAGGTCAGTCTCACTGACACTTGCAAGGCTTCGATCCCATCAACTAGGGCAGTCTTCTTGTTATATCATTTAGGCTCTGGTTGGCATACTGGCAGCAGAACCTGAGCTGTTGTCTTTAGGAACTTGAACTAGAGCCTACTGTAGACACAGTTCATCGATGAGTGGGGGGCTGCTGCTGACAGTGTGCCAGGGATTTCTGTGATTTCCAGGCGCAGCTGAGTCCTCCTTTGTGGAGAGGCCGCCCTGTGTCTACTGGGCTGTTCCCAAGGCTGCAGGCAAAGTCCTGAGGACACCTCCTGATGTCTGCAGTGCCGGCTCTGCTCTCAGAGACTCTCACCTTGCCAAGTTACTAATCCCAGTTACCATAGCTGCCATTGTTCAGAAATCACCTTGTGTATCCTTTCTCCCCTAAATTCGCTTCCAAAAGAAATGGACACACTTTAGCAATATATCTCCCCTTTAGGCTGAGCAGAGTCTAGACCATTCTCCTTTCCTTTTTCTGCCCCGTGAGCAAAGTGGCCCTGTTTTGACCTTGGAAGTTTCTGGTCCAACTCGGGTATCTGAAAGGTTGGGTGTCTATTGCTTGGGCCTGCTCAGTGGCTACAACTCACGTTATATGATGGGTTGATGGTGTGTTGCAGGGTCTGGGCCGCCTGTGTGAGAGGTTCCCGGTGGTGGTGCATTCAGTGACGCCGTCTCTGCGGGACTTCCTGGTTGTCCCGTCCCCTGTGCTGGTGAAGCTCTATAAGTGCCACAGTCAATACCACACAGGTAACGGATGGCTGTACCCAAGGCCACTTCTCCAGCTCCTAAATCCCATGTGTCCCTGAGGCTCCAAGAAAAGGACCGCGTGACCTTGTGTGCCAGCCCACCATGGTTTTGTGACTGAGAGCTTGTGGCTGGCCTGTGCACCCTGCCCTGTCCTTGGGCTCATTCCTCCTTTATGCCTTTCCTCATGGCTTTCCCTACATGACCCCCGCTGGGCTCCAGTTCTTTCCTTCCTTCCCCTTCCCTGGCATATACTCCTGCTACCACTGAGGGGTCTTCTAGTTCCACTTTCTCTTTGTTTTTGGCTCCTTCTGTCACTGAGACAGTCTAAAGCGTGAGTCCAATGTGTCCCAGACGCTGGGCCAGAAGCTTTCCATGCTGGATCTCAGCTAGTCCCTATCCCTGCCTCGTGAGTGTATTATCATGTTTCTATGACAGGGACATGGGCTCAGAGCAAATCTGGCCACCTGTAACCATTAGCATTCATTAATACCTGCTTCCTCCTGGGGCTTTAATGTTGTATTGCTCATCCCACCCACTCAGTCCTGTGAAGGTGGGTGCTTTATCTTCTCCCTTCAGATGAAGAAACCCAATCTCCAAGCAGATGAGATGTTTCCCTGGACCCCCGGACAAGGAGGGGTCTCTGTGGCTCTAAGGCTCCTGCTCTCACACTCACCCCCCACCCTTACTGTTTTTGTGCACATTAGCTACATAACCCTCGGGGACAGAACCACGCCTCACCCTCAGGGCTGGGTACCTGTGGGTGTTCATCAGGACTTTCAAACCATTTCTTAAGAAATTGCTGTGGTACCCATTTATCATTTTGCAACCTAAATATTCTTCCTTTTGTTTAAGCATGTTCATTTCATCCTTTCTGTTCTCACTTTTGTTTCTGAAACGTTTAGTCAAATCATTTTAGAGGGGTTGTTTCATAAGCTAAAAATGATCAGTATATTATTTTGGTTTTGAATTACGGACAAGGGGATGGAAAGTGACAGGTTTAACCAGATACATACTTGAATTTTTACGTTTAGTTGCTGGCAATGATATAAAAATCAGTGTAACCAACGAGCATTCTGAGTCAACCCTGAATGTCATGTCGGGAAAGAAGACCCAACCCTCCATGTATGAGCAGCTCCGGGACATTGCCATTGACAACATCTGCAGGTGGGAGACCGGCCAGAGGGGTGGGTGACATGGGGAGGAAGGAAACAGGCTTCAGATAAAATTACTAAAAAATAAGAAACGTTCATAATTTTTTTTTTTAAAGATTTTATTTATTTATTTGACAGAGAAAGAGAGAGCACAAATAGGCAGAGTGGCAGGCAGAGGGAGAGGGAGAGGCAGGCTCTCTGCTGAGCAGGGAGCCAGACGTGGGGCTCGATCCCAGGACCCCAGGATCATGACCTGAGCCGAAGGCAGCCACTTAACCAACTGAGCCACCCAGGCGCCCCATAAACGTTCATAATTTTTTAAAGCTTGTTTCAGATTATTATAAACCTACACCTGATTTTAAAAGAGAAATCATTACATATTTTTTAATGATTTTTTTGAAAGATTTATCCATTTATTTTAGAGAGAGAGAGAACACATGCATGCATGCGCAGGAGGGAGGAGCAGAGGAAGAGGAGAGAGAGTCTCAAGCAGACTCTGTGCTCAGTGCAGAGCCTGATGTGGAGCTCGATCTCATGACCCCGAGATCACGACCTGATCCAAAATCAAGAGTCAGATGCTTAACCGGCTGTGCCACCCAGGCACCCCACATATTTTTTTTTTTAAGATTTTATTTATGTTGTGAGAGAGAGAACACAAGCTGTGAGGGGGGGGGTTCAGGAAGAAGGGGCAGAGGGAGAGGGAGAAGCAGACTCCCTGCTGAGCAGGGAGCCCAATGTGGGGCTTGATCCCAGGACCCCTGGGATCATGACCTGAGCCAAAGGCAGATGCTTAACTGACCGAGCCACCCAGGCGCCGCTATTTTTTTTAATAAAGCTTGTTTTTTTTTTTTTGATCATAAACATAATTAAAAAATGGGAGAGAAAATTTATGGAATGTAGAAAGAAAAGAGTTATCCATCAGCCTATACCATCCAGAGTAACAACACACTGTCACGTTTTCTGTTTTTTTTCCTTGTAATTTTTAGTGTAAGAGACGGGTTTTATATGATTTATATAATTGAGTGCTGCCCAGGCTCCTGCTATGTGAACTCTTGCTCTCCAAACTCAGAAACCACATACATTCTGATTTATATGAAAATGTATCTCTCCCTCTGAATTCTGGCTCCATGGTCTCAGAAGCCCCATCAAGAGAATATGATGGCCCTCTCTGTCAGACACATGCTCTTCTCTGACTCTGACCTGGGAGCCAAACAGGTGTAGAGAGCGAGAGATGCCTGAAAAAATTCTGTGTCCTTAGGGGCTTTTAAAATTACCCCTTTTCTTTAGAAAATAAGTTTTTCTCCATACTATTAAAACCTTGGTATATCATTTAATATTCCCTCAGCTGTCTTGGGACCATCTGTCTTGAATCAGTTACTGTAACTTTTGTTAAGGAACTGTTCTGGAAATTTTAAATTGAATTAGGGTGAGTAACATTCTGAAGGAAACTATTCTGGTCAAATAATGAAGTTACTGTTTCTGACTGAGATATTTATCAAGTGGGCAAAATCGGCAGCGATTCTTTGAATTCATTCTGTGTAATGATTTTCATTCAGATTTCTGGGGGAAAAATGCTCAGAGCAGTTCTTTAAACTCTGTAAACCTGACAAAGAGACCAAAAGCAAACACAAAACACTAATCTGTTGTTCTGATGCCCAATGCTGTGTGGGTTTCCTCACGGTCCAGGTGCCTGAAAGCTGGCTTGACGGTGGACACGGTGATCGTGGAGGCCTTCCTGGCCAGCCTCTCCAACCGGCTCTACATCTCCCAGGAGAGCGACAAGTACGTCCCATCCTCAAGGGGCAGCCACTTGTTCTCTGCAGGCATGTTGGGGGGCCACCTGGTATCTCGCACATCTGTGCTTCTTTCTTGCACAGTGTGGAGTCGTGCATCAGGTCTGTCCCACAATTTAAGGTGAAACCCACCTTAGAATGTTGATCCTGGACCACTGTTTGGGAGCAAAGAAAGATCTGTGTCTTACTGCCTAGAGCCAAGGACTTTGTGTTTCTTCAGGAAGTAAGGATTCCAGGGTGCCACGGTCGGATGACTGCTTCATCTGAAAAACTGTGGTAACCTTGGGGTCCAGGCTGTAGCTTCTGGGTTTCATTTCACAGAGGACTGTTCCCAGGATGCTTCTGTTTCCTCCCTCCCACAGGGACGCTCACTTGATTCCTGACCACACCATCCGAGCCTTGGGACACATTGCGGTGGCCCTGAGGGACACCCCAAAGGTCATGGAGCCAATTCTGCAGATCCTGCAACAGAAATTCTGCCAGCCCCCCTCCCCCCTTGACGTGCTCATCATCGACCAGCTGGGCTGCCTGGTTATCACCGGAAACGTAAGGCAGGACCTGCAATGAAACCCACTATCCTCTGCAAGCTTTGTTACTTTGACTATCAGGAGTGCAAAAATAGATTAAATTTGCCCTTCAGATAAGTTAAATGCTCACAACTGTCTTGACATTGAACAGGGAGACTTTTTTCCAAGTAAAAGAGAATAGTGTGATGGCTCTGTAAGTGCTGGGAAAAGGAGGTTTAAACTCATTTCTTGCCGATGTTAATAAAATGTAATAGGATTTAATTGGAAACCATTTCCCTTTTAGCTTTTGAGGTTTGCTGAAAGCTTTAGGAATGGATGCCCCTGATGGTCTTTCAGGCCCTTATGGTCCATACATTCCAGAAGCTTTTGCTCTGAATGATGGTAGAGGAGCCTTTTCCGTGTTCCAAGGAGGGGCTTTCATGGAGAAGTCATGCCATGGTAACCGTGTACCTCACTCTTCCAGCAATACATCTATCAGGAAGTGTGGAATCTCTTCCAGCAGATCAGCGTGAAGGCCAGCTCTGTTGTGTACTCAGCCACTAAAGATTACAAGGATCATGGCTACAGGTAATTCTCTAGACCTTGTTGTCACTCTAGATCGTGACAGTTTTCAGCTCCCTTTAAAAGTATGAGGCTTGGGGATTTGCCTTTGAATAAACTTTTTTCCTACAAAAGCATTATGTGCTACAAATCAGCACATGCACGAGTGGGAAATGAAGACCCCATGTGACTGCCACTGGGAGCTGAGCATCTCAGTGTCATTACCTCAGACCCTCCCTGACTCCAGACAGGCTCAAAATGTCCACCCAGCTGATGGGCTTTTTTATGTAACAGCGCATCAGCCATGCCATTAACCTTCTTCCATGTGCCGCCTTTAATGGCTACAGAATGTCCCATCTTAGAGCAGCACCGAGATCTAACCAGTCCCTAGCTTGGAGGTTAGTTTGCCAGTTTTCCTGCTGGTAAGTGCTACACCGAACAATCTAATAGCTGTGTATCTGTGAGCGTCTCTGATGCTTTCCTCAGGATAGATTCAGAGAGGTGGGATTTGGAGGGTCAAAGGGAATAGACATTTTACATGCTCGGTTGTTTGATATTTGTGTAAAGTCTGGCCAGTTTTCCCAGCAGACTAAGATATGCTTCCTTGCCTGTTCCTTGCCCTTACTGTGAATACCTTGAGGGCAGGGGCATGTTTTTCCACATATGGAGGATCTCATAAGAGTTTGACAGATCAAGGGAAGAGCGGGACAGAGGAGTGGGGCAGGGAGGAAGAGATGTGCCCCTTTGTTGGCATTTCTTTTCTCTCTTTCTGACCTTTATGTGCAGGGCTCAGTCTGAGGTTCTCTCCAACTCACTTCAGTGGGTGGGAGTGTGGCTGTGTGACCTTTGAAAAAGCTCACCCTCTCTGTGCCTTTGTTTCTTCATCCGTCATCCGTCAAATGAACATCTGTCTCCAGTTGTGTGGGTAATTGAGATCGTATACCGGAAAGCTCTTGATAAATGCAAGCTCTTGGCCTTGTCATTTCTTTGCCTTCTTACTACCTCCATTGCAAGCCCAGGCTACCAGAACAGCCTGAGGACTGGTTTAGGGAGACAGTCAGCTCCTTTCCCCTTCGTCTATCCATCCGTCCATCCTGGTCTTTGTGAAGAAACTGACACACAGACCAAAGCACCTCTTTCCCTCATTGCTTCCTTATCCCGAAGTGACTCCTGCACCTCCTTGGCCCTCACACCTTCCCCTCCTTGTCTTTTCTCCTGCTGTTTTCCTTCTGACCCTGGCCTCTGTCTTGCTGCAGTATGCAGTACTTGGCCTTCTCCATGCCTACCAGTTCTTCAACTTCTCCATTTCGCTCTTCCATAAAGCCTTTTCTGATACCACCACCAGAAGTGGCTTGTCCTTTTCCTCACCAGTGGAAGCTTTTACTGCCATTCATTTGCCCTTACCACCCAGGATTTCACATGTCTGTGAAGGGCTGCTGTTTGGTGGGAGATTTCTGGGGGCCAGATGATGTGCTCAATGCTTCACGTGGAGTGTTTCATTTGTCCTACACCCTGCGAGGAGGGAATTATATTATTCTTGTTTTATTCGGGAGGAAACTGAGGCTCAAAGGTGAGCCACTCATCTGAGGTCATGCAGCATAAAAGTGGCAGGTTCTAGCTGCCCCCAGTACCTGCAGAAGCCTGGCCGGCCTTGCTGGTTTGCTGTGTCTCTCTGCGGGAGTGGGGGGTCGGGGGGCATTGTCAGCTTTGTATCCAGGGCTTACCTGGGCGAGCACTGTCCTGATGCCAGTTGTCCCAGGGCCACTGAGTGCTTCCTTTGTGTCTGATGTGAGCCACTACTAACATCAGCCCCATGGTGGAGACAGTGTGGGGAAGAAGCCGATCGTCAGAGGAGAGTTTTATGGGCGGAAATAGTGAATTAAGGCTACCTGTAATTTGAGAGGAAAGCAGGGCCCAGCCAGGAATTTAGCTACATGGTAGGCTTTCAACACTGAGAGAGAAGTGTCCTAAGATCTTCACAAGTTCCATAGGTGTGGATTCCTGGAACCTAAGCAGCTCCCCGAGGCCCTTACTGCATGTCAGGAGAGGTTAAAGCCATTTCAGTAACAGCTGACTGTCCTTTAGGGGCTGGTGTTCACAGAGATGTTTATCCACTCTGGAGGCTCCTTCGTTCACAGGCACTGAGGGGCGTGGTGAGGCAGGAGTCAACTGGCCTCACCCCTGCAATCCAGGCCCCGTGTTGTGGCAGCTCTCCTTTCTCTCCCCACCAGGCACTGCTCCCTGGCGGTGATCAATGCCCTGGCCAACATCGCAGCCAACATCCAGGATGAGCACCTCGTGGACGAGCTGCTCATGAACCTGCTGGAGCTGTTTGTGCAGCTAGGGCTGGAGGGAAAGCGGGCCAGCGAGCGGGCCAGCGAGAAGGGGCCCGCCCTGAAGGTAGGGAGGGAGGAGGGCGGTCACCCTGGGGCATCTGGTAAACAGCAAGAACAAAGGTTCTTTCTCAGGGGTGTTGGCAGGGTGCGGAGAGGGTGGCTTTCTCGTAGGCTTTCTTATAGGACCATGTCTGGCTCGTGGCAGCTACCTCCCCCGGCCCAGGGTGGGGATTCCCCCAGGCCCCCTCTCTTCCTTCTCTCGGCCATCATGAAGCCAGGGAGTGGAGGCTTTCACCAGAACGCAGTGACAACATGAGAAGGGCCAGATCTAACCTAATCTGGGCCACCCAGGCAGACGGGTCCATGGGGACAGACAAAATGACAGGTCTCGGGCCCCAGAGAGACAGATTGGGGAGGTTGAGGCAGGTTAAGCCCCCTACCCCATCATTTCCCCTTTCACATGTCATGCTGGTGCCAGTCTCTCTACCAGAGTCTCCACCTTCATCCTCCTCTGTCTTTTCCTCCCACCTCCCTTCCCCAGACAGTTACTGTTTATGTGCCTAGTCAACGGTCAGCCCACCTCTGTAAAGGGCCAGATTATACTTGTTTTAGGCTCTGTGGGCCATAGAGTCTCTGTTGCAACTAGTCAGCTCTGTCCTGGTAGCATAAAGCCAGTTAAAAGAATGGGCGGCTGTGCCCCCATAAAAATCTATTTCCAAGAACAGGTGGTGGGTCAGATTTGGCCACGGCCACAGTTTCTTGACCCTTGTTCTAGGTGCTGGGGTTACAGAAGTGAACAGGCAGACAAGGGGCCTGCTCCTGGACAGCAAAACCAAAACAGGGCAGTGTGGAGAAGAGCGCTTTAGATCGGGTTGTGTGAAGACCTGAGGAGATGACAGCTAAGTTGGAAACTGCGTGAAAAGGAGCCCTCTGTGTGAAAATCTTGGCTAAGGGGGAGTAGCTGGTGCGAAAAGGGGTTCTAAGAGCCTTCGCTCTAATTCAGCCTTGCTCTGCTAGACCCCTTGACAGTGATCTGAGTGATTTCTGAAGTCTCCCAGGATGGTGCACAGCTAGGCCATCCTGACAAGAGACAGAGGCGGCTCTGGTGTCCAGTGGGGCCTTGGGCATCAGGAAGAGAGGGCTGCTCACCCAAGAAAGCAGAGGCTGTGATGTGTCTGAAGGGTGTTTCAGGAGTCATTCTCCTTGCCTCCCCTGGAAATTGTACCTCAGGGCCCAGAAGGACGCCCCCTGGACACAGGGGCTGCTCCCCTCTGCCTGCTCTTGCTACAAGTTTACATTCTCAAGACTCAAGATGTAATGCTTCATTCATGGACTGGGAGTGGGGGTTGTGGCCCCGACAGTGCAGGGATCCCTTTTTCTGCCCTCCAGGTGCAGAGCTGTGAATCCTGTTCTTTGCGAAATAGTTCCTGTTTGTGATCATGCAGGGGCTAGCCCAGTGTTTACTGAGCAACTGCTGTGCGTTCCCCATAAGCTGGGGCCTCAGCAAATAAGGGGGTCTTGCAGGGTCAGTGAGAGGGGATTGGCCAACATGTGCCCCTTTGAAGACAAAGAGCTAGGATTATAAATTAAGAAATGACAGTTCTTCCCAGTCATCGCATATCTGGGAAGCCCTTAGTTTCCATAGAAGAGGAGGCAGGTCTTGAGATTCTGCCCCCACTGCTGAGCGGCCGTGGGGCTATAGCAAGCTACTCAAACCCTGTTTTCTCCACCAAAGATTTTGTTATTACATATGAAACGCTTGGAACTGCCTGGCACACAGTGGGTGCTCGATGCACTTGGCTGCTACTGTTAATATAAAAAACAAATTGAATGTGCTTAGGTGAGTGCTTCCAGAACTTAGGCTCATCAGTGTGTACTATAGTTTATAACCTTATTTGTGTGTCCAACCAGGGAACCTACCTTCAGATACTGTGCTCATGTTTTCAATAACTATTAAAGTTATTTTTATTTTTAAAGATTTTATTTATTTATTTGACAGAGAGAGAGACAGAAGAGCACAAGCAGAGGGAATGGCAGAGGGAGAGGGAGAAGCAGGCTCTGCACTGAGCAGGGAACCCGATGCGGGACTCGATCCCAGGACCCTGAGATCATGACCTGAGCCGAAGGCAGATGCTTAACCATCTGAGCCACCCAGGCGCCCTTAAAGTTATTTTTAAAGTAACCCCAAAATTTCCATAACTTGGAAAGAACATATGTTTATTGTAGAAAAGATGCAGAAACTGATAAATAAAAAGCACCCATAATCCCTCTCCTCAGATATACTCATCGTTGGCATTTTTAAAAAATATTTTATTTATTTGAGAGAGAAAGAGGGCGAGTGTGGGCGGGGGGTGGGAAGGGGGAGGCAGAGGCAGAGGGAGAAGCAGACTCCCCGCTGAGCAGGGAGCCCGATGACACTGTGGGACTTAATCCCAGGACCCTGAAATCATGACCTGAGCCGAAGGCAGATGCTTAACTGAGTCACTCAGGCGCCCCTCATCATTGACATTTTGACAGACTTCCTCCTAGATTTTTTATGCAAATATATTTATTTTCATAATTGGGATTATATCGCAGCATACTCTGAAATCCTGATTTTTTTTTTCCCTTTTAAAATTTGCTGTGGGCACTTTCCAAAGTGACTAAATATTTTTCAGAAAGTTGTCTTTTTAATAGCTGTGTGGTATTTAATTTTACACAGGTACCATGATTTATGTAATCATTCTACTGTTTGACATGTTTCCATTTTTTTTGCTATTAAAATGATGTTGGAGGGGCACCTGGGTGGCTCAGTCAGTTCAGCATATGACTCTTGATCTCCGTTCAAGTCTTGATCTCAGGGTCGTGAGTTCAAGCCTCAAGGTGGGCTCCACACCAGGTGTGGAGCCTGCTTTAAAAAAAAAAAAGATATTGGGTGAGCATGTTTATATATCGCTGTCTATATATCTCATTATTTCTCTGAAATTAACACTGTCTCTTTTTTAAATGAAAGAAACACATGCTTTCAATGACTCTATTCTTTTATTTTCTAGGCTTCTAGCAGCGCAGGGAACTTGGGTGTACTCATTCCTGTAATTGCTGTGGTGAGTATTCATTAACTGAGTGGTTTCAGACTTCAAATACTGTGCTCATATTTTCAATGTTGCCTAGTGGTGCACAGCAAATTCCTTAGCAAAATGCTGTTTGGAGGCCCAGTGATTCTGGACTTGTGGCTGGGTTTCTGCCACCACCAGCTGTTCTGTGACTGTCCCACTGGTATGTGCCTACTGTGGCCACAGCCCCTCACTCCCTTTCTCTGCGCCCTGCCTGAACCTCCTTGCCACTTGACCACGAAACCCACTTTGGTTCTCTCCTGTGTGGCTCCCAAATCTGAGGTGTGGCTCCAGGTTCGTCCTATGTCTTATGCCCTGCTCTGGTGCCTCTAACTAATGGTGGGCAGGCTCTGCTCCCATCCCCTTCCCGACCCCTTCCTGTGAGATGAGGCCTGGGGCCTCTGCACGGTGCTTGGTACTTGGAGCTGCAGCCCCCAGTGCCCTCTGTGGGGCAGCGTTGTTGGCACGGGGGCTGGCCATACTTTGGAGCACAGCCCTGCCCACCAGCATGGTGGCAGCTCACAGTCTAGGCCCCGTCCCCTGCCACAGCACTCTTCATCTTGTCCTGTCTCAGTCTGCAGCCTTTGCTTCCCAAATGACCTTTGTAGAAATCTTTTTCCCCTTTCTCAGTTGTCCCCAGCTGCCACTCCTAAGCCATGGCCCCAGGTTCTAATACTTGTTTCCATCCGTGTTTCTGACTTCCACTAAACCTACCTTCTGGTTAAGCCCTCCTTCTGCCTTCCAGTTCCTTCCCACCTTTCCCCACGCCCCGTAGTTCGAGTCTTGAACACTCACACACGTGTCCCTTCACATGGAACACCAGAGGGGTTGACCTCCGAGCTGCCAGGGTGACCTAGGGGTGTAGAGGTCAGGCAGGTGGATGGAGAGGCACCTCTCCTGATCTCAGTTTCTGTACTTACTGAAGTCTGGATGTTCATCATTCGGAATCTGGGGACTTTAGGGGTCTGATTTTAGGTGGGTGAAAAATGGGAACTGACTGGTTTATTATCATTTGCCTTTAAGATGTCACAGGTTGCACTTTGTGACATTCTGCTTCCATTCACCTTGCTTCGGCTTGTCCTTTTCTTTCCTGTCTCCCCCGCCCCGTAAGTGGCCGATTCTGGAGCAGGAACCAAGTTGCTTGTTCCCTTGTTGCATCTGTGTAATGACAGTCTCCTTTGCCTGAGTGTGCTTGAGGGGATGGTTTGCCTGCACCCTAGCTGCCTCCCTGTACTCTTGGCTTTTCCCTCTCCCCTCGGGACCTTACCACCTTTGCACCTGCGATCAGGTGCTTCCCACAGGCTCTGAGGATTTGAGAATGGCCAGGACTCTCTGCCGAGGTATTTTTCATCACCACCTGCATTGGTTTTTAAAAACAGAAACTTTTTCATTTTATACTTAATATCGATTATTGTACAGTTGTGTTTTAGAAGTACCATTGTACATGGATCCTTTGTTTAGCCTGGAGGGAAGGGTGAAGGGCATAAAGTCCATGGCACTCTCTCAGCCTGTCGGAGGGGAGGAGGGCCGGCAGCAGGCTCCATGAGAGAGCAGGTTTTGGCAGCCAGGGAGCTTGTTTGGGGTGACACTCGAATCCGTGAATTCTGGTGAGTTTGAACACCAAAATTCTCTGACCCGTGTGCCTGTGAGCTTTCAAGCTTGTATAGCTGTTGTCATTTAGAGTTTGATAACTGCATAGAAGAAATTCCAGGGGGCACTTTGCACTTTCCGGGAGTAGTGACCAATGAGGTCGGTTGGGAACACATAGGTGTTCAGGTCACAGGGGCCAGGGTTGGGCTCCTGGTCCTGTGCGTGGGATCCTGGGTGAGCATCACAACCTCTCTATATAGGCCTGCTTTGCCCACAGAGCTTCTCGAAAAGATGAAGACCCTCTGAAGTGCCCAGCTGGGTCAGTGTAGGCATGACTGTTACCAATGATAGGCAAGCACACACTGACTTAAAATACTTTGTTTACTCCACTGCAGTGACCTTTTACATTAATAGAATAAGTATTGTAGTCTTAACAAAAGTTAATGGTTATATTATGGGGGAGGAAACAAATATTTGATTCTATTGCTCAACAAAGAGCACAGAGAATCATGGAATCTTATATTTGCTCTCTGGTTTGCCCCTTGAACCCTCTAGGAGAAACTAGTTTCCAACAGTTGTTTTTTTTTTTAATGTGTTATCTTTCTTTTCTTTCTTTCCTTTCTTTTGGAAGAAGATACTCTGTTTTGGATCTTTTGATGACAGTGTCTCCAGGTACTTTGTTCAGTGGACGTGCCAGTGGGTTTGGGGCAGGAAGCCTGGGTGTCCATCCAAATGCAGCTTATCAGTGATTTATCAGTGACCTTAGGAGCCTGGAGGGGGGGGTCACTGGAGACTGGGTCATGTGATCTCTGAGGCTCCTTCAGAATTTAGGTTTGGTGATCTTTGACCTGCAACTTCGTAGAAGAGTATTTCTTCAGAAATATCACTGATTAAATTGCTTCTCTTAGTGTCTAGCCCATTAGTTAATCAAGCCCCATGAAAGGTATCTAATGCTTAGAGTCTTGTGTGTTCCACTGTTGTAGTGATTTGATAAGCTGCGCCTCCTGCTCAGAAAACATTTGTGCACTTCACTTAGAGCTAGTTTCCCTGTGCCCCCGGTAATTTCTGTGGCCTTGGACAGGTTACTTATTCTCTCAGTGCCTATAAAGTTAGGTTTGTGGACTAACAGGTTTTAGGTCATGGACTCCTTTGAAGGTGTTGCCCTCTCCTTCCATAGAAATGCATCTCTTCACAAGGTTTTGCATTTATTCTCAGGAAGCTGAGTGGGAGAAACCTGCCTAGGGCCCCCCAGTTAGGAACCCCTGGGCTAGATACTCTCTCAGACAAAGATAGTACTTATCTAGCTTTTGCTAAGCACCAAGCACTGATGTAAACCCCATCCAGTCATTAACTCACTACTCCTTACAACAACCCTATAAGGTAGGTGCTGTTATTATCCCTATTTTACAGGTGGAGAAACTGAGGCACAGAACTTGCCTCAGAGTCCCACAGCTACTAAATGTCAGAGCCAGGGTTGGGACCCAGGCAGCCTGGCTCAGGGTCTGTGCTCTGAATTAACACTCTATTGCCCTGAAACCTGGGTCAGCTAGTTTGAGAAAGAGGGGATCTGAGTGCATTGAGTGGATGTGGGTGAACGAAAAGCATGGAGGCTGGAGGGCCTTGACCTGGGCCGGGTCACAGAGGAGCCTGGGCTGGCTCCAGCATAGGTGGGGCAGGCCCATTGGAAGGGAGAGATCACCTTTTGGGTAGGGGACAGACGTGGCAAAGGGTTACAGGCAGAGTTTTTGAGAGAGCCACGTTTGGGAATGGGAGGAACAGGAGGAACCAGCAGCAGGACAAGAAAAGCAGAACGAGCACCAGGAAAGGACAGTGCGGAAGTGCACTGGAGAAGAAATTCAAGGAGTGGGGTGTCAGCCAGCTCAGGGCTCTCTGAGAGGTCAGGCGTGACAGGCAAAGAGGTAGCCTCCACCCTGCACTAGTCAGGAGATTCAGGAGGCAGAGGCCCTGGTGCAGAAAGTTGGGAAGGAAGCAGGTGGAGAGGTGTGTTAGCAACTAACAGCAGGGCCTGGGGCAGATCATGTCTCCTCTGAGACCTCAGCTGTTTCTTCAGCTGCCAAAAGGAGGTGATAACAGTGCGAACCTCTTAGCTGTGCAGTGAGGACTCAGTGATAACCTGCGGTCAAACCCATCACAGCGCCCCCTACAGTGGGGAGCGTGAGGTGCTCCCCTTCTGCTGCCACCATGACTAGTATTGGTCTCACTGAGTCTGAAGCCCTCTGTGACAGACTCTGTGGGTGACTCTGGAGTCAAGCCAACCTGTGCTCAAACCCTGCTCCTCCTCTGCAGAGAAAGAAGAGAAAGCCTCTCTTGCAGGGCTCTGGGGGTCATAATTAGACAGCTGCACACACAGCATTTGTGATGCTCTCCCCATCACTGCCCAGAGACCCCAGCACTGCAGAGGCACCAGCACCCTTGAATTCTGAGCAGCCTTTTTGGATTCCACTTGTCTTACCCGAGTAGCGAAACATTCAGACATCTGAATGTCACCTGCTTTCTCAAACCAGACCCACTCTGGGAGCTCATCTGAGGGTCTCCCTGCGTCCAGGGATGAAAGCCAAAGCATGTGCCCCACATAAAGACTGGCATTTCAGGAATTTCCACGAAGCCCCATCCACAGCATCTTTGCCCCCGGGATTTAGCAGCACTCACCATGTCCTGATCCCGAGGAATATGCCTGCTGCGTAGCACATGAGTCACTCTGAAGAACTCAAGTTGCTTTTTTGTCAACCTCTGTCATTCCTGGGGATGTCAGCTATTTTGAATTTGGCTTTTCTTAGTTACTTGAGCCTCAAAAAATAGAGAATTATAACAGACACACAGTAAAAGTGGCAATATTTATTTATCTCTAAGGTGGAAGGCATGGCCATGTGTATACACTGTCCTCTGGGCAGCAGTGAGGTGACAGCAGAAGTATAGATGACATTTAGCATCAATTCAGAAGGTTAGGCCTTGAGAGAATTAGGGTGTTAGGCCCTAACACCCAGGGCACCCCTTGAATGTCATGAGGTTGCTTCTGGCCTGGGCACCATCCTTGGGAAAGGTGAGAAATTAGTCCTACGGCTCATTTCTGTGTTCTGTGTTCAGCTGAGGAGCGCTGGTAATTTGAGTAATAGAGCCAAAAGTTCAAGGACGGGGACAGCAGGGAAAGGAGGTACAAGGTAAGCCCCCTATAGGTTTGCACGGAGGAGGCGGGAGTGAGCCGGTCTGTATGTTGCTGACACCCTCTGGGTAATGGCTCACATATCACAGGTGCATTAACGTCTGCGAACTACTGGCCTTGTTCACTGTGCGGAACGGATTCCTATGAGCTTCTCCGTCGGTTTGTGAATTTCTTCTCCTATGGGCCTCGATTTCAGAATGGTCGCATAAACCACGAAAGCCATGATGCCAGAACATCTCCGTTCTCATCGTTAGAATGGAACCAGAATTACACAGTGCCCCCAAAACCCAGACCTCCACCTTTAAGACTTGGTGGGGTTGGCAACTCTCCCCATGAAGAGCAGGCAGCTGGTGCGGTGCTCATAGATGAGGAAGAGGAAGGGGCGGTCGACAGTGAAACGAACTTGGGTGGTCAGCGGCATGAACCCCACCGTGGTCATGGCGGCAGCCTGGGTGCCCTCCTCGTTCACCGTGATGGTTCCTTGGTGCTTGAACTATTTCAAAATGGAAAGGAAAGTTGTCAGATCCCGTCAGTGAGGGATAGACGAGATAGTGGAGTCTCCTCTCATTCAGGGTGGAAACAACACGTGCAAGGCACAAACCACAGCTGACCAGAATGACCCTTGAAGGTCTCTCTCACCTCCTGCCAGGTGCAGTAATTGTGCTCAGAGGCTGTGGCATATAAACAACGCATATCTCTAAACTCCAACATCACAGTTGCTCATGGTGGTGGTCATGGTATGAGTGGTCTGCCAGCAAAACAGCAGGGGCAGGCCCCATCTCCTGTGCACACTGTAGGCGCACTGCCAGAAGGGTGGGGCCTGGATCTGCATGGGTTTGTTGGACTGATATTCTCTCTTTTTTTGTGGAGTGTCTATTGTTGTGTCAAGTTCAGCGTGCAGGTCATGCACTTTCTCTGCGTATATTTAACGGGTCTTTCATGATTCAGCTGGGTGTAGCTATTTCACAGATTGGGGCGCATACCTCCTCTCTTTCTGCAGTCGGCAGGAATGACGCTCACTCCCACGCTGCTTCCTAAAACAGATTACCCTGCCCACTCAGTGTCTGGTAGACCCAGGGAGAGCAGACCCAGCACTGTTGACCTGTGAAGTCAGGCTGGGCAGGAGGGAGGCTTTGCTGGGGGCAGACCCTGGGGACAGGTGCAGAGAGGGTGGACGAGGGGAGAGCTTACCAGATCGATGGTGATCCTGTGGTCTGAGATTCCTGTCATATTGCTGTCTTTGTCGAACAGTGCCGTGACCCCCATTGACTTCAGGGCCTCCACCAGGTTGTAGTTCTTCTCCAGCTTGAATTTCGGCAGGAGCACTTCTCGAGTTCTGGGCAGAGAAGAAAAGGGGGCCCAGTTTTATTGAACCACAAGTTCCAAAAGAATCCTGTTTTTCCCTCAAATGTCCACAACCTCCTTTCCACCACCAACTGCAGGTTGCTTTTACCACAGAATGGATGCAGCACTTCTTGAAATTCATATCCCAGTACTGTCAGTTGAGTTTTGGGGAAAGACCATCCATTATGATTCCAGTTCCTTAAAATGGAAGCATGGTTAGTGCTATGCAGTCATTTCCTCCATACTGTGAGGTTCACGTCCCGCCTTCCAGGTCAGCAGCAGAACTATTACTGGTTTATGGTTTGAGAGTATCTAAAAATAATTCTCTTATTTGGGTCCTTGATTTCAGGCATTTCTTATTTTGTTAAGTAAGCAGTTGAGTATCTGATCAGTGTACAGAAAAAAGAACCCTTCACATGCCAGAAAGTGCTAAACTTTAGTTCTCTGCCCTTGTCTCAACACATTCAGTCCTTATGGATAAACAGCAACTACAGTGTCCATGGGGCCAAGTCCAGCACACAAAGGGGATAAAGAGACATCAGACACAGTCCCCCTTCTCAAGAGTTTGCTTTCCTTTTGGCAAGCCAGGACTCACGTGTGTGAAGCAGCAAAACAGTAAAGGTGGTATGGTAACATCTGAACAACCAGAACAGATCTAACTACTGGAGCTACCCAGCAGGGAGTGAGGAAGGAGGGGGTGTTCCTGGGGCCTAGAAGGCTGCCCACAGCTTGAGAGATGGCGTGAGCAAAGCCCGAAGGGAGCTTGAGCTGCGGTCTGGCTGGGGTGCAGGCAGGGAGGAAAGAGGAGGAGGGGCAGAGCAGGTCAGACTGGGGACTGTGTCTGTGGGCCTGGCCAAGAAGCTGGGCTGCATCCCGTGGGCAGGTGGCCCATAGAGTGCTTCTGAGAAGAGGAGCCGGGGCCGGAGGGTGTCTTGGGAACGCCGTTTGGAGGCCAGTGCCGCATGGCTTGAGGAATGGAATGGGCAGGCTGTTTAGGCCTTCCTGGCTCAGGGTGGGAGGTCATGGGCAGAGAGGTTAGGAAGGAGGTGGGTACAGAGGGGACATTTCTAAGGAAAAATTGACAGGACCTGATGACTCACTGGCTCCCTGGGTGACTACTTTCCTCGAAGAGCCCTTTTCTGGGTTTATTGAATTTCTTTGCATTCTTGTCCCAAAAGGGGACCTGAACCAGATTCACATCTTAATATGGACCTAGCCAGTTTCCAATAAAACAGAAATGTGACTTCTCTATTCTTTATGCCATGTTCCACTAAAATCATAGTAACTACTTAAAACCTGTAGTTTTGACTCTGGAGTAATAAATAATGAGAGAAGAAAATCATGAACGACATGTCCATCGTAGGTTATGAGGATTACAGCATTTCCTGCACAGGGAAGGGAGAGCTTATCACAGGCACCAGGCTTTGTGATAGGGGCTCAGTGTCACTTTTCTAGGTGTTTCTCTCTGCGACCCTGGGAAGTCCTAGGATCATGCTGCTTTTACGGATGACGAAGCCAGGGCTCAAAGCCACAGAGCAAGTAGGTGGCAGGGCCGGGATTGTTTCCGAGCTGGCTCTAAGTCACCTGCCCCTTACTTCTGAAACTGTCATATGGCAGGGAGGAGGGCAGCTGTGTTTCTCACAGATGCTGTCCAATTGCTTCTCACTGAGCAGGAAATTTGGAATGAATTAACAAGACTGGCCCAGGATGGGGCGCCTGGGTGGCTCAGTCGTTAAGCGTCTGCCTTTGGCTTGGGTCATGATCCCGGGGTCCTGGGATTGAGCCCCACATCGGGCTCTCCGCTCGGCGGGAAGCCTGCTTCTCCCTCTCCCACTCCCCCTGCTTGTGTTCCCTCTCTCGCTGTGTCTCTCTCTGTCAAATAAATAAATAAAATCTTAAAAAAAAAAAAAAAAGACTGGCCCAGGATGGAAGTTCTTGGGTTTTTATGTACACGTCTCCCTTCTCCTTGAAATGACCAAAATTCCCAGTGTTTCTGGTCTCTCCCAGCTTCCCAAAGATCAAAAGAGCAAACATTCAACCTAAAGTACCTGTTTGTCATGCTTTTCTGCCATCTCTCCACCACCTGGGGCGTCAGCTGTGTCTCGAGGGTCTTCATCCCAGACAGCTTGTGCGGGACCACGATTAGCATGCTGATGCCCCCCACATACTCCAGCCTCAGGACATCGCAGTCCAGCTCCTGGTCATTTGCTGCCAGAAAGTTCCCCTTGGTCTGCATCATGGAAACTTTGACCACCTCTCGCTCATTCAGCCGGAAGTTGTGGTTGTGTGTCATTTCTACTGGGAATTTATTCACCCAGGATCCTGTAAAGTCAACAAGAACAGGGCTTTTATTAAAATATTATTTTAAAGCCGTGGTCCACACATGTGAGTGTGCATCAGAAACACCTGGAGGGCTTGTTCTGTCTGCAGGGCCCACCCCCAGAGTCTCTGGTTCTGTAGATCTAATTTGAACCAAGAACTTGCATTTCTCACAAGTTCCCAGATGGTGCTAATGCTCCTGATCCGGAGACTACACTTTGAGGACTGCTGTTCTAAATGATTCCAAGGTCAGAATGCTGACATACTTGTAGGAAGTATGATAATGGTAGAGAGGTTAGATAGACTGGAATGAATTCTGGTTTAGATGAGGGCACTAACTAGTTGTTTGGCTCTAGCAAGATGCCGAACGTGCCTGGACCTCTACTTGTTGACTTGTAAAATGAGTAGCTTTTTGCTTGTGGCAGCTCTGTTTCGATGGTTTTCATCCCTTCCACTCTGTGACTCCATAGGGACTCGCAGGATACACTGATGATGCCGTCAGATCTTCATGTCAGATTTGGGTAAAATGCTGTGTGTCCAGGAGTAAGTACATGTCTGTTTTAGCTCTAAGATGCTAGTAACTATAATAATGGCCTCTCACTGACAACTGAGAACTGGCAGTGTGCCAAGCATTCCTTTAAGCATCATTCCTGTATCCTTCGTTTCCTGCTCCTAGCAACCATATGAGATGCGTGCTTTTTATTATACGCCTTGTTTTACAGATGAGGAAACAGAGGCACAAAGAAGCAAAGTAACTTGTTCAGGGTTTCCAGCTGGTAGGTAGAGCCACTGGGATGAGATAAGCCTCTGCCCTGGGCTTCTCAGTCTCAGCACTGTTGACATTTGGGAAATTCTCTATTGTGGGGGCTGTCCTGTGCACTGTAGGGTGTTTCGCAGCATCCCTGGCTTTTCCGCCTGAGATGCCAGGGGTGCTTCCTCCTTCCCCCCAGGTTGCGGCAAGCCCCGATGTCACTGTGCTTCTGCTGGAGCCTGTCACATGTCG
Organism: Neomonachus schauinslandi; assembly: GCF_002201575.2. Taxonomy (NCBI): domain Eukaryota; kingdom Metazoa; phylum Chordata; class Mammalia; order Carnivora; family Phocidae; genus Neomonachus; species Neomonachus schauinslandi. The sequence goes on from NC_058416.1 coordinate 65,794,314, forward strand.
CCTGGGTTTCTTTCTTTCTGACTTCCTCCTGAGACCCAACCTGTTTTTATTGAGCTTTACAAGGCGGTTATAGTATTTGTAACTAAAAATCAAATTAGTGGGCACCTGGGTGGCTCAGTCAGCAAGTGCCTGCCCAAGGTCCTGGGATCGAGACCTGTGTTGTCAGGCTCCCTGCTCCACGGGGAGCCTGTTTCTCCCACTCCCTCTACCTGCTGCTCCCCCTGCTTGTTCTTGCTCGCTCTCTCTCTCTCTCTCTCTGTCAAATAAATAAATAAAACCTTTTCTTTTTTTTAAAGATTTTATTTATTTGACAGAGAGAGACACAGCGAGAGAGGAAACACAAGCAGGGGGAGTGGGAGAGGGAGAAGCAGGCTTCCCACGGAGCAGGGAGCCCGATGCGGGGCTCGATCCCAGGACCTTGGGATCATGACCTGAGCCGAAGGCAGACACTTAACTACTGAGCCACCCAGGCGCCCCTAAATAAAATCTTTTTAAAAAATCAAATTAGTAACAAATTGAGGAGCTAGCAATTAAAATTATACTTCTAGACCTTCATTTCTTTTGATAAGCATCCATGATTTAAAAGAAAAAAAAAAGCATCCATGAAAGATTGGGTGCTACTGGCATTTCATTCCTCTGATTCCAATGTTAAATTAAGTGACCATCCAACACAAAGGGGAAAGGACACACGTATATTTGCCACTCTAACCCCTTGGTGTGACACTGGTTACTATGTGCTGGAGGTTATAAACCGACTGTCCTCATCATTCTGCAGTCCTTGCCGGCGGGAATGGCTTGCTGCTGTGTTTCTCTGCCTACTCTTGATCATTCGGCCAGCCTAATGCAGAGGCACTCATGTCCGGGGCACCCCATGACCGGTAGAACTGAGGGCTTTGGTGCTGCCCAGGTAACTTACACTGGCTGTTCTGAAGCTGTTCCTAAACACAGGTTAGTTGCTCACGGAAGCAGAATAACCGTCACTAGCAATATCGTACCTACTTAATACATTATATGACATTGGCATCTGCAGTTTTACTCCTTCAAGTTCATTGAGTTCTTCCACATGCCAGAGGCTACCACTGCATCACTACCTGTTGCAGTGCTGCACACAGCCCTGCCAGAGTTATCATCATCTCTGTGATAAAGGGGAGGAAACTGAGCCACAGAGACATTGAATGACCTGCCCGAGGCCACATGAATAAGAAGTGGGGAGGCCAGGGCTTAAACTCCAGTTTGCTCACTTCCACGTACTTACGACCAGCAATAAAAAGTATATGTGTGGGGGGGCACCTGGGTGGCTCAGTCAGCTAAGCACCTGACTCTTGATTTCAGCTCAGGTCATGATCTCAGGGTGGTGAGATCGAGCCCCACTTCGGGCTCCATGCTGTGTGTAGAGCCTGCTTGTGATTCTTTCTCTCCTTCCCCCTCTTCCTCCTCCCCGCTGCTTACATTCGTACTCTCTCTCTTAAAAACAAAGAAGTGTGTGTTCATTATATATACGGCATGTGTTTGTGTGTCTGTCACAAGCCTGTTAGAGCCTCAGCCTTTGATCACCCACTGCAAGCCTTCGGTGTGCCTGGCATTTGAGAGGGAAGCCCAGGGGTCTGGCTCAGCCTCCATGCCCCTCCTGCGGTCTTGGCTGCTTCAGCCCTACTTTGCCCATCTGGCGGAATGCCCGCCTGGCGCAGCTGCTGGAAGGCCTTGGCCCTCCCTCGGCAGCCCCACCACCCCAGAGCGGCAGCCAAGAGAGGGCCCCTGTCCTTCGCCTCCCTGGGCTGCTGTAACCAGTGCTGGAGCTAACTAGCGAGGAAGCATAGCCTCCCAGGCCTCAGGGACTGACTCTAGCTAGTGCCCACCAGGTTTTGGTTGCAGAGAGGAGAGTGGTTATGTGTCACCATGAGTCACTGAGATGTGGACCCATTCCTAGTGTCTGCCCTTTGGCTCTCCAGGCTTGTAGACTGAGGTAGAGGTTTCTTCCAGTTCAAGCCCCAATGAGGGCACTGTGAACAAGGTCTGGATTTTACAAGTCCATTGCCCATTTGCTTCCAGGATCCCAGGGGTCCTATGTCTGTGTAGTGGTATGGGGGTGGAGAATGTCCTCCTTTCTTGTCTGGCCCAGAATAGTTGGTCTGGAAGTAATAGTTTATTTCCCCACCCCCTCCTGCCCATTAGTGCACAAGTATCCCAAAAAGGAGTTGCAGGTATTAATGTTAGTCAAGCTGAACAGTTTTCAGACACCTGTCTTCAGCCTCTTGTCCATATTCCTGCTTACTGATAATTGGGAGAGGAGATGAAAAAAACTCAAATCCAAGATGGCCAAATGCTAAAAAGGTTTTTCATTTTTTCTTCCAATTTAACAAAGCACTAGAGATGGCCTGCCTGGTGCAACCTTGGCTCTGCCCCTTACTGGCTGTGCGCCCTGGGAGCATCGTTTTACTTCTCTGTGCCTTGGCGGCTCTGTCTGTAAAATGGGATGCTAATAGCAAGGTTGTGGTGAAGTTTCTGTGAGCATAAAGCACAGAGTTAGGGCTCAGCGTCAGCAGCTACCGTCATCTCATCCTGATCTTCCCTGTGAGCTGACCTTGTGTCTTGGTTTCCTGGATCAATTGAGCTAGAGAATACAGTTCTTGATGTTCAGTCCATCTGCACATTAAAAGAGTATGTCACGAGTTTGTTTTGAGAAACTTAAAGCTATTTCTTACCTTTAAAGTAGATGCAGTTTAGAATCATCATCTGAGTAGCTGGGTCTATATTCTCCAGAGCGTCTTTTATGAGACCCTTGGTGATCTTCAGAATGTGGTTATTGGTTTTCGCTATGAAGGCAGGGTCTGAGAAGTCAGCCGCCTGGGCCTCTGCAAAGTAGTACTCTCTTACTTTTCTTTTGAAGTCATCCAGGATTGGAAATTGCTTCTGGATGTAAAGATCATTGACAGACCGCAGTGTGTACCCAAAATTCCTCCTGAAGAGGCGATGAGTCAGCTTACGGAAGAGATTGTGAATGGTCATGATCTCATACTTGCTGCTGGCATTGACAAAGTCTTTGAAATGCAAAATCGAGTGCACTTGTTCATAGGTCTCCCCCTGCAGTCCAAAGGAAATCATACCCATGGCCGTGGAAATGCCCACTGGGGCTATGAAGATGTTGTCGGAAGCACAGGCCTGCTCCTTCAGCACTTGGTAAAGATTGAAAGCGAACTTGGCATTGAGAATGTTGAGACGCTGGATCCGGCTCTTGCCTTGGAAGAGCTCGAGGATGTTCCCAGCACCGGCCTCTGAATCGGTTGGCGAAACCGCATCAATGATGTCAATATAGTCATCGTCTTCGCTGAATATCTTCTCTAGGTCCAGATAGTCCTCATCCTCCTCCCCCTCTATGATCCAGTCGTTGGTGACCGTGTTTTCCTTGTGGAAGTCAGCGGGGAGAAGGGGCATGCTGAGGTTTTTGCTACTTAACTGCCCCCACTGGGGATCTGCTGATGGAGAATCTTCCCCTCCTTTCTCAAGCTGACTGGCCAGGCTGTTGCTCCCACGCATGGACATTAGTATGAGAGAAACGATGAGAGGTTGGAAGAGGCGTTTCATTTTGGCAGAGCTAAAGCTGGGGGAGAAAACCAGCAACAGGGTGAAAGGCGGCCTAGGGGACTGGCCACTACAGTGCTCAGAGGGCAAGCCCATAGCTTTCACCCCAGAAGATGCCCTGGGAGTATCAGTCCTTAGCCATTTTAAGATCATGCACTTTCAGAGAAGCTGATGAAGATAAACAGATACCGAACATTTTGTGTGGCTTCATAAACCTACCTGAAGGATCTGTGGGCCCCAACCTGAGAATCCTTTCAGTAATATATATATATTCCTGGGGACTCAGTGTTCCCAGAGTTTCTTTTTCATTCACTCACCAAACTTTGTCTCCTGTTTTCCAAACAACATATTAGGCACTGGAGGCACAAAGGTGTCCCCCACCAAGGGGCTCTGCCAGCCAGACAGGGAACAGACGTGCAGTAAAGCAGAGGGGCTCTTATAAGGACACTACCAAAGCAGATGGGGCTGCAGAGCTGGGGTGTGGCCCTGTCTCCTGGGGCAGGAGCGGGCTGCCAGGGGAGCTTCACCAAGCTTCCCTGGGAGGTGGGGTCTGAGTGGAGATGTTGAAAAAGGCGTACGGGCCAGGCTCTCTGCAAACAAATATCCTAAAGATATGTGAAATTTGTGTCGTTATTTGGGGTTGTGCAATTTGCATAACATTTGGAATTTGTCGTGATGCAGAGATCCTCTGGGTGCCTCGTGGAAGGTGGCCGGCAGCCTGACTTTCCCCTGGAGCCCCAGAGGCTGTAAGGCTGTATGGCTTACCACAGGTGTCCTCTCTTCTCTGCATCTGTTATTTGGCTTCTGCTGCTGTCAGGAGGTCTTACTAAATCTTTTTTACTGAACTGCTTCTAGCATGGGGTTAGGAGCAATCTTACCAGGTGTATAAGGTCTGTGTGAGGATGATGTCGGAAAGCTCTCACTAGAAGGCCTGAGGGGCAGTCCCTTTATTTGAATAAGTTTTGGGGCGCCTGGGTGGCTCAGTCGGTTAAGCATCTGCCTTCGACTCAGCTCATGATCCCAGAGTCCCGGGATCAAGCCCCTTGTCCTGCTCCCCGCTCAGCAGGGAATCTGCTTCTCCCTCTGCCACTCCCACTGCTCGTGCTCTCTCTCATTCTCTCTAATATAAATAAAAATCTTTAAATAAACAAGTTTTTAATACATACACTGTGGTAAGCCTGTCTTTATCTACCCATCCTGTGCCTTGTTCCAAGGAAGGATGTATCTTGACTTGTCAAATCAGTTTTACCTTCCAAATGGCTTTATCTTTCTCTTGCTCACTTCCTGCATATTAATTGCATTCTGGGTAGATGAGCTATTATTCAATGTTTCTGTGTTTCTCCAGGACAGCAACAGTAGACACTTAGAATGTTCTACCATCGTACGTGTCACTTCTGAGCAACCTGGAAAGAAGAACTGTGTCTCGTCAAGTTTCTTGTGTGTATGTAACCATCTCCTATTTGAGGACCAGAATATCTGCTTCCAGTCTAGGCCAGATAAGAATCACTGGCGTCTGTTAAGTAAATATGTGGACTTGTTAGTCTGAATTTGGGCCTAGCTATACAGATACCCAACTGGTGATGCTCTCAGTTTTGTTGATGTTGATGACAGCAGTGACTCTTGATAGAGCGTCTGCTCGATGCCAGGTGCTGTGCAAGGAATTTCGTCTATGTAACCTAACGTCAACCTTCTAACATTTTATATACCAGGATACTGAGCCTTATGTCGCTGTATGTGGCAGTGGAACCTCTGCCTCTTTGCCTCGGAACACCGGGGACTGGTTTCTCTGTCCCACCCCCCACCCCCCAACCGCCATCTCCCTCCTTGGGTCTTCCCCTACAATACTGTGAAAATAATCAGCTCAAATGCTGTTCTAATCACCACCGAAAAACTTTTGAATCACACATTTTGGAGAGGGCAGGTCACATAAGTTTCTGACTTTGAAAAGGTCTGTTGTCTTTTCCCACCCCACACCCTCCCCCCAGCATCCAGCTGAGGCTGTGGTGCTGTACACATAGCCCGCACACGAGAAGCCATTTCTGATGTGTCTGGCTGCAGGTAGAACTGGGCCCAGTGTCCAGATAGAACTGGGCATGGATATTGACAGCAATACACTGTAAAAAGTTAGAAAAGAAGAAAGTGAGCAACTTGGTAGAAGTCTTCTTGCTAGGCTGCACTTAGGAAGATCCTTGTCAGGCAAAAACAAGGTTAAAAAAAACAACTTGAATGAATAAGAGTTCAGGAAAAGGAATCTGGGACCAGATAAGGAGGCAGAGGTGAAGACGTTCATGTTTTTTACCCTGTGTTCATATAGTATATTTGGAAGCTTCTTATACCCTGTTCCTGCATTATATGATGAAAAGCCAAAAATAGTGTTCACTATTCACTTATCAGAGGAAGGAGAAAAGCTCTCTGATATTTTCTGTGGATTGAAATTAAGGATCTAAAAGGCCAGTCTTGGTGCCTGGGTGGTTCAGTCAATTAAGTGTCTGCCTTCGGCTCAGGCCATGATCTCAGGGTCCTGGGATCAAGCCCACATCGGGCTCCCTGCTCAACAGGGAGTCTGCTTCTCCCTCTCCCTCTGCTTCTCTCCCTGGCTTGTGTACTCTCTCTCTCTCTCACACATAAAATCTTAAAAAAAAAAAAAAGGCCAATCTTCCTATCATTCTGCCATTTAGTATAACAAGAATTATATAAGACACTTTAAAACTACCACTAGGTTATGTTTAAATCAGGAGACTATCTTTGAAGAGAAGCAGTATTTTTTAAAGGTAAATCATTCAAAAGTTTGCCTTTCTGGGAACTTTATATGGCGCTTTCTCATGCCAACGGTGTGGAACAAGGTTGGCCTTTTTGGTCACACATCAGAGCTTAACACCTGGACACCTTAGTCCCTCCTGGCTATGTCTTCAGGCCCAAAGAGGGCAGATGTGATGGGAGAGAAGTGACTGCTTGAAGTTTTAAAAACCTTTCACTTTGAAATAACTTCAAACATTAGAAAAGTTGGAAGACCGGCGTAGAGAATAGCCCCTGTACACCCCTTTCCCAGATTCACTGGCTTTTGTATTTGGAACAGTTGCTTTACGGCTTTGTGTACACAAGCAGGCACACACATATACTCTTTTCTTTTCTGAAACCTTTGAGAGTAGGTCACTTATAGTGTGTCCCTCTAACTTTTAATTCTAATATTTCAGGGAAAAAATGCCTAAGGACAAGGATATTTCATGCACCCTCACAGTACCATTATGCACTTAAGATAATTTAACACAGGCACAATACTTTCCTGTTCTAGTTCCTATTCCAATTTTGTCAATTGTCTCAGTAATGTACCTGACAGAATGTTGTATTAGGCAGACTAAAAAACAAAACAATTTTTCCATTTTTAAGACAGTGTAGAAAGCTTTTGAATTTGTAGTTTGATAGAGAAATGCACCAGTTACCCATCTCTAACCACTGCAAATAAGAATTTATAATAGAAACCAAACTCACCTCTGTGCTTCTGAGAAGTGGTGTTGCAGAGATGAAATGAGCCAAGGTCATCAGCGGGTTTCAATGTGAACTTTGGTGCTGGGCCGGTGTTGGGTATTTTCCAAAGTAAATATGTCCCAAATCAAACACCATTCAATTAGCTTTGTCAGCACAAACCCCCTCGGCTGTGTCTTTGATCTCTGCTGAGGGACTTCTGACTCCTCCGCTCCAGTTCTAGTACAGGCATGACTATCACTGTGTCGACGTGCTTGTGGGCAAGCTGAAGCCTTGCCGACATGCTGAAGCCACCACATAATGAGATGCTCTTCAGAGCTCTGGGGGCTAGGTTACATTGGGGGTAGCTATAATGCTCCCCTAAAAGCAGAGGCCCACTCATCTGCCCTCCAGCTTTGGATTCTCCCACTCAGATGATCTGGCCGTCATGGTCTGGTCTCCAGGGCTGATGTGGCTGCGAGGCAAGTGTCCCCATGCTTCCACGAGTGTGTCCCTCGGGAAAGTGGAGGGGGGGTGAGATCAGTGATTTATAGTGTAAGGAGACCTTGGTACAGAACTTTCTTCAGTCAGGGCTCACTCACCATGTTCTGTGCCAGGCTTGCAGTCCAGCTTCCTTAGCTGTTACAGGACAGATAAGGTATTACTGAGCCGTGCTCCCCGAATTCTGGCCCACCTAGGCATTCACAGGGATCTGTGGAGCTAGGATCACTATGTTTTTTTTAAGATTTTTTATTTATTAGAGAGGATGAGCATGAGCGGGGCGGGGGGGGAGGAACAGAGGGAGAGGAAGAAGCAGACTCCCCACTGAGCAGGGAGCCCGACGTGGGGCCGATCCCAGGACCCTAAGATCATGACCTCAGTCGAAGGCAGACGCTTAACCAACTGAGCCACCCAGGTGCCCCTAGAATCACTCTTTAAAATTTATTTTAGGGCGCCTGGGTGGCTCAGTCGTTTAGCGTCTGCCTTCAGCTCGGGTCATGATCCCAGGGTCCTGGGATCGAGCCCCGCATCGGGCTCCCTGCTCCGCGGGAAGCCTGCTTCTCCCTCTCCCACTCCCCCTGCTTGTGTTCCCTCTCTCCCTGTCTCTCTCTCTGTCAAATAAATAAATAAAATCTTTAAAAAAAAATAAAATTTATTTTAAATTCTGTAATCTAGGGCACCTGGGTGGCTCAGTCGTTAAGCGTCTGCCTTTGGCTCAGGTCATGATCCCAGGGACCTGGGATCAAGTCCCACATCGGGCTCCCTGCTCGTCAGGAAGCCTGCTTCTCCCTCTCCCACTCCCCCTGCTTGTGTTCCTGTTCTCGCTCTCTCTCTCTCTGTCAAATAAATAAAATCTTTTTTTAAAAAATTCTGTAATCTAAAACATTATTATAGGAATATTCTGGATTGTCTGGAAGACCAACTTATCACAGAGCATTGCTCCCTGATTTTGGTACGCACGAGTGTGTGTGTTACCCAGAGGCCCTCTAATGAAAACAGGACTCTCTGGGGACTCTGTAGGCTTGTGAGGAGCCTGTAGGGGGCGTCTGTGTGTTGCTCATTTTGAGAAATTTCTGGCCCGTAAAGGGCTGTCCGATGCGTTTAAGAGCTGGCAGGTGTGGCTGGATTTGGGTCCAGGTCAGCACTCAGTAGCTATGGTCACACATTGATTTCTCAGAACCTTCACTGCTCCTGCTCAATACTGGGACTTCAGCATTGGGCACCATCGTACAGGCCTGGAGAGGCTGTTACCTCTCACAGACTCCTCCAGGGCCTGATAAGTCCCATGTGATCTGCTCTTGGCCTTGTTCTCACACACACTAAGCCTGGCCCTTCTTGGAGCCTTGGCACTGGTTGCTCTTTCCGCATGGAAGTCTTCCCTTAGGCCCGCTGTGCGCACACCATCTGCTCTGGGTTTCTCCGAGGCTGTGCTGGCTGCGTTGGTGGGAATCCCACCTCCCACCCTTGGTGTTCTCTCTGAACTGAGGACAGTAGTTATACCTGCTGCATAAGGTTGCTGTGGAAATTAGATGAGATGATGAGATAATGTGCAGAAAGCACAGAGAGTGGCGCCCGGCACTCAGTCAACACTCAATAAAACTTTGCTGTTGTCACTTTCACCATACATAGTTATTCACAGAAAAGATCTGGAAGGAGATGCAGCCAACTCTTAACATTGGAAATGGGAGGCAGGTGGAAAGTGTTCATTTTTTACTCTATATGCTTTGCTGGAATTTCTTTTCTATGAGTATATATCGCTTAGGTTATTTTAAACTAACCAGTAAATGTTTCTTACATATCTAGGTTTCTGATCATGTAACCCACTGTTGAAAAAACTGGATTTCAGCCCTTCTTGACAATTCTGACATTTTTGGGTCTGTTCCCCACTGGAGGTGTATAGTTTTGACCCCCACTGTAAAGCAGTACCTTCTGCCACACCTACTCCATTGTTTTCTTTCCAGTTCCAAGGCTTGCCTTATGGTTAGATATGTTTCCCAACTTTTTATTACGAAACTGAAAAATATACAAAGCAATTGGAAGAATTGAATAATGGACATCCATTTACCAATGTCCTAGATAAAACAGTGACTATTTTGACATGTCTGCTTAATTCCGTGTGCGTGCGTACCCTGCAGGTGTGTCCTGAGGTATTTGAAGGTGAGCTGTAGAGAGAGTCACCACACTTCAGCCCTGGGCACTGGAGCTCGGCCTCCTAAATGGTGTGTGTTGGGGGGTGTCTCCGTGCTGCTCAGCACTGCTGTTACATCTGGGAAAGTCAGTCCTTCTATCTTCTATCGGACATCCAGTCCCAGTCAGATTTCGCCATGACTTCTTTGATAGCTTTTTTAAAATCTAGGATCCAGGGGCGCCTGGGTGGCTCAGTTGGTTAAACGACTGCCTTCGGCTCAGGTCATGATCCTGGAGTCTCGGGATCGAGTCCCGCATCGGGCTCCCTGCTCGGCAGGGAGTCTGCTTCTCCCTCTGACCCTCCCCACTCTCATGTGCTCTCTCTCATTCTCTCTCTCTCAAAAAAAAAAAAAAAAATCTAAATGTAAGTGGCTTAAACATGCTAAGTAAAAGTAGAAATTATCTGATTAAATAAAAAAGCAGGACCCAATATATACTGGCTATAAGAAATCCGCTTTGGGGCGTGTGGGTGGCTCAGCCATTAAGCGTCTGCCTTCGGCTCAGGTCATGATCCCAGGGTCCTGGGATGGAGCCCCGCATCGGGCTCCCTGCTCCGCGGGAAGCCTGCTTCTCCCTCTCCCACTCCCCCTGCTTGTGTTCCCTCTCTCGCTGTGTCTCTCTCTGTCAAACAAATAAATAAAATCTTTAAAAAAAAAGAAAATCCAGGATCCATTCCTACACTGCGTTTGGTTGTTATGTTTCTTTGGACTCCTTCATCTATTTTAGGCTTCTTTTCTCTGACCTTGATCTTCTTAGGGGAGAGCAGGTCAGTTGTCTTATAACCCTTTCCTTTACCCTTTGCCTGCCCTGTCTTGGGGACAGACAAGACCCTTTCATCATCTGGCCATTCTCTACAACCTCCGTACTCCTTTCTGTCTCTCCTGAAGCACAGCAGTGTGTCCCTGCACACAGTCCCAACCAGCCTGTCTACACCGTGTCTTTCTCTCCAGGTGCTTCAGAGCACTTCTGGGGACTTCTGTGATTCTACCATAGTCTTCCCTTCCTGGGGACCAGAGCCATCTCAGCTGGTATGGTGGAGTCCTCAGTGCAGGGAGAACCTATAGGGCATTTCCAAGCCACAGTTCTTAGGAGGGAGGCAGGATGTTCTCAGGGTGAGGAGTAGTAGGATCACAAATTGAAGACAGATTTTGGGCAGTCACTTTCTCTCACTGTTCCAAAACCATTTTGGACCTTTCAGTCACTTGGGGCCTCTGATCTGACTGGGAGTGAAGCATTCTGAAAGCCTGACCATAACCACCAAAGGCAAGTTCTCCTTGTAGGACACCAGATCCTCTTAGCCACATTGACCTTAAACACCAAGCAAGGCTGTGGTCTGGGAACCCTGTAATGCCTCCACCATCACTTGGGACCTTATCCTAGGGAGATCCACCACCTCAGAGACAGTCCCAGAGCTCCTTTTCCTCAGACCCACCATCTTTGGCCACTAGCAAGCTGGAAGCCCCTCATGCGTACCTTAGTGACAGTGTCCTTTCTACCTTGAGACAGTTCTGACCACTGCTGGCCTCCCCAGTGCTTCTCCACCTCCGCAGCACCTTCCCACAGGTCACCCAGCACCCCCCACCCTATCTCAACCGACTCTCCCCAAGGGCACAGCACCCTAGTGGCTTTCGAGGAGAAGCTGCTCGCTTCTACACAGCATGTTGTCCAGCCCTAGCCCTGCACCTGTGCCCTCCCTGTGATTGTGGAAGCAACAGATCTATGGCAGAACTCTGGGAAGTATGGTCAACGTTAAGGAAGAAACTAGAAACTCCTGCCAACCTGGCTACCCAGAAATAATCATTATTAATATGCGACTGGAGTTTTCCCCTCTTTTTCTATGCACATGTATTTGCATACATATACCTTAAATCTGTACCATGCTATATACATTTTGCATTTTTTTCACTTGACGTAAGTTCTACCTGTGTCTCCAAATATTCTTAGCAAATATGATTTCTGATATATTGTAACTTATGTAAGTGCCCCATTCAGGTAAACATTTAGTGTTTTTCTCTTTATTGTTCTCGTCTATCAAATGTTGCAACATTTTTGTGCCTAAATCAGATTTTTTTTTTTTTTTTGGATAGACCCCTAGAGATGGGATTTTAGGTGTAATGACGGGGCTATTTAGAATTTTTGATGCACTTTACCAGATTGCTTTCCAGGAAATAGTGTACCAGTTTACAGTCCTACCAGCCATGGGTGCAGGCACCCCTCTCGCTGTGTCCCACTCTCCCAGCAGTGGTGTCATCATGTGCCCCACCTCTGTGTCCTTGGCCCTCATGACTGTTTGGATTGCAGAGACCTCTCACTGTAGCTTCATTATCACTGAAGGGGGCTCGACGTCCTCTGGGGGTTCTGTGAGGACTAACTTGTCCAGCAGGCGCTGTGCACAAATTTAACATTTTTGCACAACCTACGAGCCACTGCCTGCTTCACGCTGGGCAGGACACCATCTGGAGCAAGGATGCAGGGACTTCAGCCTCTCACTTCTGCACCTAAGCAACTCTGCCTCTGCCTATTTTAAATCTTGGGACTCTGCCCAAGATGACTGTTGGAAAAGTTCTGCTGCCAGAAAAGATCTAAAAGTCATTTCTTCTCAACCCACGAGGTTTCTCACGCTCACCCTGTCTCTCCAGTCACAGCTGTTCATCTGAGCTCCAGCCTCTCCAGCCCTCCATGCCCTCCCCAGGCCCAGGCTTTGGGCCTGATTCTCCTGTGGCTGGACAGCCTGCTCTCTCTTCTTTGCCTGGCCAAGGGTTACTTGCATGGTAACACTGAGACCCATGACACCTCCTCCCGGAACCCTGCCATACTGTGATGATTTCCTCACCTGCCTCCAAACATGGCAGAAAGGCCTTTGTAGGAATGGGGCTTTTCACCTCCCAGGCATGGGGCCTGGTGCACGTTAGCTACTCAATAAATGTTTGCTGAATGGGTATTTACCAGTGAATTGATCAAGAAATGTTGGTCACTGCTCAGTGTGTCTTTTCCAACCCAAAATGACTGGCTGATTCTTGGAGAATGAATCTGGGGTTGATTTTACATCTGTAGGTTTTAGGGCTTGTGAGCAAATAACCTCCTTTTCTCCCCCTGTCCTCGGTGCATCAGCTCACCCGAAGGTTGCCTCCCATCAAAGAAGCCAAGCCTCGGTTGCAGAAGCTCTTCCGGGACTTCTGGCTCTATTCCGTGCTGATGGGATTTGCAGTGGAGGGCTCAGGTAAGGGGATATTCGCTCTCCTGGGGAAGACAGAGTGCAGAGTGAAAACAAAGGTGAGGCAGGACTCTACCTAATTATGAATGTGCATGCATTCAAAATTCGTCCAAATTCAGCTGCTGCTTCCTACAAGTGATTACAAATGTTACACTTCCCAGATGTAGTTTAGGGTTCTGACAGTGCTATGTATCTTAGGAAAAACCTGTCCGAGTTAGGAAGCAGACTCATTTCTGTGCTCCGTTTGGGGGATAATTGGCTCAAACAAAGGACCCACGACTCTAGAAATGGTCAGCATCACCTGCCCCGCAGTGCTTCTGGAATAAGGTGGTGGTCTCATTCATGTGCACTTTCTTGAAGGACTCTGGCCAGAAGAATGGTACGAGGGAGTCTGTGAAATAGCCACCAAGTCGCCCCTGCTCACGTTTCCCAGCAAAGAACCACTGCGCTCCGTCCTCCAGTATAACTCGGCCATGAAAAACGACACAGTCACCCCCGTAAGGCTTCTCACCCTGCCAAGGACAGATGATGCAGGGCAGGGATTTTGCTAAGCGTTCTTGAACAATGACCAGATCGTTGCGTTGTCCTTGTTATCACATGTTCTCCACGGCTCTTGGGGTGGGGGGGGGCATTCCCCTCTGGGTGCCTGTGTGAGCCCTTGAGCATTTCTTTCCCCCAGGCTGAACTGAGTGAGCTCCGCAGCACCATCATCAACCTGCTGGACCCTGCTCCCGAAGTGTCCGCCCTCATCAACAAGCTGGACTTTGCCATGTCCACCTATCTCCTGTCTGTTTACCGGCTGGAATATATGAGGTATCCAGGCCTTTGCCTCCCAGCACAGCTACACTGGAGCTAATTTTTAAACTTTTTTGCCTTCTGGGCATGGGACTCTTTTTAGTTTCTCCCAAGACACGTAAGCTTTCTTAAAAAGCAAAAACCAAAAAACCAAAAATATCCTATGCTCTTCTTGTGTGCTCCTCCCTCCTGGGCACCAAACACCACATCTTATAAATCCCCAGGTATCTAAACTCTCTTGTCATCCTCTCCTTATAGGGAATAGGCTTCTGAGCAGTCACCATAGATGTTGCAAACTCAGTCCACTTGACTGCGCAAGAGCCCCTGTTAGGAACCGGCCCTCACTGAGTATGTTCTAAGACATTCATTTTGCTAGTTTCCAGGACCACAGCTGAGTACAAACAGCAAATGGGAAGTGGGAAGGGGCCTGTCCCAAAACAGCCCCACAGGTGGCCCAACACTCAGGATGCATGTGTAACCACAGCAGACCTAACAGTTATAATAATCGTCATCATGACAACACCAATATTAACATGGATTGAGTGTTTATGCCATGCCGGGCACTGTGCTAAGTTACATGTATTGACACACTCTCCAACAAGCCTATGAGGTAGGCACTGTCACATCCCCATTTTACAGATGAGGAAATGGAGACCCTGAGGCAGCCGTTAAGTTAGTTACCCAAGGTAATAATCCCTGACTTCCACGGAGATCCAGCTAGTCGGTTAAGCACCGTGCCATCCTGCCTCTCATAAATGACAGCTGGAAGAAGCAGCTAGGATGCTCAAAGCGCAGCCGCCTATGTGAATGCTACAGATCCACCATGGTAAGGCCTGAGACACCCTCGGGCTGCAGCTGAATACGCTAGCTACAGAATGATGCATCCCTGTCGTCAAAAAAGGTCAGGTTACACATCTCCTGTTTGTTGAAATCACAGGATAGGTGCAATAAGTTATAGAGAAACTCTACCAAATGGTCTGAAAAAGAAAGTGTTAGTTCTTAATAGGGGGAATATTTGGTAAATGCCACTATTTTAACCTTTATTTGGTGCCATGAAACCCTGTGGTAAAAGAACTCTTGCTCAGAAGCTCAACATATAAAATAGATTAAGGCTGTTTTGTGTAAGTGGGAGTGAGCGCACACCTTCCTGCCCTGTCCCCTCCTCCCTGCCTCTTGGTAGCCTGAGGGTGCCACAACAGAGCAGAGTTTGAGAGCTAGTGACCCATTCTCCTCCAGAGTCCCACAGAGCCAAGGAACTTTTGACCTTCCTTGCTTTTTTCATTATAATTTTTTTTATAAAAGCAATACAAGAATATTACACATAAACCTGGAAATAAATGGAGAGGAAAAACCACTGATCCCACCACCATTCCCTATTGTGTGTTAGTACTGTTCCCGCTCAGCCTTTTTATAAAAAATATACTTTGAAAGAGAAACCAACCAAAACAAAACAAGCAAACCAACACAGACCAAAAACGTGGTTTGCTCCAAGGTTGAATGGCTACAAGAGATGTCTCCGGACCCTTTCAGCCTCACGTGCCCACAGGCAGGGCTGTCTCCTGCTTCCCCACAATGGTGCCCCTGAATGGAGTTCTCAGGTTCTCAGGACACTCTGTGGAGCGGGCTGGTAGAGCAAAACCCTAAGGGGACAGCCCACGGGCAGCTCCCAAGAGCCCAGCTCCCATCCCAGGTTGCCTGCCAGGCCTCTGAGAGCATTGTTAGCATGGAGAAGCAGCTCTGAAGCCTTTATTCAAGAACCTGGCTTAGGCTCCCAGCCACTGGTTATTAGGAGAGCTTTAAAACAGCAAAGTGGGAGCGCATGGTGGCATAGTCAGTTGAGTACCCGACTCTTGGTTTCGGCTTGGGTCCTGATCTCAGGGTGGTGAGATCAAGGCCCGCCTCAGACTCTGTGCTCAGCGGGAGTCAGCTTGGGATGCTCTCTCCCTCGCCCTACCCGCCCCCCCACCCACCGCACATGCACTCTCTCTCTCTGTAAATAAATCTTTAAAAAAAAAACAAAAACCAGTAAAGTGGGCAATGTGAGAAATTATGTAAAAGCTGTGTGAACCTGAGCACTCAAGAATGCATGTTCTTAAGCCACCTGGCCTGCCCTACTAGGGTTTGACTCACAAAAAGCTGGTGCAGAAGCCCACAGACGCATTCTGCCCAGTGCTTGCCTGTGTGCACACGTGCCCTGCTATCTTAGTGGAGCCCCCCAAACTCTGAACAGCTACTGTAAAAGTAAAAAAGGTGCGTAAGATAAAAAAGAGAAGGAAAACATGGGGATGGTACAGAAGATGCTAAAGATGAAAAATACAAATCTCACTTTCCTGGCTCTGAATCCAGAGATGCCCACTCTTGATAGTTTTACTTTCCCTTCTAGAAATTCTCCATAAATGCAAACATATATATCCTACACACAGAAGGCCCATGGAGGCCTTTCGGAAACCTATCGCTGACATCCTGCTGTACTCACTTCCCCTGCACCTTGCTGTCTCATAGAACAATGCATCTTGGATGTTTTTCTGTAGTGGTGTATATGGAGCTACCTCTCATTTTGGTGGCTACATGATGTGCCATTAAATGGGTGTACTTTGGTGTAGCTGACTAGTCTGTTGATGGACATTTTGCCAGCACTGTTAGGAGGATCCTCCTTATGCACATAACCCTTAAGACCTATCACTAGTGGTGGGTTGCTGGGTGGAACAATGTGGGAACATTATGATAGATGGTGGGTAATTCCCCTCCAGAAAGTCTGCGTGAGCATATGACCCTTGAAGTGGCACAGGTTAGTGGTTCCTCACAGCCTCACCAGTTCTGGGTAGTACCAAATCTGTGATAGGGAGGGCCTGGATTTCTCAAAATTTACTCAAAACTGTTCTCCTTGCTAGGGTACTGCGCTCAACAGATCCTGACCGCTTCCAGGTAATGTTCTGCTACTTTGAAGATAAAGCTATTCAGAAGGACAAGTCTGGTAAGTTTATTGTTGTGGTACTCTGATGATGAAATGAGTTTTAATAGTCTAAAAAGGAATACCACTCCCAGTTTCCTGTCTACATGAAGAAAACAGTTTTATGAAGTTACACGCTACCTTGGAAAGACCAGTATAAAATATATAACCTTAAAACCATATAACCTTAAGGAGCATCACTCTTGTCCACCCTCAATGCTTGAGTACGCTCCAGCCCCCAAATTTCAGTCTCTAATACTATCCCATGCTGAAGGGATCCTGGGCTCCTCACATAGTCATTAATGGACCTAAAGCATCTTGTTGTGGTCAGGGAGCAGTCATGCTTTTTAAATGTCCAGAGCAGGCTAGGAGGACCAAGAACCAATTTCAAAGGGCTCCCAGTGGACAGAGTATCATAATTTGAACATGAATACATATTATTATATTGCTTAAAAGAAGGGTAAATAAACTGGGATAATGTGTATATCCAGATACACTAAGATATATATATATAATCTCCATATTTTAGCAAAGCAACAGATATAATGTGTAATATGTAACAATAATAGGTAATATATAGGATATACGTATTTATATATATGTTTGTTTTTTCCACTAAGTATTTGTGAAGTAGAGACAGGTAGTTGTTTCTCTTGTATAATCAGGAAAGAGGGAACATGAGGAAAGAGCCACACAGTCCAGGAAGAGGCCTGGCACCTGCAATAAAGTCACGCCTGGCCTCTAAGAGTGATCAGGTAGAAAGGGTGCCGCCCAGCGGGTGATGGGGCAGAGGCATTCCATAGAGTAGCCAGTTAATGGTACTCTGTTAAGCTGAAAGTAGCTGTTAGAGAGCTCGCTGTGGGGACAGCCCCAGACCTTCTGTGAGGGGCTCCATGCCTCACTAGTCATGCTGGCCATAAGGAGACCCCACTCAGGACCATGAACGCTTCCAGTGGCGCATCAGACCCGGCCAGAATGTCAGGGCAGCGAGTCAGGACCCGATGGCCACACCCAATTTAAGGACTGCATCATTTCTGGGGAGGTTTCAGAATAAGAAAATCTGTATGAAACGCAAAGACTTGCAAGTCCGATGATGCAGATGTCCTCAGAGTGCACAGAGGGTCTCAGCTGCAACCAGTCCTAAAAGCACCAGACTCCTGGGAAAACAAATAAATGAAACTCTACAGTGGTATAAAAATATTAGAGTTACTGAAATTCTAGTGAGGCAAACCTAAGATAAGAATAGGAATAAAAATAAGGAGAGTTATTAAAATTGAGACTGCAATGAAAAAAATTAAGCACATAGTATAGTCATTGTTTGACCAGTTTTAGTATAAGGACGCTGATGGGTTTTAAGCATCATCTATTGGTCTGTGTGTTGATTTTTAAAGTGTTTAAAATTTAAGAGACTCTGAAATATTAGACCCATGTTTTATTTAAATGCTTAGAAAAATTTGATCAATTTTGTAATTGTACTTAAATATTTGAGGGAATTGAGTGTGCTAGATCATGAGTTTTGATTGATTAACTGTGTGGGTA
The DNA here is from genome assembly GCF_002201575.2 of Neomonachus schauinslandi. Taxonomy (NCBI): domain Eukaryota; kingdom Metazoa; phylum Chordata; class Mammalia; order Carnivora; family Phocidae; genus Neomonachus; species Neomonachus schauinslandi. Next base: position 65,812,541 of record NC_058416.1, read on the forward strand.
AATATTTCAAGGAATGCTAATTGAGAATTCTTAAAATCAATAAATTTATTATTAATTACAGTTAGTAGTGAGGAGTCCTTTCCATGTTTAGAAGCCATTGGCACACTGAAGAATCTATCAATTTGTTCTTGCCAATTCAGAATTAATCCCCAGATAATTCTGGTACCGTTTTTTCTGTTGTTGAAAAATCAGTCCTTGTCTTTTTTAAAATCACCCCAAGGATTCTGAGGTGCTGTCTCATATAAGACCTTTGTCCAATAAGTCCTTTACAGAACCCTTCACACTACTGCACGACAGTCAGGAAATTGAGTGGGTGAATTTATTTTTGTGGGGTTGACAAGGAAAGACAGTGTAAGGGTTCTGCAAGCTCCCCCTGCTGGCAGTGTGGGGAAGGGTTGGACGAGGAGGAGCCCTTTAGAGGCCAGGGTGGAAGATGCAGGCAGCCAGTTTGTATGCCAGGAAACCTCTTCCACTTGGGGTGCAGAATACAGGAGAGGAGCCCCATGCTCAGAGGGTCCCACACACATGCCCCAGGACCACTTGGGAATATAGTAGAGACACTATTAACCTCTGGCTGAGCTGTTCATTGATTTGCTCCTCTCGTCTATCCACCCACTGTCTATTTAACAGCTATTTTGTGCTAGACAGTTGGGTCACACCTGAGTTTCTTTGGTTCAAGGAGGGGGAGGGTAAGCGACAAAAAAAATTGACTGCCAACCCCTAGGGGCCTAAGAACCTGCCACATTTTGCCGGCCTTCTAATGAGAATATCTGTAGACAGAATCAGTTACCTTTCTGAAGCTAAAATGTCATTCTCTTCTGAGCTCTGTTTTTCTGTTGCTGTGTCATAAGAGGAAATTAAATTGTGGAAAACAGTATGGAGGTTCCTCACAAAGTTAAAAATAGAGCTACTCTACAACCCAGCAATTGTGCTACTAGGTATTTATCCAAAGGATACAGACATAGTGATTCTAAGGGGCACATGCACCCCAATGTTTATAGCAGCAATGTCCACAATAGCCAAAATATAGAAAGAGCTCAGATATCCATTGACAGATGAATGGATGAAGAAGATGTGGTGTATCTACAATGGAATATTACTCAGCCATCAAAAAGAATAAAATCTTGGGTGCCTGGGTGGCTCAGTCATTAAGCGACTGCCTTCGGCTTAGGTCATGATCCCGGAGTCCCGGGATTGAGTCCCTCATTGAGCTCCCAGCTCAGCGGGGAGTCTGCTTCTCCCTCTGATCGTCTTCCCTCTCATGTTCTCTCTCTCTCAAGTAAATAAATAAAATCTTTAAAAAAAAAAAAAAAGAATCTTACCATTTGCAATGACGTGGATGGAACTAGAGGGTATTATGGTAAGCAAAATAAGTCGGGGAAAGACAAATGCCATATGATTTTATTCATATGTGGAATTTAAGAAACAAAACAGTTGAACATAGGGGAAGGGACGGTAAAGTAAAATAAGTTAAAAACAGAGAGGGAGACAAACCATAAGAGACGATGAAACTCTAGGAAACAAACTGAGGGTTGCCGGAGGGGAGGTGGGTGGAGGGATGGGGTAATTGGGTGATGGGCATTAAGGAGGGCACTTGATGGGGTGCCTGGGTGGCTCAGTCGTTTAAGCGGCTGCCTTCAGCTCAGGTCATGATCTCAGGGTCCTGGGATCGAGCCCCACATCGGGCTCTCTGCTCAGTGGGAAGCCTGCTTCTCCCTCTCCCACTCCCCCTGCTTGGGTTCCCTCTCTCACTGTGTCTCTCTCTGTCAAATAAATAAAATCTTAAAAAAAAGGAGGGCACTTGATGTAATGAGCACTGGGTGTTACATGCCACTGATAAATCACTAAATTCTACCTCAGAAACTAATAATACACTATATGTTAATAAAATTGAATTTAAATAAAAGTAAATTTTTTAAAAAGAGGAAATTAAATTGCCCTGGGGACTGATGTACACTTTACCGATACTTAATTTTCACAGTACGTTGTACTCTTCACACGATTTCCAAATGGGATGTTTTTGTCCTGAGTATGGTACCTAGGATTAAACTGATAAATGTGTACCTACTGAGTGTACTTTCCTCTTCCTTTTCTCTCCTAAAACATGGGAGATGGGAAGGAGATGTCTTTGGAGATTTGTTATTGATGAGTTTTCAGAACCAAGGAGGAGAGAGTTTATAAGAAGCATCTAGCAGCCCCCAAAGCGGATTGCTAGCACCTCCTCTGTGTAGGTGTAAGCCAAGCCTCCATGTGTTCCTGCCCTGTAGCCTGCTGACTGTCTAGTCAATCAGTACAGACTAAGACCGAGGTAATCTCAAGCTAACTTTAAGCACAAAAAGGAAAGTGGCTGTTTTTAAGTAAAAATCTCCATAGAGGCTACTGCGTGATCATCATTGGCATCTGACCCCTATCTGATGGTTTTTTACTAGGAACTTACAGTTTCAGTTTCCTAAGAGCTACATGAAAAGATATTACACTAAACACACCCCCAAAACAAGATTTCATCCACCAAACCCAACTTCTTAGAGATCAGCCTCTCCCTGCTGGGGCATTAGGTTACACTAATCACTTTCCAGGTCTGAGAGTTTTGGGGGGCCCATTTATCCTCATGACAAACACATATGTGATGCCTCTTTATGTTCAGCCTCTGGCTGGGCCTGGGCACAGAGGTGCAGTGCCTGCCTAGTGTTTCGCCCTGCTGACCTTGCAGCCCTGTCATTTAGCCACCCCAAAGACGCTGCATAAATGGGACAGCACTAGAGGGCAAGCGGCATTTAATGACATCGGCACTGTGATGTTCACATCCCGCTGTTGCTTTTTAAAATCTGCTTTGCACCCTGGAAGCCACAACCACATCTGGTGCTTGTATCTTGGTTTCTAAACACCATTCTGCAGTAAAGGGAGCCAAGGCTCCAGGGAAAATACAAGATGAGCCTAGGACAGCTCACAGTGCCAGAAAGGAAGGTCTTGTGAAGGGAAAAAAAGAAAAAGGAGAGGAAGAAGAAGAAGAAAAGGAAAGGAAAGGCCTGTGGGCATGTCACAAGGACACAAGAGCCTGCCTGAAAGAGCTCCTAATGGCCAAAGCTGGAACAATTTGAGCAACAAAATAACGACAGTATTGGATTATAACCCAGTGAAAGAAAGAAATATCTATGAGTCCGTGCTGATTAGATGATTGAACAAATGAAACATGGGGAAGAAGGGACAGACCTTCCTTACAGAATTCCAGTAAGTGAGACCAGAGCACCTGCTGCAGGCAGAGCCCACTGGCAGGTGCGAAAGCCAGTGGGCAACATCTTAGAGAGAAATGACATGTCTGCATAACCTCAAAGTATCTTCCCCAGAGCATTTCCCAGTGACTGTGGTGTTTTTGACTTACACCCACATTCTCTTCAGAAGCTGCTGCTTAATTCCTCTCCCCAAGTGGGGGCTGGATGCAGTGACTCCCTTCTGAAGAGTAGAGCATGGAAAGGGAGAAATAGTAACTGGACAGTGGGAAACCTGGCACACACCACTGTACCTGAGTGATCAAGGTCAGCCTCGCCAGTGGTAGGAGATACTGATTTCACACCCCCCCACACCCCACCATACGACAAGAAGGCCACTTCACCTCTGTGGGATTGCCCTAAAATCTTGTAACCTTAGTCTAATCATGAGCAAGCGTCAAACACACCTAAATTGAGGGACATCCTACAAAATGCCTGTGCTCTTCAGAAGTGTCAAGGTCATGAAAGGTAAGAACAGACCGAGGAATCAACACAGATTGAAGGAGATTAAGGAGACCTGATTGGCAATGCCTCATTGGATCCTGGGACAGAAAAGGGACATTAGTGGGAAAACGGGAAATCCAAATAAAGCCTGAAATTTAGGTAAGAGTATTATATCACTGACGGCTTCTTAGTTTTGACAAAAGAGCTGCTAAAGTCAGGAGAAGCTGGGTGCAGGGTATGTGGGAACTCTGTGCTCTCTCTGCCACTCCTCTGTTAGTCCAAAATCTTTTCCAAACAAAATATTGAAAATAGCTGGGATTGGTCCCTTTCCCTTGATGCTCCTGACCTGTGGAAACCTCCTCATTTCAGGGATGATGCAGTGTGTGATTGCTGTTGCAGACAAAGTATTTGATGCCTTCCTGAACATGATGGCAGATAAAGTAAGCCTTGTCGGAGCGTGAGTGTTTGTCTGCCCAAGGCACATGGAGGGCACCTGTTGTACCTGTCTCTTCTGAATCTCCAGGCTAAGACCAAGGAGAATGAAGAGGAGCTCGAGCGGCACGCACAGTTTCTATTGGTGAACTTCAACCACATTCACAAGAGGATACGGAGGGTGGCGGACAAGTATCTGTCTGGTCTGGTGGATAAGTAAGCTCATTTTCCTTCTAATGCTCTGTGTGTGTGTATGTGTGTGTGTGTGTGTGTGTGTGTAAACTTCTTGATTTGGAATGTAGGGAAGAATCATCCAATCATCCTTACACTGTCAGGGCAGAAAAGTTGGAGTCAGAATTTAAACTCTCAAATGGCAATGCAGCCTCCCTCAGAATGTCATGGAATTTGCTACAAGGTCTGAAATTTGGTCCTGAAACCTCTACTTCACTTATTCTGAGCTATTGATGTTACTTACTGACAAGGGGTGTCACCTGCCTATGTCTCTGCATCCCACCCTCCCCTGCTGCAGGACTTCTCTGGGCTTGCTCTGGGTAGCTCACGGTCATCCTATGTGACATCTCCCACCCCAGAGCCTAGCCAGAGGTCCCTGGTCAAATCAGTGTCTTCCAGCCTCCTCAGAGAGGAAGGAGAGCCCCCACGGATCCTTTTCCACTCCAGGCTCTCTGTGCTGGGAGCCAAAGCAGACTCTCATGGGACACACCCCCACATGGATGAGAACCCTCAAAGGTGGGCTGGGCCAGCCTGTCTGCAGTATAAAGGCTGGAGGCAGCAAACAGCCATGCTGGGCCTGCCCACACATCGCTGCAAGCATCCAGGAGTTCTGGAGCCTGCTGCAGGTGCTGTGTGCCTGGTCTAGGCAGGGCCAGAAAGCAAGTGCAACACACGTATGACATGTGTCTGAGCTGGACCTCCTAAGCAATGGGCCATGATGAGGCACAGCTGTGCAGAGTTGGCTCCCCTCAATGCTGACCACCACATTTAGGAGCAGCTTCTTCTCTTTGCCCCAGGGTATCCTGCAATACTACCATTTTCTATTTGTGCCATCGTGAAAATATTAGGGGGGCCTGGTCAAAAACAAGGAGGGTCACTTTGGGGAGTGAGGGAGCGTGGCCTGACCAGTGCATAACCAAGACAATCAGTGTGTGGTTGAGAGCAAGTCACGTGGGGTCATGCTTGGGCCCTGAAGAGTGGGACTGGCAGGAGCCTGGGGGGTGTTTCTGACTGAGTGCCCTGCCTAGGAGGCCTCCTGACCTCCTCTGACCCCCAGCTGGGCAGCAGGAGGTGGGGCTCCCACCTCACCCCACCCCACCCCTTGAGGTGGCACTTTAAGGAACGGAGATTCCTTGAAGATTTGGCTCCTGGACCGAGACATGACTATTGGTGTAGGTTTCCCCACTTGCTCTGGAGCGGGACAGTGCTGAAGACCATGCTGGACATCCTCCAGACCCTGTCACTCTCGCTGAGTGCTGTGAGTATCCCTGCCTTAAGCCTGAGCCTAATTTATGCTACAAGTGGCCACATCGGGGGTGGGGACCCCAAATCCCACCCTGGCCTTTCCCAGTGAGCTGCAGCAAGGTTGGAAGTCCGTCACAAACCGGACAAGTGTGGGGAAAGGAGGCAAACACTCTGCTGCCCAGTATGAGCTGGAGGCCCAGCTCAGCAGAGGCAGCCTAGGGAAGGCGGTTTGGAAGAGGGAGCCTTGTTGTGTTTTCAGGACATTCACAAGGATCAGCCTTACTACGACATCCCTGATGCCCCCTATCGGATCACTGTTCCTGACACCTGTGAAGCCCGGGAGGTAGGCTGGCAGCCGTCCCCTTATTAAGGGCCGTTTTCATTGCCCTCTCGAGTTGTCAGGGCCGGTGTGTTGCACACGTTGTGTCATTCGGTCCCCAGCAGTTTGAGGTATGAGCACTGTGGGCCTGGGCCCACAGGTAAGAAAGGCTCAGCTGTCAGGGTCACACAGTACGAGCAGGGTGCTGACTCACTCCCAGGTTGGTCTGTCTGCCAGGCCCACTCCTGCCCCTCAGCTGTGCTGACTCTAAGCCCTTTCTTGGTTCAGCTGCCTGTCAGTTTATAGTGTCTCCAAGCTGCATGAGCAAGCATGACTGTCAGATGAACTTCACTGCTGTGAGGTGTGCAGACTGTCTGTCATTGTGGTAGTTGAGTAACATGACTTCAGCTTTGTGTGGCACTGTGGGAAATAGATGGAATGAGTAGCTCCGGGTAAGGGGGATGTGCTGTGCGAGGTCTGACTCGGAGCCCTCACTGTGGCAGACTGAAGCTCAGCTCAGACCTGCGGCCGGGTCATGTCCCAGCCTTGGGGCCTCCAGCCAGACCAGCTGCCAGCAGGGAGTCTCCCACGCCCCGCAGCGGCTGTGTGAGGCACTGTGAGTGTGGGCCCTGCCACCTTACGCCAGGATTACAGACCAGGATGTCTGTACCCTGTACCCAGAGCCTCGGGGTTGGAACATGGTCACTGTAATCATTTGCTAGGGTTGCCATGATTAAGTGCCACAGACTGAGTGGCTTAAACAACAGAAATTTATTTTTTCACAGTTCTGGGGGCTGAAAGTGTGAAATCAAGGTGTTGCCAGGGTTGGTTTGTTCAGAAGCTTCTTTCCTTGGCTTTTAGATGTCTGTCGTGTTCTTGTGTCCTCACTTCTTCCCTCTGTGCCTGTGTCCTAATCTCCTCTTTGGAGGACACCAGTCAGATTGAATTAGGACCCAGCCATATGATGACATTTTACCATAGTCACCTCTTTAAAGGCTCCATCTCCAAATACTGTCACATTCTGAGGTACTGGGGGCTAGGGATTCAACACATGGGTTTTAGGGGGGATGCACTTCAGCCCCCAGCAGTCACTAACTACAGTCTGTAGCTGGCATCCTCTGACGGCCCAAATACACTGACCTCGGCTTCATTACCCCCTCTTCCAGAGCATCGTGAAGGACTTTGCCGCGCGCTGTGGAATGATCCTACAGGAGGCGATGAAGTGGGCACCTACAGTCACCAAGTCCCACTTACAGGTACTTTCTTGAAATCACCAAAAAGCAATTTTGTTATGCTCCTTCCAGGGATCCAGAGAGCTTTCACAGACACAGCAAACTCGAAATACAAACAGCGCTAGTGTAATAAACAGAGACCAGAAACATTGGTCTAGTGCCTGAGAATAACAGAAGCCTCAGAGGTTGCTCTTTGGTGGGAATTCCTTGGGGGGGTAAGGGTGCTGGTCGTGGGTGAGGGGGCGCAGATGCAAGTGGGATCCGTGGGCAGGTGGGCCCCGGGAACCTGACCACTCACACCAGGTAGGTGCCGGGTTTATGGCAGGACTTGGGGCTGCTTGCAAGACAGGCACGGGCGATGTGGTGTGTGGGGAGGCCTGGCAGTCCAGCAGCAGCACCTCTGCCGAATGCCGGAGCTGGAGTGAGGCTGCTGTCCCAGTAGAGCCCTATCCAGGCTGCACATGGAGTTGCACATGAGCCTTTTCAGACCAAAGCACTGGCTTGTGAACACAAATGACTGCAAGGTGAGCCATTGTTCTGGTCAAGCAGAGATAGACCAAAAATACCACAATATGTGAGAGGAAAAAGTCACCTCAAAAGGGATCAAAGATAAGAAAAATCCCACTAGAAGAAATCTGGCTTAATAAAGAGAAGGTGCAACGAGAGGGGCGTGTGAAGTTGACCTCAGCAACACTTGTCAGGATAAAGCTAGTTGCAGGGGCACCTGGGTGGCTCAGTCGTTAAGCGTCTGCCTTCGGCTCAGGTCCTGGGATCGAGCCCCGCATCGGGCTCCCTGCTCCGCGGGAAGCCTGCTTCTCTCTCTCTCCCACTCCCCCTGCTTGTGTTCCCTCTCTCGCTGTGTCTCTCTCTGTCAAATAAATAAATAAAATCTTTAAAAAAAAAAAAAAAAAACTAGTTCCAAAGTGTTTTTGGGTCTGGAATCCAGGAAGGACAGAGCAGCTAGCCCCAAGAACCTCAGAGGCTGTTTGGAAATGCATTTTGCAAGAGCCTGTGGGTGGTGCCTAGCGTTGCCGTACTGTTCCTCCTTCCACAAAGGTGTTGGAGCAGTGAGGTTAGAGCAATTGGGGAAATGGAAAAAAAAAAGAAATGGAGCCCTCCATTTGGCACTCAGCAGCTAAGCTGCACAGAGGTGGGCCTTGTAACTAGGCCATGCCTGTAGCTTGACAACTGTCTCTGTCTAGTGGATTCACTGGTACTCTTCAGGCTGGGGGACTTTCTCAAACTGTTCATATTTAGGAACTGATTTTTTTTTGGCGGGGGGGTTCACATGGAGGAGAGGGGCTTCAGCTCCCAAGGCTAAGGTCTAAAGAGAGGAAGCCTCCTTTCATTTCTAAAAAGGTTCATTAAACAAAAAAAGCCTACAATAGGGGGAGCTATTTATTCTTTAAGCGTGGCCCAGGAAGGGAGTGGAAAATGCAAAAGCTTGCATTGGTGTCTTTGCTTCTACCAGGCCTCCCCTTGGTGTTGCCTCAGGCCCCATTTCCCTTCCCCCTGCACATCTAGTCCATCTGAACCCCACCCCACCTGCCATCCAGCCCTCACTGCCCAGCCAAAGTGTCCCCATCCTGCCTGGGCTCCCTGTCGGCAGCCTCAGCCTGTCCTGAGCCATCGTCTATGCTGCCCACCAGGGCGGGCTGGTGTCACTAGCAAATCTGCTCAGCACACCTCCCCGCTACCTTTACTCATTAGCCACTCCCCATCACCACAGGGTCCATGGTTGGGTTTCTAGGGCTCCATGAACCCTCCGAAGCCACTGACACAGTTTTGTAAGTCAGTGCTCATGCACTTTCCTGAGGGAGTCCTGGGGCCCACCCTAAACTCCCTCACCTGGCATACAAGGCCTTTCGGACCTGGCCTATCTCTGGCCCAGGCTTGCCCGCCTACCATCTAGCCCCTTGTGTTTGCTGCTCCTGCAGTGCTGACCTCTGACCCCTGAGGATCTGCAGAGCAGAAGGCCTTCTCACATCTCCGGGCCCTGCCAGGTGTCCCTTTGCCCCAGCATCCCCCTCCACCGGTTGGCCAGGCAGACTCAGGCCCTTGCACTGCCTTCCTGCTGTCCATCAGGCTGCCCCTTCACAGCATGGCTGCACAGGCAGGAGAACTGCCCGCATGTTGACAGCAGGACCAGGACTCTGCCGCTCTGTGTTCTGGGGAGCACGGGACTTGGCAGGTGGCAGATTGTCAGCAGGGATGTGCTAAAAGAGTAAGCGGTCCTCTCCGGTTTACTGTGTGGGCTGGCCACTCTGGGCAAGTCATCCTGGTTCACACGTGAGCAATAGCCCGGCAGAGACGGGGACTTTAACTTACTGAGGCTCCCACAGCAACGGATGGACCCAACATCAGAACCAGTGTTTGCTCTCCTACCTCACATACCTTTAAAATAAAACAGCCTTTTTTTTTTTTTTTCTGACTTCAGGAATATCTGAACAAACATCAGAACTGGGTATCAGGACTGTCCCAGCACACAGGGCTGGCCATGGCCACCGAAAGCATCCTTCACTTTGCCGGCTACAACAAGCAGAACACCACTCTTGGGGTATGTGTGAGCCTCCTGGGAGCCACAGGGTGAGGGGAAAACCAAAACTGATGTGGGGCTTTTTCCGAAAGCACCTGGGCACCCATGTGCCGCACACACAGCTGTGCTGGCAGTAGGTGGATCAGAGTCCCATGTACAATCCCCAAGTTCAGAGAGAGTTGGGCCGTAGAACCTTACTGTGTTTTCTTGATTCATTATGATATCAGATTTGGATTTCTGTGTATCCACAAGGAAGGAAACTGAGCTCTGGGAGACACGGTCAGCATTATCTTACAGTAACGTCGATTGGAAACGTTCGCTGGATTTTCCTGTTTCAGCAGGTGTCAGAGTGCACGTGCATACACATCTTCAGCTTCGTCTTGTTCTGCTCAGGATTCCTTTAGAGGGCAGCACATCCATGAAGTAGCACTTTCTTAGTTAAATCAGAGTTTAGGATCAAAGCAGCGGACTGACAACAGGTGATCTGACTGGCAGCATTGCATGGCGGTGTCTCCCAGCCTTAGGGCCTAGCACAGCGTCTGTCAGTCTGTCCCAGCCAAGTATGGCTGTAGGCTTCTTAACTCTGTGCCTCTTAACTCTCTCTCAGGATGGGGAGGTGGGGAGGCTGCCACCTGTCTTTTATAGACATGATAGGGCAGGGGTACAGAGGCTGAGCACCAGGGAGGGAGGATGGCCCTGTGACTTCTCACCATGGCCAGGACTCTAAGCAAGAAGCGGGGAGCCCATTAGGCAGAGCTGAGGGCCCTCAGCCTCTGTGCAGGGCCTGGGGCAGTGCCAGAGGAAGCCAATGTCTTCTCACGTCCCATGCCCTCCTTGGAGCTCTCACCAGAGGTCACTCCATGTTCTCTGAAGACATCAGTGTTGCACACCCTCAGCTGATAGGCCAGGCCCACTGGCATGAGATCAGCTCCCTGACCTGGGTCTCCACCACTTTGATGACCCAAGCAGAGGCCAGAGTTGGGGACTGCTCAGAATGCATCTGACAACTCCTGGTCCTCTTTAGGCTCCAGCCAGCTGGCTTGTAAGAGGTCAATTTTGCCTAAAAGATTTAAATCTTTTTCTTTAAAAAAGAGATTTAGGTTTGGTTTTCCCTTTTCTGTTTCTGAAGAAGAAAGGATGTATTTATTGGTGTCTTCTGACCGTTGGTTGTACTGGAGATCCTGGCCAGCTGCCCCTGTTCCATGAAAAGCACAGAAGCGTGCTGGCCCCCAGAGTGACATCTCCCCATCACATGGCACTCAGGAAAGCGCCGCTCCTGGGGGGCTGTTTCAGAAGCGTGATTTCAGGCTGGTGGGTCGTGCTGCATCGAGACTGTCAGAAAAGCCCTGCAGGGCAGTCCTCCATGTCACAGTGCACCAGGCACGTGAGCCGGAGCAGTCAGAGTAGTTATCCAGGGGACAGAGGTGGCCTGCACTACGGCCTGCCAATGTATTTGCTGCCCGAGGATCCTGCAGACATCACTGAACCCCATTCTGCCTGGTGAGAAGGCCACTGTTGTCCCCATTTTGCCGGGGAGTATATTCAGGCTAAGGGACAGCAAGTGACCTCTCTAGGGCCTCATAGCTGGTTGGTGGCAGGGCCAGGTTCCAGTGCAGTCCTGCTTGATGCCATAGGCCACACAGTCTCCAAAAAACATAAAGCAGTTTTACGTGACCTTTTGAAAAGTAAACCAGCTTAATAATTTTATGAGAAAATCATGTATTTTTGTTCTTGCTTATGGTTTTTCCCCCAAATTTCATATTTTCTTCCCCCGACCCTCTCTCTCCCTACTCACCTGCTCCCTCCCCCCCCCCAAAAAAAACAATCCCTCAGACTTCAGCCGTTGATTCATTTTCCCCAGTAGCATCCATATGTCAAGAAGTGGATAGGTTGTCTTGGTTTATAGTAAAAGATGCTAAAGGGAAATGTGAAAGGAGTCATGCTTGCTGCATATTCGTAGTCTTCGGTGACACTGGGCAGCGCGATAGCTAGAGAGCATGGTAGCAGTGACCAGCCAGGGTTAGGGAGAGCAGTCCTCACGACCCTGAGGGATGGGAGGTGGGCTGGGGGGCTGAAGCTGAAGCAGAGGAAATGAGAGGGGTGTGGTCTGCAAAGACTTTCCCCTTTCTGTGGGCCGCCTTTGTACTCAAAGGCGCCCCTTTTGTCTTCTGCCACTAGACCCGCATTAGACCTGTGGCAGCTATTAGGTGTCTCTGAGCCCCTGCTGGATTTTGCTCGCTCTGACACCATGCTCTCAACCTCACCCTTTACCATCTTCAAGTCACATTTACACACCAGCCCACACCCACAGAGGAGACAGCCCAGCACAGCATTTTCATTGTAGATTATGATGATTTTCACAATGATCTGGTGATTATATCTTTTGCAAAGGTCTGTTCACCACGGGGGATAAAAACAATCAGCAGCAAATTGAAGCTATATCATAAGCTGCCTTCCAGAGAAAATTTTTCATACTAAGATTCTTTTTCATCTTTTTTCCCTGGGACATATCAGACTAGAGGCTGTTCTAAAGTATTTTGTTTTATTAGCTTGCCAGCACTGAAGATTTCTAATAACCCCTGGATCTGAACTTGACTTCCTAATTGGACTTAGGCTTAGCCATGGTGAACATGAGAAAAACATGTGGCAATGGCCTGAAATAATTCTTGATACTTGCCTGTAGGCAACTCAGCTAACGGAGCGCCCGGCCTGTGTGAAGAAAGATTACTCCAACTTCATGGCGTCTCTGAATCTACGCAACCGCTACGCAGGCGAGGTACTTCTCCTGCCCTTGTGTCCCGGGGTCGTCGAGGTGTCCTCTTGCTCCAATGCCAGTCAGCTCCCTCCCAGTGGAAAACGCACTCGGGTCTGGAACTCACTCATTTTAGGTGGACTTGAAGGCATGAGCCCTGGGACTCACCAGCACAGTCTGGAGCATTTATGGCAGCCACTCACCACCTCTGCAGGAGGGCGATTGCACATACACACAGTCTGGCCCTGCTGAAGCATTCTGTCTCTCTGACTTTTTTTGTTTTTTTGTTTTTGTTTTGTTTTTTTTTAAGTGGTAGCAAACATTTGTTGAGTGCCGTGCACTATCTGAGATGGTTGGTGAGGTGTATGTACTATTATTCCAACTTTACAGAAAATGAAATTGAGACTCTTGAAATAAAGTAACCTGCCAGAGTCACATAGGCAGAGCAGGGGGTGGGAACCACATCTCACCATGAGGGCTTTCGCCTTCCATGCCGCACTTTAGCCCAGCCTGGCAAGTTGCTTCACCTCTTGGGGCCTCAGTTTCTGAATCGATAAAACACAGAAGCTCATCTACGCCATTGCAGAGGTCCCTGCAAGTCCATCCGTGCCTAGTCTGAGTGGCGTCTCCCCTCCCCCCATGCGACTTCCTCATTCTAGCAGTTGCTCTTCCTCTTCCTGTGGGCCCTCGGCAGGGGGGCCCCTCACACTGCTAGGCTGCCACTGACCCTAGGCTGTCACTGACCCTACATTCCTAGAGCTGAGAATTGCTCTGAGGGCCTATTCCACCTATTTTGAATATCCCCGTGGTGATAGGAAGTGTGTCTTTGGCAGTAGGTTTGGTTTTGGAAGGAGTCAGATCCTTTCCATATAGTCAAGTCTGGTAAATAAGAGAGCAGCATGCTTTTGTTGGGGGGAAAAAGTTATGTACAGCTTTAAAAATAGTGAGGCTGATCTCGTTGGAGTCATTAATTGACTCTGAAAGAATGTATTGAATCAGTCCATATCATGCAGTCCTACTGTGGTTCTGACCCTGGACTCAGTGCTAAAATGTAAAATTGACAAGACCAGGTCTCTGCCTTCAAGGACCATCTAGAATGAAGGGAATGCCAACATATATTGCTAAAAGAGAAGTTCCCCCAAAGTGTGAGCAGTGGTAACATCATTGAAATGACCCTGTCACTCTCTATACACACAAGCTGTAGTTTAAGACAGTGGGGCTCTGGTCAGGCCTTGTCTGTGTGCCTGGATTATGTGTGACTCTCTTGACAAGTGTGCTTCTTGCAGGTGTATGGAATGATTCGGTTCTCAGATGCCACAGGCCAGATATCTGACCTGAACAAAATGATGGTCCAGGAGCTGAATACAGCGTTAGACCTCAGTAATCCTCAGCACTACACACAGGCCATGTTCAAGCTGACAGCAATGCTCATCAGCAGCAAAGGTAATGGACAGAGGTACTGGGGAGCTCTGGGCTTGTTTGAAAATGAGTATTTACCTTTGTTTTCCTTAGTGAGCTGGGGCTCCCCCAGTAGAGATCTCTGTGGTGTCTCTCAGGGGTAGAAGTAAACAAAAGACCATCATTGGCCCACCTGGTGCTCTGTCTTGTTGACTTGGGGAGGCAAGCAAAGGGTTCAGGCCATGTTCAGTGCTTTCTCTGAACAGTGTGTGTTTGGTTGCAGATTGTGACCCACAGCTCCTTCATCATCTGTGTTGGGGTCCTCTCCGGATGTTCAACGAGCATGGCATGGAGACCGCCCTGGCCTGCTGGGAGTGGCTGCTGGCTGGCAAGAACGGAGTGGAAGTACCGGTAGGATACCTGCTGTGTTCAGCGCCTGAGGGTGGGGCTGGTGAGAGATGGAGAGAGCTTGACCTGGCTGCTCAGCTGACACGCTTGGAAACCCCAGGCAAGCCCCTTACCCTCTGGGCCCCCTCAGTCTCCTTATCTGTAAGATTGTGATATTAATGCCTGACCACCGGGCTATCTCGCTGACAACAGGGAATATATGTTAAAAGGATCCTAGTGGCTCCTAGAAGTTGTTGTTTCTCAAAAGCTCAGTAGAGGGAGCCATTTCCCTGAGAGTGGAACACATGGGATGTGATTGGGAGAGGTGGTAGTTGTCTACAAAGCCCTTTCTCTTGGCCTGCTAACTTTGGAAGGGGCAGTCTTCCTGGTATCCATATTTTTTTAAGTTGCTACTGGAGGAAGCCCTGAGGCAAGGTCATATACGCCCTTTCAACTGATTGGATGAATATCTAAGGACTGTTATATTTTTTCAAAGATCTTGTTAATTTTCGTAACAACAGGGAATTTGGCATTTTTTTCTGTGTTTCTTAAGATGACTTGAGATAAGTGGTCAAAAGGGGTGTTTTCTTTTCTTGTTTCCTGAGGAAAATGGAATATTTCCGAAGAAGGAATTAGAATGTTCCAGGCAGGTGCTGGTGGTGGCAGTAATCATCATACCTCACATTTGCCTGGGATGTTATAACTGCATGGAGTTTGTGTTGGGCACACCATTCAGTTTGGGGAAATGTTTTGGTCCAGTTGGCTTCCATGGGAGATTACCTGGTTAGGGAGAGGCACTGATGGCAGCCTCTAAAGAGAGGGAGTCACCTGGGGCCCTGGGCTCACCGGTGGCTCCTGGACCCTTTCTCTGTGGAACTAAAGTAGGCACTGGGTTCTCAGCCTGGCCAGCTCTGCTTGCATCAGGGAGCATGCAGAATGGCCTATGAGAGTCCTGTTGCCCCCTGCAGGGGCTCTGACTGCAGGGCAATGCTCCTCATCTGTATAATGAGAATAATAGCACAGACACCTATGACATAGAGTTGCTGTGGAGATTGAATGGCTTAATTCACCTCACGGGCCAGGAACAGTGCCCAGAACATAGCAGTCTATTAGTAAATACTAACTACTGTTTGTGGTGGTGGCTGTTGTCATTGTCAGGTGGAGGATCCTGCATTGACAGCGATCTGCCATTGTTGTCATATACACCCATGTGCCCCCCCCCCCCCGCTTTTTGGTTTTCATCTATTTTACTGCTGCATATGTTATGTGCCTTATGAAAGTGTTATTTTTGTTCTAAAAGTCAAAAGCTAGGGGACCTGGGTGGCTCAATCAGTTGAGCATCTGACTTCGGCTCAGGTCTTGATCTTGGGGTCCTGGGATCGAGCCCCATCTCAGGCTCCTCACTTCGAGGGGAGTCTGCTTGTCCCTCTCCCTCTCCTTCTCCCTCTGCCCCTCCCCTGCTCATGCTCTCTCTGTCTGTCAAATAAGTAAATAAAATCTTTAAAAATAATATTAAAATAAGTCAAAAACCTTTCAAAGAAATTAAGAAAAGGACTTTTTTAAAAGCCTTACACATTTATCCAGATAATAATTTCCATTTCTCACACTCTTCAAGTCTTCCTGTAGACTCAGATTCAATTGTTCTCTTCAGCCCAAAGAAATTCCCTCAGCATTGCCTGTAGTTCAGCTCTGCTGGAATAAATTCTCTGCTTTAGTTCACCTTCATTTTTTTATGCATATGGATATTTTTCCTGGATCTAGAATCCTGGGTTTACAGGTTTTTTCTTTCCTTTTGTTGCTTTTAGCATGTTAAGTACATCTATTTTCTACTGGCTTGCATTGTTTCCAGGGAGAAATTAGCAGTCATTCTTATCATAGTTCCTCAGGAGTTGCTATTGTTTGTTTAGGTTTTTCCTTTTGGCTGCTTTTAGGATGTTTCCCTTCATCTTTGATTTTTAATAGTTTGACTATGATAATGTGGTTTTCTGTGTATTTCTCCCTGTGGGGTTTATTGGGCTGCTTTAATTTAGAGATTTAGGGTTTTTCATCAAACTTGGAAAACTTTAGGCCAATATTTCTTTAAATATTTTCCCCCATTTTCTTGTCTCATTTTGGGATTCCAATTATACACACATATGTTGGTGGCTTCACGTTGTCCCACAGATCATTAACATTCTCTGCAGTTCTTTTCACTTTTCTCTCTCTCTCATTTCATTTTGGTTCATTGTAATTGGTCCATCTTCCAGTCCACTGCTCTTTTTTGATGCTTTATTCCTTCTGTTGTTAAGCCATCTTATATGTTTTATCTCAGATATCATGATTCTCAGATCTAGAATTTCTCTTTCTGTTTTATAGTTTGTATTTCTCTGAGATTCTCTGTATCTTCATCTAGTTTTTTCATCTTTACCTATAAATATTTGGTCATATTTACAATATTTATTTTATAATCCTTATCTGATATGTTCTAGTATCAGTGTCATCTGTGGGTCTGTTTCTGTTGATTTTTTTTCTTTAGTGTTTTAAATGTTTTTATTGTGTTGTAGACTTTGTGTATAGAAAAACAGTGGAGACTGAGGAGCACTGCTGTTTTACTTTCCCAGAAAATAGGTCTTTCTTTTGTTGGGTGACTAAAATAAAGGTTCACTGACCCCTACCCCTGAGGGGTCAGTCTTGGCAAGAAGGATAGATTTTTCCTACTTTTCACCCTGCCTTCATTTCCCTCTCTCCCCCACCTCATCAAAATTAGAAAAGGGGTCATGGAAGGATTTTTATGCCAAACAAATTGCTGTTTCATTTGGGGTCTTTTGGACTCTGATCCATTTTCCCTGCCCCTGCCATGAGCAGTACCTCTGCTGGCTTCAGGTCTCTCAGCCTTTGGCAGGCCTTGTCCACCCACTTGTGTCCAGACCCAGCACTGGCCCATGAGCTGCTAGAGCTTGCTGCTTCCTGGTAAAGTCTCTGTAAATCAGTTCTTTGTGGCTTTCTTATCTGGCACTTCTCAGCAGTCCAACAGATAAGCCTGGTTTTTTATATCCTCCAGACCGTTCTTGCTGTTCACTTGGGACTGAAGGCCATCTGTCTCCTCACACTCCCTGTCCCTGCCTCTGTAAGGACCTGCTGTCCAGGCCCAGCCAACATCTTGGGAAGGCTTTTAACTTTTGTTTTTGTGTCTTTTGTATTGTTGGCTTCTGTTTTTAACTTTTTCTATTATAAAAACAATGTATGTTCGTTATAGAGAAGTTGGAAGATAGGAGTGTAATGAAAAAAACAAAAACTATTGACCACTCCAACTTAAGAGAGACAATTGCTGATGGCATCCTGATGGCTGATGGCATCTTCTGCATTCCTAGAGAGATAGGGCTATGAGTTTGTTGGGCTCATCTCAGCATGAAAACCCTCTTTGTGAGAGTCTGGGGCCCATATCACACTAAGATGGAAAAGACCTCTGATCCCTTGGTATGGTGCTCAAATTCATGACCCAAAACAAATGAACTAGCCCCACCCTGACCTCCACTTGTCTGTGTCCAAATCTCTGTGAATGCCAACCTAGTTCTTCCCTCTGCTCAGACAAAATCCTTACCACCATCCCTGACTCCCCTTTTGCACTTCCCACAAATGATCCTCAGCAAATCATCTCAGATTTACTGTTCTACCTTTAAAGTATATCCAGAAGCTGACCGCTTCCCAGCATCCCAACTGCTGCCTCCTGATCCCAATCTCCATCTCCCGTGGACTAGGGAGGCAGCCGCTGGCCTCCCTGCTTCCACCTGGGCCCTCTCTGCCTTCTCCACACATACACAGAGTGAGTCAGTAAAATATGGGTCACATTAGGTCCTTCCTGTGCCTCAGACCTGTCAGTGCTGCCCATGCTCACTCAGAGTAGAAGGCATCTTGTTTCTATGATCTGCAAGGCCCCTCTGCCACCTCAGCTTTCTTCCCCTCTGCTCCCCTTGCCTGCCCTGCTGTAGGCACACTGGGGTCCCTGCTGCCTCTGCCCTCCAGGCATGTTCCTGCTTTAGGCTTTTCCCTCTCTTGGCAGTGCTCTTTTCAGACAGCCAGGAAGCTGCATACCTTACTTCTACATCTCCTCCAGGGCTTGTCTCAGCTGTACCCTGCCCACCGTGTCTAGAATATCCCACACATATGTCCATTCGTTCTTCTGAGCCCTTTCATGGCTGTTTTCCCCTTAGCTTTGATCAGCATCTGATATCTAGATCTTACTTCTCGTGCCATCTGTGACCCTGCCGTAGACTGGGTGGATGTTTGTCTTGTTCACTGCTCCATTCCTAGAGCCCGGAGGGGAAGCAGCCAGGTCCAGAGGCAGCAACCAGATGTGTTTGTTCAACACATGAGTGGGCATGCCACTTTGCTGTGGCTCATCAGCCCTGGAAGCCTTGAAGTTTCTTCCTCTAACATAAGACTTATATTTAGCTGCAGGAAACAGAAACTGGGCACAGTTCCTTGACCACCAGGGGCTATCCTCCTGGTGTCACAGACAGCTCATTTATATCCTGGCTCGTGTCTGCGACTCTGCCACCCTGAGCATGTGGACTTGGTCCTCACCTTCAGGACCTCCAGATGGCTTCTGTGCCTCCATGCAGGAAGGAGGGCAGAGGATGCTGGCTGCCATGGCCTTCGCCCAGTTGATGCCCACCTGCTGATTAGTGCTAATGAGAAGCATTGGCCACCCTAACCAGCAGAAGCCTGGGTGAGGGTACCTGTGACTAGTCACTTGGCCTCCCTGAATAAAACCATAATAAAGAAGGAGGGGATGGATACTGGGCAGGGAGCCAGGGCATTCACACCCCAAGCACCAAGCCTCAGTTACCACCTCTCTGCAGTGGGTCTGAATACCCTTGAAGGAGCTGCCAGGTATTGTTGGGCCAAAAGCAGAGGCTGCTCCCCTGCAGAACCACCCAGTGGCAATTGCAGACTCAGCTGGGCCCCCACAGTTATTCCCCAGGCTGGTTAGGGGCATGAAGGTGATGTTCAGGGTCTATGTTGGGTGGAGAAGACGAACTGGGCTCCAGAGCCAAAATCCAGCCCTGCCTTTGCCAGATTAGAGGCCTCAGCAGGTGACCTCACCTCTGCAACCACAGGTGCTTCAGGATCATTAGGAAGATTCAACCAGGTGAAGCCTGTTGAGGGCCCACCAGCACTAGGCCCGTCCCAGGTGTGCTGACACCACAAAGAAGGAGGCCAGCACCTGGCCTAGTGATATTTCAAGAATGGGCTTTTGGTAGAAAATGGCTGGGAAGTTAGATCATAGGTGATCTTTATTTTTTTGTTCATTCTTTCCTTGGTTTTCTAAATTTTTTTAAAGATTCTATTTATCCGAGAGAGAGAGAGAGAGAGAGATCATGAGCGGGGGGGGTGGGGGGGGAGGTAGAGGGAGAAGCAGACTCCCTGCTGAGCAGGGAGCCCAATGAGGGACTCAATCCCAGGACCCTGGGATCATGACCTGAGCCGAAGGCAGACGCTTAACCGACTGAGCCACCCAGGAGCCCGTTTTCTAAATTTTGTTCGTTAAACATGTATTCTTTTTTTTTTTAAGGGGTGAGGAGGGCAGAGGAGGGGAGAGAGGGAATCATAAGTAGGCTCCACCCCCAGCGCAGAGCCTGACACAGGGCTCTATCTCACGACCCTGAGATCGTGACCTGAGCCGAAATCAAGAGTCTTAACCAAGCTTAACCAACTGAACCACCCAGGCGCCCCAAGCATGTATTCCTTTTATAATTAAACAACAGTAAGTACCTTTCTGTGCTTCTCAGAGACACTAACCACCATTGCATACTTGCAGTTTATGCGGGAGATGGCAGGGGCCTGGCAGATGACAGTGGAGCAGAAGTTCGGCCTGTTTTCCGCGGAGATAAAGGAAGCGGACCCCCTAGCAGCATCGGAAGCCAGTCAACCCAAACCTTGTGCCCCCGAAGTGACCCCCCACTACATTTGGATTGACGTATGTGCTTCCCCAGGTCCCGCCCACTATAGCTTCGAGGTCAGGGGCTCCCCCTGGGGCCAATGGCCCAGTAAACACAGAGCTCTAGGTTTAAGACTGCCTTACCTGGGGACAGGGGCATGGCTATTCCAGCCTTCTGCCCAGGCCCTTGCCGGACTCGTTGTGCTTGCCCTAAGACCCCCACCCACCCTCCTATTGGCGCAGAGCCCCACCTCACTGTGTGTGCTGGCTCTGCGGGCAGTGGGCCAGGCCCCCCACAGAGCAGCATGTTCTCTTCCCACTCAGTTCCTGGTGCAGCGGTTCGAGATCGCCAAGTACTGCAGCTCTGACCAAGTAGAGATCTTCTCCAGCCTGCTGCAGCGCTCCATGTCCTTGAACATCGGTGGGGCCAGGGGGAGCATGAACCGGCACGTGGCAGCCATCGGGCCTCGCTTCAAGTGAGGGGCTCTCCTCTCGTGGTGGTGGCAGGGATGGGGTGGGGGAGATTTCTGTCAGAGTTGCTGGTGCAGTAGGCCCTCTGCAGGGGAGGTTCCCACGCTTGGTCTTTTTTTTTTTTTTTTTTACCAGAAACTGATCAAGCCCTAGTACCTGCAGGGCCCCTGGGAAGGGGATCTGGATGGAATGATCTGGCCCGCCATGCCCTTCCAGGGCTGAGGAAGTCGGCCAGCATGCTGTCCACAGCAGGGGAGTGTTCAGAAAGATGGTTCACTCATGGACCTGGGGCAGCCAAATGTTGGGCAGCCTTTCTAAATTGGTTGGGGGTGGATGGCAGCAAAAGGATTCTGGTGTCATAGTGGTGAGTGGAAAACAGCAGGTGGTGTGGCAGAGCTCAGGTGTGACGAGCTCAGACTGGGGGACTGGCAGTGGCTTTGGGCAGGTCCCTTTACCCCTCAGAGATGGTCACAGAAAACTTCGGATCATGCTGACTACACCAAGTCGACTTTTGCCAAGTCCTGTGCAAAATACTAACCACATCAGGGGATACCCCCTTTTGGGGGGTGTGCGGCCTAGTAGGGAGGCTCAGGCCCGGTGCTCCGGTCAGGGGTGCTGTGCACACAGCAGGCGGGTCGGTCTGGCATGGGGAGGGCCTGCAGGTGCCCGGGTCATCAGTTAGAAGGACGGTGAGGGTAAGCTACTCCTGCCTGTACCCCTTCCTGCTGCCCACTGCCAACACCAGCTCTTTCTGCCCCTCCCCTGAGCTCCAGACCCATGTTCCTGCAGCCCCCGGGCACCCCCTGGGACCATGCTTCTCAGACCACTGTGGGGAAGGGCTAGTAGTCTTTTCCCTCCATTTCTAGTCCATCACAGACGTGTACCTTTATAAAATGCATGAGAATAAATTACTGGAAAAGACTTCACGCTGGACCCCCATAGCAAGGTGCAATTGCTGTAGAAATGAGCAGGTACCCCCTCTCAGTTTCCGTACTACCTCATCACAGACCAACACCATCTGTAGATGCCCATCGAGTAGCCCTGGCCTGGCAGAAACCAGGTGCTCAGTAAATTTCCTTTTCTTTCAGCTTGAATTAAATGTTCTACCTTTGTAGCCCCTATAGGTGACTGCACTCAGAAAGTAGTTTGCAGATAGACAAACTTCTGGCCAAGGCAGATAAACACACAAATTGTTCATTTACCCCAGTTAGAGTGAAGGTTTTAAAAAACAACAACAACAAAAAACCCTTTCCTAAGACATTTCTGGTACAATAAACCACGGTCCTGTCCTCCAAGAGCTCTGTCATCCAGAGACGTGCCCTGAGCCCAAGGGCCGCGTGGTTTGCACAGGAGCTAGGGACTCCTCGGGCATTCCTGGGCAGCGCGCTCTGACTTGGCCCTGGCGTTCTCTCGCAGACTGCTGACTCTGGGGCTGGCCCTCCTGCACGCCGACGTGGTCCCAAATGCAACCATTCGCAACGTGCTTCGAGAGAAGATCTACTCCACCGCCTTTGACTACTTCAGGTACCCCCCGAGCTGTGCTGCGCGCAGGTGTCCCACATCCCAGAAGCCCTGGCACAAAATGGCATGGCCTGATTTATGTGCTGCCCTCCTTGTTCGGTAGCTCTGGTGGCCCTGGGTTCGAAAATCCTCAGCCCTGTGCCGTCTTTCCACGTGTGTGCTTAGTTAGAGCTAGCCTCCCTACGCAACGTACGCAAGTTTTCCCCCAGTTCAATTGACTGAAGAGATTAACTGCATCCATTTAACTTTCCAGTTCCTCTGAATGGTCATTGCATGAAGAATTGCTTTGCTAGCGCACAGGTTGTGTTGTATAGAGACAGCTGTGGCTGCGCGATGGGCCACAAGCACGCCATTCGGCCGAGCGCTGTCCACGGCACTGGGAATAGTGGTGGAGGTGGCCATGGGAGGACTCAGAAAATCATCCCGCTTTTTTCCATGAGAATGAATGAGATCGTTGTTGCTGATGACTAGCTCTGGGCTCACCTTTTGTCATTCAGAGACCACTCATGTCTGCTCTCACATGCTTTTATAATATGCATGGCTTCTAGTCCCAGAGTCCAGGCACTAAACTCTTGTCCTCTTGTGGTTGTTTGAAGTTGCCCCCCAAAGTTCCCTACTCAAGGAGAAAAGAGGCTGCGTGAAGACATAAGCATAATGATTAAATTTTGGACAGCCATGTTCTCAGACAAGAAGTACCTGACTGCCAGCCAGCTTGTTCCCCCAGGTAAGCCTTGTCCTCAGCTGGGCAGCTGCTCCTGGGTGGTGGGGCCGAGGCATGGGGGCAGGCAAGACAGTGGTGCGCAGTGGGCAGCCCTGCAGGAGCCAGGTCAGAACAGTGAGGGTCCCGCCGAGCCTGCTGCACGGTCACCAGAGACCCAAAGCCTGTCCGGCCACCACTGGTCCTCCAGCCTCAGCTGACAAGCATGACTGAGTGCAGAGGGCCCTGAGCGGAGGCCACATGGCATAACTTCTCCCAGCACTAGCCCAGTTCACCAGCCCCGACTGCATATCTGACAGCCCATCCTGGGCCCGTGTGCCAAGATGAATAAAGCACTGTCTGCTGTCACCTGGTAGGTGATGTCAACATGAGGAGATCATGGGAGCACCCCTCAAGGACAGGCCCTTGGCCCACCGGAGTTAGGGAGCCAGAGTTTTCTGGAAGAGGTGACATGTGAGCTGAGTCTCCAGGGATGAATAGGAGCAAGCCAGGGTGGACAGGGTTAAGGAAAAGGCACTACAATGTAAGCAAGCAGCAAACCACAAAGAAACACGTTCCTATTTCTCTGAGCAGGAAGCTGATTCCCCAGCACAAAGTAGGGATGAGGAGCGCAGTTTCTGCAGGCAGACCCCCAGCTGACAACCTGACTGCAGGGAAAGGAAAGGCAAACTAAAAAGCAAGCGCAGAGAATTTCTGAGGCGGCGTCCTGGCTTCACGGAGAGCAGGGCCAGCAGCACTTCTCGCCTGCCCGCACGGCCCGACTCACTGCTCTGTTGAAGGGCAGCGTGATGCTGGCCGAGAGAGCTGTTGGTAATTGATCAGGGTCGCCACCCACATTTGTTTTCTTCTATTTTAAAAGCTAGGAGAGGTGCGCCTGGGTGGCTCAGTTGGTTAAGCGTTAGACTCTTGATTTCAGCTGGGGTCACGATCTCAGGGTTGTGGGATCGAGCCCCGTGCCGGGCTCTGCGCTCAACGGGGATTCTGCTTGAGATTCTCCCTCTCTCTCTGCCCCTCCCCCACACTGGCATGCACGCACTCTCTCTCAAATAAATAAATAAAATCTTTTTTTTTTTTTTTTAAGATTTTATTTATTTGACACAGAGAGCACAAGCAGGGGGAGCGGCAGGCAGGCAGAGGGAGAGGGAGAAGCAGGCTCTCCGCTGAGCAAGGAGCCTGATGCGGGGCTCAATCCCAGGACCCTGGGATCATGACCTGAGCCGAAGGCAGCCGCTTAACCGACTGAGCCACCCAGGCGCCCCAATAAATAAAATCTTAAAAAAAAAAAAGTTAGGAAGAATATAATACATTTTAGTAAGCTTTCTATGTAGAATGGTTAAAGAAACTTCCCCAGGGCACCTGGCTGGCTCAGGCTGTAGAACGAGTGACTCTTGATCTCAGGGTGGTGAGTTCAAGCCCCACCTTGAATGTAGAGCTTACGTTAAAAAAACAAAAACACACACACACTTCCCAGAGGTTGGTTTATTCTTCAGATCCATCAACACCATGTCTTTCCCTCCCTGCTCTTCCACTGATCACCTTATCTCTGGTGAAAATCCAGACGCCTCATTCTGGAAGCAACAATGTGTTTCCCTACAGATAACCAAGACACCCGGAGCAATCTGGACATAGCAGTCGGCTCTCGGCAGCAGGCCACTCAAGGCTGGATCAACACCTACCCCCTGTCCAGTGGCATGTCGACCATCTCCAAGAAGTCAGGTCGGTTGAAGGTTTGCTGATAGGTCCCTCCGGTCTGAGTCACATCCTGGCGGTTCAGACAGTGAGCAGAGCGCTGAAAGGCAGCTTCCTTTGGGTTCTAGAAGTGAAGGATGGGCCAGTGAACTCGGAAGAACACACCTGGGCCTTCTGTCTCCTCCACAGGCATGTCCAAGAAAACCAACCGGGGCTCCCAGCTGCACAAGTACTACATGAAGCGGAGGACGCTGCTGCTGTCCCTGCTGGTAAGGTGACACCCATCCTATGCCCACAGCACCGGGAACGGGAGCAGAGTGGCACATGGGTGCACAGAGAAGGCATATTGATGTCTCATCTCACCAGGCCACCGAGATTGAGCGTCTCATCACATGGTACAATCCACTGTCGGCCCCGGAGTTGGAGCTGGACCAGGCCGGAGAGAACAGTGTGGCCAACTGGAGGTCCAAGTACATCAGCCTGAGTGAGAAGCAGTGGAAGGACAACGTTAACCTCGCCTGGAGCATCTCTCCTTACCTGGCCGTGCAACTGCCAGCCAGGTGGGGCCCTGGTCACACCTGCCTGATGAGGGCCTTGCCAGAAGTCCAGTACCAGGGCACCTGAGTGAGGAGGAATATGACGTGGTCACTGCCAAGGACGGTCGGGGAAGTGATCTCAGAGGCCTGGTCCTCTGCCCTAGATGTTGACCGGGCTTTCTGTGCAGTGGTTACACAGCACACACTCCTGCCTGCAGTGCCCCAGCACCCCAGGGCCCGAGCAGGAAGCGTCAGAGCACATTCGAGGGATGGGAATCACATGCAGGCTGTCTGTCACTCCAGGGAGGCCGGCCTGGGAGCCTTCAGTTTGTTCCCACAGGTCCATAGCAGCGGGCTCCTCAGATTAGGTAGCCAGCAGCCAAGTGCCCTGTGAACTCTCCTCTCGTAGCTCTCCAAGGTCAGAACTCTTGGACCAATGGTAGCCAACAGGGGCCTCCCAGGACCCTGTGTTAAGTCCCCCACATGCAGGGGCGAACATTTCTTCCCCATGAGCCCACACTTGCCTACTTACTGTTTCCTCCTGGTCCTAATTCAGTCCTCTGGGTCAGGACCACAGCCTGGAAAGTCCATGGAAGTCATGGAAAGTCCACCTTTCCTGGGGCGGTGACCCCTGAAAACTTGTACCCACCCTCCCATCTGCTGACGTACCTTCCGGCCTACGGGCTGCCGCGCCATAGGTGGGCTGCTTTGGCACCAGGGCAAGGGGCTGTTCTGAAGGCAAGGACTGTAAAGGGGGACGTCCTTTGACTGGGGAGCTTGAGATCATTCTGGCATTCATGCTATAGCCAGTCATGATGCTGTTTATTGTAAACACTCATGGTCAGAGTTTCCAGTACGTCAGTAGCATAGTGTTTGGGTGTCACTTGGCATTAATCTGCATCCCTCCAGTTCAGGTTTCCCTCTACCTGCCTCTCTTCCTTGGAGGTGGGAGAGGCCACCCCACCCACACCCTCCGTGTGCCATAGGTTTAAGAACACAGAAGCCATCGGCAACGAAGTGACCCGTCTCGTGCGGTTGGACCCAGGAGCTGTTAGTGACGTCCCCGAAGCTATCAAGGTAGTTAGTGTAGCATGCGCTGGGGCCTGGGCTCAAACTGCACAAGAACAGAAATGCCTCCCAAATGCCTGGAAACTAGAACTGTGACAAAAACCTGGCAACCTCAGCAGGATAATGACTTTTCTAATTTCCTGTGTTTTCCATTTCTCGAGTGAGGCCTTTATTATGCTTAGAGTAGAAAAATATTGAGTGTACTTTACCCAAGTTAAAGTTATGCTACTTTACATCATGTATCAGAAGCATTTCCCCACGGTGTTGTAAGTGCTTCATCATCATCACTTTGGGACCGCCCCTGAGATAACGGGGTGGGCCGGGTGTTTCCAGAGGGGCATCAGGGCCTGCCTGTGCCAGACCGTCTCCCTGCTTCCTTCCCAGTTCCTGGTCACCTGGCACACCATTGACGCCGACGCGCCCGAGCTCAGCCACGTGCTGTGCTGGGCACCCGCCGACCCGCCCACGGGCCTCTCCTACTTCTCCAGCATGTACCCGCCGCACCCTCTCACCGCGCAGTACGGGGTGAAAGTCCTGCGGTCCTTCCCGCCGGTGAGCCCGCGTCCTGCCTAAGTCGGCCTCGGTGGGACCACCAGGGAGTGCTGAGGTGGAGACAGGAAGGACGGGCTTTATCTCAAACTTGATGTGGGTCTGGTGAAACATGGGTCCATCTTAGAGCAGGTCTTCATCCCCGTTTCTGTTCAGGCGGTCATAGAAGACAGATTGAGTTCTGATTCAGATAC
Organism: Neomonachus schauinslandi; assembly: GCF_002201575.2. Taxonomy (NCBI): domain Eukaryota; kingdom Metazoa; phylum Chordata; class Mammalia; order Carnivora; family Phocidae; genus Neomonachus; species Neomonachus schauinslandi. The sequence goes on from NC_058416.1 coordinate 65,839,449, forward strand.
GTTAGGAAGTTGACTTGAATTTGGTGCCAGTTGTAACTGTGTGGGCACAATCACCCAGCCGTGGGCTCTTGGGAAGCCTGGGAATCCCATGTGACAGCCACAGTGACAGGGGTTTGGTAGCTGACTCACCGAGGCCCCAGCACACGGGCCTGCTGTGACCTCAGCCCTTGTCCCCGAGCAGGCCCCCAGCAGTGAACACACATGGGCGGGCCCTTACCCTGTCCTCATTCCTTTTGCTTTTTCTCACCCATCATGTGTTTCAAGCCATCGGCCATTTTCCTTGCTGTCCTCTGGGTTTTCCCTGGTTTTCAGTCCTCTGCAAGACAGTGTCCCATGGGCTGAGTGACAGCGGGGCCATTCCAGGTTGGAGTGGGGCCCTGGGACAGCCATCTGTGTTGCTTTTGTTTTCACTGTCCTGGAGGTAAGGAATTGTCTTCCCTTCCTGGAGGTCATGATTGCTCGTCCACCTCCTTTGCAGGACGCCATCCTGTTCTACATCCCCCAGATTGTGCAGGCCCTCAGGTATGACAAGGTAAGGCTGTCCCAGCATGTGCTGTCCCTTCTGAGAGCCGTGCCAGGCGTTGGGGGGGGGGGGGCGCCCTCGGCAACAGGGATGGGGCCTTGGGAGCAGGGTCTCTGAGCTCTTCTCACACACACCCCCCCACACACCGGCCACAGGGTGCTCATGGTCAGGAGGCCCTCCTCACCCCACCTCACCCTGAGGCCCCGTCTTGCTGTGCAGGGTCAGTGGGCTCTAGAAATATTGCCCGCCACTTCCTCAGTCCCTGAATCCAGCTCCCTCGTCTCTTCAGGGGGAAGCAGGGAGGGTCAGACAAGATGATGTATGTTTGGTGTGCTTGGGCTGCCAAAGCAAGGAACCACAGAATGGGGGGGTTAAATGTATTTCTCACAATTCTGGAGGCTGGAAGTTGGAGATCAGGGTTCCCATAGGGTTGCTTTCTCTTGAGGATTCTCTCCTTGGCTTGCAGATGGCTACCATCTCCCTGTGTCCTCATGTGGTCTTCCCTCTGTGTGTCTGTGTCCTAATCTCTTCTTCTTATAAGGACCCCACTTGGACTAGATGCCACCCTAATGATCTCATTTGAATTTAATCACCTCTTTAAAGGCCCGTCTCCAGACACTGTCACACTGAGGCGTGTACGACTTCAACCCATGAATTGGGGGTTGGGGGGGGGCACAGTTCAGCCCTGCATGTATAGCATACCTGTACGTGAAATGCCTAGCCCAGAGCCTGGCACAGAAGCATCCCCCTGACACGGGGCTGACCACAACCCCGAACCCACACTACCCGTGCTTCATCCCAGCAACCCCCTCCACCCGTGCTCAAGTCTGAGTCCAGCAGCAGTAGCTGCCCCTTTCCCGCTCCTGCCAATTCCGCTCCGCACTGCATGGGGCACCAGAGCCCGCTGTGTCAGGCTGAGCCCTTGTGGTGGCAGTGAGCACTGGCTAGGTGTCCCGGGGCCAGCTGCTTCCCCACGGATTGGCAGGATGCTCTGTCTCAGTCCACAGACCAGAGTGCTTCTAGACCTGTAGCCAGCCTTTAAAGACTGAGTCCTGTCTTAGCGCAGTAGCTGCCAAAAGCCCTCCAACTCTGAGCAGGTAGTTTTGATACTCTGCCGGAGTTTATTCACCAAGCCAGGGCCCAGCACTTGGGGGCCTGTCACAATGTGCCTTTTCTCCAGGCACCCATTTCCTCTCCCTCCCCTCCATCATCTTCTCCCTCTACTCTTTGTGTCTTTGCTTCCACCCCAGCCCTAGAACGCCTCGCTCCCCAGGTGGCGTGCTCCGTGCTCTGCTCTGCCCGTGGCCGCGGGGGCCTCCGTGGGCTGCCGTTTGCATAGAGGCGTGGATGGGGGCTGCGGCCAGCATGTGCGAGTCAGGCGGGCTGCTCTTGGTTTCATTTGGCCATGATTTTACATAAACTGCTTACCACAAAAATCCTGATACATTTTTTTTCTTTTTTTTTTTTCTAGTTTTCAAAATTGGGTTAATTCCTTGGCATTATCCAAAAATGACTATGAGTTTTTCTCCTTTTTTTCTCCCACATATCATTATAAACTCATGGATTTTGATGTGTTTGGTCTGTCTCGAGCCACTAGTTATTTTTGATGCCCACCTTTCTGACTCCTGGGAATCCCCGAGTGTCCCTTCTTTGATCTTTAGTCCTTGATAACCTTGTTTTCCAGAAAGGACAAGATATTCTAGGCTCTTCTTGTTTTCTGCCTCAGACCTGGAATCACCCATTTTCCAAGGAACTCCAATTCATTTTACTGAGACAACATAATCTAAACGCTAAGAATCGTCACTGTCATTGAGTTGGTCATGGTTTCTAGGCCTTTGTAGTAGATAGAGCTTTTTGCTTTTGTTTTTTTGTTTTGTTTTTTTAGAGGAAATACATCATGAGATTATACTAATATTTTTTTTTTAGTATACTAATAATTCCAATTCAAATGTAGGATTATAGTTTTCTACTTTAGTTGAGTTTATGTTTGAATCTTTTAATACTAAAAATATTGGTTTCTAATAACATTAACATACCATTTCTTTGCATTATTCCACTATATTAATAGTTTCAAAGTAACAATACTTATATTATTACAACACGATTACTAAAAACTGGGTCAGATTTTTTTGTCTTTTGTTCTTGGTATATTTTCACTGGGAACATACAGTCAGATTACTCGTTTTTTGTTTTTGTTTTTTAATTTCATCATCTTTTCGGCAAAACATGGGTTTATTTGGGAATAAAAGAGAATTGCAATCTGGGACAGATAAGCTGTGGCAAAACCATAGTCCCTAGATTACTCAATTCTTTTTTTATTTTTTGAGAGAGGGTGCATGCGCAAGCAGGAGGCAGGGAGAGGGGGAGAGAGAATCCCAAGCAGGCTCCACACCCAGCACAGAGCCCAACGTGGGGCTCAATCTCATGACCTCAAGATCATGACCTGAGCTGAAATCAAGAGTCGGACACTTAACCGACTGAGCCACGCATGTCCCCCGCAAATTACTCAATTTTAAAGTCACTTGAAATGATTCTTCTCTGTGAGGTTATGTCAACTCAAGACTCAGCTAGCTTCATTGGTTTCTTTCTTGCTTTCCATTTCTAGGGTTTTTGTTGTTGTTGTTGTTGTTGTTGAAGTCTGAGCTTGATGGGATACAAATGTATTTGCTTATGTTGTTTTTAAGAGAAGGATAAACCAAAACTAGTAAAAATGGCTGAAGAGGGAGCAGACAGGATGGAAGTGGCCATTACTTAGTAATTTTTTTGACTTTGGAATTATCTCATTGCTTGTATAATTAGTTATAAAGCAAACATGGATTTGTTTTCAACCAAATTGTCTGGCAAGGCAGATATTAAATTCATTAAGAACCGCACAGGGATGAAATGCTAAAACCTTTCCCAAAGCTAGAAGGCTCCATGGGCCTCAGTGACTGATGACACTTCCTCCTTGCTCAGACGGCTGCCTGCCTCCACCTCCCTGTGATAGTGTGTTCATTACTTCATTGAGTCCCCTCTGTGGTATCGACAAAACTGACCACATTACTATCGTAAAACGACATAACTCAGGAACAGCCAGGTGGAAGGGCAGCATAGGGCAAGGGATGTGGGAAGGTTGCAGAGCTTCCATGCTCTTTGGGCGCATGGCTCTCCCCACACCTCCACCAGCCCAGAAGCTCCGCAAACTTTTATTTAAACACACTGTAAGTTGAACATTCATAGTTTATCTTTAGATCCTTTTGCTGGGCTCGCACTGGGAAATTATTTGAAATTTGACCTGCTTGGTAAGCCCACCCAGCCAAGTTGAGGACATCTATCCAAAGACTACTTTACCAGATGCAGGGGCCACAAACTACAGTGGTCGGGGGAGAGGCCACTCCTTCAGAAGTCTTCCAGAAAGGCCAGCACCTTTTTTAACTTTTGGACAGGGTAATTAAAACTGGAGCTACGAGTAGCAGAACATGACTAAGAAGGAAAAAGAGGAGAGGTCCTTAGGATAGTGGTCATGGTGTGTCAACTCATGAAGAAGTGTCTGTGTGTTAGAATTTTCTGGAACCTGCCCATCACTGCGGAACATTGTTCCAAACAACCAGTTTATAGCTGAGTTTAGGTACCCAGCCTGCTCATTCCTCATACTTGACAACAGCAGAAATCGAGAGTTCTGGTTCTTAGAGAGTTATGGTTCTTAAGAGTCCAGGGGAGAGCACAGAGGAAACAAAAGCTGGCTCCTTCCTGTTTTGCAGACCCCACCACCTGGGGCCCCATCTGCCCTGTCGGCCAGCTAGCAAGCTAGAACTTGGCCTAGCCCCTGGACTGGGCTCACACATCCCCGGGTGCGCTTGCTCACACAGCCGGAAACCACTAGTCCTCACTTCTTGCTAGGTCTGCAAGTGCTGGGAGTCCACTCCTGCACTGGGTTAGAGTCTCTCTCAGTGGAGAGGTGTCCAGGCCTGGGCTGATGGTGACCCTGCTCTCCTATAGATGGGCTACGTGCGAGAGTATATTCTGTGGGCAGCATCCAAATCCCAGCTTCTGGCACACCAATTTATCTGGAACATGAAAACTAACATCTATCTGGATGAAGAAGGGCACCAGAAAGACCGTGAGTATTTGTCACCTTCCCTCAGTCCTCACCCCCCTCCAGAGCCCTCCAGGGCCTGTGCTGCCCCAGCCCATCCCTCTGCTTCCCATCCTTTAGTGGGAACGCCTCATCTTTAACACCCAGCGGGAGCAGGACCCCCTCCTTCATGAAGCCTTTGCTAACCTCACCTGCAGACACCCTGCCTACCCTGGCACCGTCCTGCAGCTCCCCGAGCACATGCGAGAGCTTCTTCTCACCCTGCCCTTGACCTAGCAATTCCATGTGGGGACAAGGCAGCCACCCAGGGCAAACAGTTCTCAAACAGAGCTTGTCCACATCTTCCCACCCTTAAAAACTAGTGAGGCCCCCAGAGAGCTTTGGTTTACACAGGCTTTAGTTCTCAATGTTAACCAGTGTTGGACAGTAAAACCAAGACATTTAAAAAAGATAAGCATGTTAACATAAATAACATATTTTTGTGAAAAATAATTCAAAAAGGAGTGAGAGTGTTGCTTTACAGTTTTGCAGATCTCTTTAATGTCTGTAATGTCATAACATCTTTCTGCAGTAAAAGACAGCAGGATCCCCATTCCACTTCTGCATTTAACCTGTTGGAATATGCTGTTTTGGTTGAAGTCAATGCAGGGAATTCGGCTTCATGCAGACATGGAGCTGGAAAAGGAAGGAGGATTTTAGTTGTCTTTCTGGTCACTACAGATAGTCTCAGTTGATACTGCACCAAACACAAGTGATAGGTTCTTAATGATTAATTGCAATGTGGATTTGAACTCATGTCAGCGAGTTTCTCATGCTCTTTCTTTGAAGTCCATTGGTCTACCTAGCGTTCACACCCACACCCGCCCCCCGCAGGACTTTGCAACATTAAAAATCACACGTGTGAATGCCCCACTGGTCTTACAAACCAGAAACATTTTCAAGTGCTGGGAAGCTGTCAGGCTCACAGTCACAGATGCAGGTTTCCCAAAACTTAGTCGTTTTCCTTAAATGGCAGATTCATCTTGGTCATTTTCAAGAAAATACCTGCCATATACCTAAGTCCAAATAACTATATTTTTGTCCGTCGGTCACTCTTCTAAGTAAAAATGGTGTTCCCTGAAACAAGAAGTTAGTTCAGTTGGAAAGTCCAACGCAAGGCGCTTTTCCACGGGAGCACAGGCGCCTGCGTACTTCACACGCGGCCGACTGCTGCGTGACTTCCGTGTCATCACACACAGCATCACAGAAATGTCTTCGGGGTAGAGTGTCATCAAATTAGTCCTTGCTTATTGCCTTACCAGGGACATTCTTAGTGACACTGGCTTTTGTTCACACCACGGGAGCAGAGCCATGAGGATCCAGTGACCACTAGCATCTTGGCCGACTGTGCCCAGCCTCGCAAGCATCTACACAGCAAGGAGGGCAAACAGCCTATCGGTGTGGTTTTGACTGGGGGTTCTTGAAGGGTCCCAGGGACCCTCCAGGCAGTTACAGACCACACTCTCGGGGCAGCTGAGCTGGCCTGGGTGCTGGGGAACACCTGAACACCTGGACTGCACATCTGGCAAACGTGGGGTTTCCTTGAGGGCCTTCGGTGGCCCAGCTGCAGGCTCACCCTCTTGGTTTCTCTGTCAGCTGACATCGGTGACCTCTTGGAGCAGTTAGTGGAGGAGATCACTGGCTCCTTGTCGGGCCCAGCCAAGGACTTCTACCAGCGGGAATTTGATTTCTTTAACAAGATCACCAACGTGTCAGCCATCATCAAGTAAGTGGCATCTCTCAGTCCTGGCTCATGGGAATTGCCTGGAGGGCCCCCGCTGATTCTAATGAACAGCCAGGGTTGGGAATCTCTGCCCTGGCAAGTCCGGTCTCTTGGAAATAGAGCAAAATGCACAGCCATGCAAATTTCAGAAAACCTATCATAGTTTCCTTCTGGATAGTGTCCCGTGGTTTGAGGCCACTCTGCTCTCTCCAAGTTCTGAAGGGACCTAGGGTATTAGGAAAACCAGACTCCTTTGTAGCTCCCAGTGTCGTTTTACTGATTTACCTCCTGGGCCGTCCATGTATGAGGGCTGACGCCATCCTTGGGCATTGGTGGCCCTGCCTGTTTGTGTGGGACGGGGCCCTGGAGTCATCAACTGGCCAAGGGCCTAGCGGAGGCCCCAGCAGGGGAGCACTGGCTGCCTGTCCTCCTGGGTGCCTCATTGCCTGGGCTGTCCCTGGTGCTCAGGCCTCTCTCATCTTGGTCACCAGGTGGCCTCGCCCATATGTCCTGAGGCCCTTTCCTGGGCCCAGTATGAAGTACAGTGGTGATGCAGCAGCTTCTAGCCCACAGAGGCCTCAAGGGGTGGGGGGGCATTCCCTGGGTGTCCCTCCAGGCACCTGGTTCCACTCCACCCTGTCATCCTCGTCCTGCGGATGTAGGAGGTCGGAGGGCCCTGCCCAAGGTCATGCTGCAAGTAAACAATAGGACCAGCACTTGAGCATAGGCCCCAGAGCCAGCTGTGTCCCCTGTGTGTGTCTCCGACAGCAACATCACACACCGCACACAAGTGAGGGGGAAAGACAGCCAGAAAACTCCACCTCAGTCCCCCAGGGGCCACACGGCCCCTGATGAGTGTGGGGCAAGGATCCCTCAGAGTGGCCTCCCGGAAGAGCTGGGCCTCGCAGGGCCCTCAGTAGTAGTTAGAACTAAGAGGAAAGGAATGGAGAGGCAGACAGGAGGGGCCCTGCCTGCCCCCAGAAACCCCAGAGGCCAGTTCCTGCAGTGACAAAGCAAAGCATTTCTGTCCTGTTTCTCAGGCCCTACCCTAAAGGCGACGAGAGGAAGAAGGCATGCCTGTCAGCTCTGTCTGAAGTGAAAGTGCAGCCGGGTGAGCAGGCCCCAGTCGGCTGATGAGCTGGGCTTCTTCCTGCGGGCGGGTAGGGTGGGCATGGGGCCCAGGGAAGGTGGCCAGCCCACATCAGCCTGGGCCCTGGGGCACCCGGTGTCCCTCTCCACACTCTGCCCCTGGTGAGCTGGGAGCCACTTCTCACCTGACACTCTTCATCTTCCTTGCTGCCTTCTATTTCTAAAAGCCCAGACACTGTCCTTGGCAGCTGTTACTCTAGAAGTTTCCTGAACTCCAGTGGAACAGGAGCATGATCCTTCTGCCCTCCTTCCCCTGGCGACAAAGCCCACCTGACCACACAGCAAGGCCTCACATTGCTCCCCCAGAGACCCAGTCCATCCTGTCTCAGGGCCCCTCCTGGAAGCCCACTCCCCAGTGGGGATCTCTCACACTTCCCAGGGCACACGCGTGCGTGCACGTGCACGCACACACACACACACTCTCTCTCTCTCTCACAGTGGGGGGTGGGGGGTGGACTGCCAGCTCCTTGACCAGGAATGGGCTTTCTCTTGTCCTCCCTACTTAATGTGTGTGCTGAGAAAAGGGAGTAAGAGTCAGTGGGGTGAATCCAAGAACTGAGGGGTTCCGGGTGCACAGAGGCAGGGTAGGAAGCTCCCGCGTGTGCCCTATGAGAGCAGGCAGCCCCGCACCCCACATTGAGTGGCCGGTGGGGCTCCGAGGAGCAGCATGCTAGGTCTGTGAAGCTGAGGGTTGGTGCATCCTCCTGGAGAAGTGTCTCCTGGGAGGTGGCAGCTCTTTTGTTAGATATCAGGAAGGACCCAGGGGAAGACCACAGATCAGGGAGGACAGACCCTTAACGGCCACAGGATAAGATGTTATCGGCGCCCCAGAGGAAGACCTAGAAGCCCCGTCTGGGGGGAGAGGGAGGTCACACTTGGGCTCCCTGTGACTTGCGCTCTGTCCCTGCACAGGCTGCTACCTGCCCAGCAACCCTGAGGCCATCGTACTGGACATCGACTACAAGTCCGGGACGCCCATGCAGAGGTAAGAGGTGGCCTGCCGTCTGGCAGCTCCCTTACACCCAGTTCTGCTTTGCCCCAGCACCCATGCCATGTTCCTTCTGTTGTCTTTCAGTGCTGCTAAAGCCCCGTATCTGGCTAAATTTAAGGTGAAACGATGTGGAGTTAGTGAACTTGAAAAAGAAGGTCAGTGAAGAATCTCTAACACAGTTTGGGATCTAAGTGTTTTCCCTGGATGATGCCGGTTTCCTTGGGCGTGTTTAGTTTATGACCAGCTCCCTGTGAAAGGTGATGTCCCTCCGCTCTCAGTCTGAGCCCCAGTTTAGGAATGGCATGGAGCTGGTGTAGTGACAGAGCCCTGGAGGCCGGCCCCAGGTCAGCCATCAAGTGCAGGAGGCACCTCCCTGAGGCTGATTGGCCCACGGCTTCAGGGGGTGCCGTGCAAGCGACACAGAGATGTATTCCCCCACGGTTCTGGAGGCCTGAAGTGCGACATCAGGGTGTCGGCATGGCTGTGCTCTTTCTGAAGGGTTCTGGGGGAGAATCTGTTCCATGTCTTTCTCCCAGCTTCCGGTGCTCGCCGGCAAGCCTTGGCAATCCTCTGCGTCACTCCCACCTCTGCCTCTGCCCTCACAAGGCTTTCTCCTTGTGTGCTCTGATAAGGGCCCACCCTAATTCTCATGAACTTGACTGTATGGGCAAAGATCCTATTTCCAAATAAGGTCAATTCTGTGGTTTTGAGTGGGCATGAATTTGGGGGGGACACTAGTCAACCCAAGTAGAGGGGGTGTGGCCCCCCTGCCAGTATGTGCCTTCCATGGCCTTCCCTGCACTCTGGCCCCCAAGTCCTCCCTGGCACCCTAGGGTGTAAACACACACACTCCTGCCCCCTCCCAGCTCCCAGTGCTGGTCCCGGGCACCCCTGGGCCCCCACTTCCAGTGAAAAGGGGGCTCTAGCTTCAGTTCCATTTAAGCCTAAACATTCTTTGGAAGAGACCCCAGGCCCTGTGGCTCCACCCACTGACCCTGGGTGTCTCCTGAGCCTCTTTGGCCTCCTTGGGGCTTTGCAGAGACAATCCCCAAGGTTCCTAGGGTTCTGGGCCTGTGAGCAGGGCTTGCCCCGGCCCCCACAGAGGGCCTCTCCCGGCTTCCAGGCTAATAGGCTGCCTCTCTGCCCCGTATGCAGGTCTGCGGTGCTGCTCGGACTCCGAGGACGAGTGTGGCACACAGGAGGCTGACAGCCAAAAGATCTCGTGGCAGGCAGCCATCTTCAAAGTGGGAGACGACTGCCGGCAGGTAGCGAGCGGCCAGGCCTGCCCTCCCTGAGGCACCTCGTGCGCGGAACCAGAGCTTGGCTTCCCACATTGGGTGGAGGTGCCACAGAGGAAATCGGGGCATTCTGCCTAACCCAGGGACCTCTCCAGCGGCTCCCACCCACTGTCCATCCCCTGCCACTCAGAGGGAACTGCCCCGGGAGGCAGGTGTCCCTGACTCGCATCCCCCACTGGACAGCACGGCCTTGGTTCAGCCCAGTGCTGGATGGTCCTGAGCCCGGCCCAGCATGGTGTGCGGTGAGGCCAGACACTCCAGGCCCCTGCTCGGCCATCACCTCCTTCCCTACCCCCTCCTCACTGGCAGGGCTGCTGGGGGTCGGCTGGACTAGAGCACAGGAGGCGGCCAGCTGACCAGCCCATGCCTCCCTGGTCTCCAGGACATGCTGGCTCTGCAGATTATTGACCTTTTCAAGAACATCTTCCAGCTGGTTGGCCTGGACCTCTTTGTCTTCCCCTACCGTGTGGTGGCCACCGCCCCCGGGGTGAGTTCCCTGTGCGGGAGCCCCGGGGGAGTCCCCCATGCCTCAGACCGAGAGGAGCCCCGCCTGCAGGCCTCGGCATCTGGCCCTTCCTCCCCAGTGTGGAGTGATTGAGTGCATCCCCGACTGTACCTCTCGGGACCAGCTGGGCCGCCAGACAGACTTCGGCATGTACGACTACTTCACGCGCCAGTACGGGGACGAGTCAACGCTGGCCTTCCAGCAGGTGAGCGACAGGGCAGCCCCTAGACCTGAGACGGCTTGCACGTGCCATCCCGCCCGCCCCCGGCACTGCCTGTGGGCCAGCACCCTGCTTCCCTCTTGCCCTGCTTTTCTGAGTCTTTTCACGTTTGGGGGTAAAACCAGGGTACCCCACAACCTTCCTTGGGATTCAAAGGAACCTTGAAATGGACTCCCCAGGAGAAAGCAAGTTCGTGGGTGTGGGAGGAAAGGGTTGCTGCCCCTGCACCCCCAGATGCAGTCACTTGTCCTTTCTGTTTCCAAGATCTGGCTTGATTTGGTCTCTGCCTTCAAGGCTGGGAACGAGAGCCCAGAGAACATCCCCAAGCCTCGGAGTCCCAGGCAGGGAGGCAGGAGAACTCCCGCCAGGCCCCGGGAGGTGCACGGGGACCATCTGTGAGCACCTGGGCTCTTTCCACGCAGGCGCGCTACAACTTTATCCGGAGCATGGCTGCCTACAGCCTCCTGCTGTTCCTGCTGCAGATCAAGGACAGGCACAACGGGAACATCATGTTGGACAAGAAGGGCCACATCATCCACATTGGTCAGCCGGGCCCCAGCGCCGCCCTCTTCCTTTCCCTTCACCCCCTAGAGCCTGGGGCAGGATAGTAGTCCCCACCCCACAGAAGAGCCAGGCATGCTGGGGTCACCCAGCCAGGAAGGGCCCGGGTCAGGTTTGAGTTCAGCTTTGGGGCCCAAGCTATTGGGCTTGCGGGGTTGGGGGGGGCAAATAGCAGCAGGACCGCAGGGCATGGTCACCCAGCCCCGGGGCCAGCCTCATTTCTGCTCCAGCCTGGCTCCCCACCTCCACTTCCTCTTTTCTCTCCCAGCTGCTTGCCACCACCCGCCCCTGCCATCCCCAGGAAAACACGGCCTGTGGCCAACTCATGGAGTGTGGGAGCCAGTGGCTCCAAGCCCTGGCTGAAGCACACTCACATCTTGCCCTGGAACTTGGTCCTATCAAGAATGGCTTTGGGGGTTTTGCAGACTTTGGCTTCATGTTCGAAAGCTCACCGGGCGGCAACCTTGGCTGGGAACCAGACATCAAGCTGACCGATGAGATGGTGATGATCATGGGGGGCAAGATGGAGGCCACGCCCTTCAAGTGGTTCATGGAGATGTGTGTCCGTGGCTACCTGGCTGTGCGGTGAGCCCCAGGGAAGGGCCAGTGGGGGTACCAAGACCATGGGGAGGAAGGTGGGCAGGCTGGCACCAGTCCTGGTTGCCACTTAATCCCACAAGGCCAGCCTCCAGAGGTCCCATGGGACCTTCTCAGGCCCCTTTGTGGACGGAGGGGCTGCAGTTCAGAGAGAGCAAGGCAGGTGCTAGAGGCTGCCTGCCGGCCTGGGGAGCCCGGGCCTTGCCTTCCTGTCTCCGCTCTGCCCACCTGCTCTGGGTGTCAGTGTCTCGCCATGTTCTGTAGTCTCCTGTGTGTGGCCTTGCCTGCCAGCACCTTGGGCTCCCCGCTCTGAGCACCCCATTCACCCCTTCACCCAAGCCTGAGCATCCACCATCCCCCAGGCTGCATGCTGAAGACTTACTTTCCTGGCTTCAGAGTGTCACATGGCCAAAGCCACACAATACTGTTGTGGCACCTGAACTCCAACCCCGAGTCTGTTGGAGCCTGTGTCACACCCCCTTGGAGGGTCAGGCTGTGTTCGCAGTGCCCACCTGCACTTCCTCAGCCAGCCACAGAAACCGTGGCTGGAGGCCTGGGGTGGGCGGACCAAGGCACATCGCTCAGCCGGGCCCAGGGTGTGTGAGCAGCCCCCGCCCAGCCGCCGCAGGGGCTGCCCCGGTGAGCCGCAGAGGTGCGGGGAGGTGGGCAGCTGTCCGGTGGGGGCTGTGCTGCAGGACGGCGGGCAAGGCCAGCCTGCTCAGGCCAGCCTCCTTCCCCTTCCTTCCCCGCAGGCCCTACATGGATGCAGTTGTCTCCCTGGTCACTCTCATGTTGGACACGGGCCTGCCCTGCTTCCGTGGCCAGACAATCAAGCTTTTGAAGTAGGTCTGGGCACACGCACAGGCCATTTGGGGGACAGTTGTCCTCTCTGGGTGAGAGCCTCCTGAGTGCTGGTGAATGCGATCATTATCAAGGCCACGTGCTCTCCTGGGAACCCCAGAGCAGACAGGGTTCCTGGGTGAGACCCTGTCACCACACCGGGGCTGCAGACATCCCAGGGGTCCCTTCATTTCTCAAGGATGCAGGGCCAGCCCCTGCCTCCAGGTCTGAGGCTGCAGTGGCTTAGCCCCGGGTTGGTCCTCCCCCAGCCCTGGGGCCACACAGCCCAGGAGGTGCTGGGGAAGGGGACAGGCCCTCCAGGGCCAGCTGGGGACAGTGTCCCTGCCCCTTAACAACTGTTCCCAAGAGGGAGCATTCCCTGGGCCGACCCTCATGAACAAATTCCCACAAATGCTAAGTGGTCTATTAGCAAGACCACACCCCCACAGGGAGGGCATCCTCGAGGGTGCGGGACCGCAGTGGCAGCCCTGACATGGCCCTTGCCCCCAGGCACAGGTTCAGCCCCAACATGACTGAGAGAGAGGCTGCGAATTTCATCATGAAGGTCATTCAGAGCTGCTTCCTCAGCAACAGGTGAGCCACCTGCCACACACCAGTGTTCTCTGGGCACCTGCATAGGGCCACCACACCCAGGCTGAGTGACGGGGATGCTGCTGTCCCAGGGGACTCTCTGTTCCACAGGTCCTGAAGGGAGTCCTCGCAGGTGACGGGGTATTGAGTTAGAGGGGCCAGGGATGTGCTGAGGGGAACACCCAACAGAAGCCTCAAGGCACATTCCCCACATGGGGCCCAGGCTGTGAGGCCAAGCGAGCTGCAGGTGCAGAGGGCATGGGGCGGCAGGGGGGGCGGGGGGGGACACGGTGAGCACAGCCCAGCAGGCTGGGTGAGGAGCGGAAAGAGCTCTGGGTGGCCTCGGCCCCACCCCTGCTTCCCCACATCTTCCTCAGGCGGGGCGGGGCGGGGCGGGGCGGGACCAGGCCAGTCGGCCATTATGACAGGGGAGCCGTGAGAAGAGGTGGGGTCTGGTTCTGAAGGCAGAGCCCGGACTGAGCACCTGGGTGGAAGTGGAGCTGAGCTTACCCACCCTGATCCCCTGCAGACGTGGAATCTGAGAGGAACCCTGAGAGCCGCGCAGGGTGGGCCTGATGGGAGCAGAGAAACAGAAAGTAGCTCAAGGGCAAGCATGGAAACCCGACAAGAGGGGTTTAGAGGGCAGGACAAGGGAGGTCTCCTCTGATTGTTTTGTTGGCAGAGTAAGGCTTGTGCTGGGAGGTGTGACGGGGGAGGAGGACAGGGTCTCATTCATGTGCCACATGCCAGGCGAGGGGCCAGAGTGGCGCCTGAAATGGGGACAGCTCCTATCGATGGATTCCCAGGCCCAGGGCCTAGGCCTAGGACAGAGGGCAGGCATTTGGCTGAGGAGGCCCGGCAGGAGACAGAGCAGAATGGGGCTCACATAGCCGTGGTCACTGGTGGGGGAAGGCATGTGCCCTGGAAGAAGGGCTGGCAGGCAGGCCACAGGGCCTGCCTGCTTACATTTGCATCTTCAGGGAGGGGAAAAGGGACACCTGCTAAGTGCAGCTTTCCAGGCAGTCGTGAAGGACTCGGGTAAAGGGCCCCAGAACCAGACGGTCTTCTACAGCCTCCCTCCGCTCTCCTTCCAGGAGCCGGACCTATGACATGATCCAGTACTATCAGAACGACATCCCCTACTGAGGGTGCGGCCGGACCAGCGGTTACGGCCACCACCCCCCGCAAGCCGTCCCGCAATCGTGGAGCCGAGCAAGCACATCCCCACCCCGGCTGCCGCATGTGTTCAAAGGGGGTGAGCTGCCGGTAGCCCCATCATTCCATCCATTAGAGTTATTTTTATAGGATAAATAGGACAAAAGTACACCACGCCGAGCCTGGCAACCCACTCCTTCCTGGCGTGACCCACAAGTGACATGTGAGGCTGAAATGACAATCATCTGAGGACACTCTCTGCATGGGTGCGAATACTTCATTTGCGCTGGACACATTCCCAACACATTCCCTACCTGTCTTATTGCATAGGTACATGAAGTATTTTCTTGTGTATAAAAAATTATATTCAATTTAAGATTTAACCAATGTGAACAAAATAAAACAACAAAAGTGTGGAGTCCAGGTGTACATTCAGCCGAGGGGTGATTCCTGGATGTGCTGGGAAGGGAGCACGGCAGTATAGGGACGAGGGGGGCTCAGTGCAGCCAGCCAGGAAGCCTCTGGGGGGGCCAGGGGCACCGCGAATAACACTGCTCTGTTCCAGCTCTCGTAGGGGCCCCCTGACTTTCCCATCCGCGTCTCTCTGTCTCTTGTCAGCACAGTGGGGCTCCCTGTCCTGCCTCTGCTCTGGGACTCTGAAACCTTCATACAGCCATCTGCCCCTACCCCCTAGGGCCTCTAGGACTTTCAGCAGACAGGAGGTAAAGACCCCAAACTAAAAAGGAAGATGACACAGAGCAACTAGAAATAAGTCACTAAAGTTAAAAATGCAAAAGAGCAGTTACCGATCAACGAGAGAACAAAATTACCAAAAATGAAGAGAAAAGGGAAGTTGAAGGAGAAACTCCAGTTAGCTTCTAGTGAGATTCCGGAGGTGATGAGAAACACAAACACTCAGCTTCAGGAAGCACAGTTGAGTCCTGAGCAGTATAAATAAGAATATAAAAAAGAAGCCAAGGGGCACTGGGGTGGCTCAGTTGGTTGAGCGTCCAATTCTTGGTTTTGGCTCAGGTCATGATCTCAGGGTCCTGGGATCAAGCCCCACATCCGGCTCTGCACTCAGTGGGGAGTCGGCTTGAGGAGTCTCTCTCTTCTCCCGCTGCCCCTCCCCCTGCTCATGCTGTGTCTCTCTAAAATAAATAAATCTTAAAAAAAAAAACCAATATGTAAGTTAAAAAAGCCAATATGTAAGTTAAAAAATCCAAAAGAAGGCAGGAAAGGAAGAGGAAGAAATAACAGATGGGACAGAGTAATCCTGTGACAGCCTACTTCAATCTAGTTGCATCTTTAATTATGTTACATATCAACGGACTAACCACTGCAGTTAAATGCAGGATGGCAACGTGGATGAAGGACAAAGAACCAAGGAGATGCTGACGAAGAGGCACTTTGAATCTAAAGCCATAACCCTAAGGTGAAGAACACAGAGAAAAAAGGATTTACTGCCTGCAATTGTGTTGAGTGTATGAAGCAAAATTTGACAGAATTCAAACAATTCCACGGTTAGAGTTGGAAATTTTAACAGCCCTCTCTCCACAGTTGATAGAACAACTGGAAAGAAAGTGAAAGCAGGAGACCTGAACATCCAGCCACCTGCCTGACCTGACAGCCATGTATAAACCCACTCTGGCCACTGTAGCAGCGCTCCGCCGTCCCCCCCTCCCCCCCCCCCGGTCATCCCCTCCTCCACCATCCCCCCCCGCCAATCCTCTCTGCCGCCACAGGCTGGCTGGCTGCTGGGCCTCAAGGCAAGTCTCAGCGTCCGGCAGCGTGTGTTTGTTCTCTGATTCCATGGAATTGAATTAGCAATCAGTAACGATAAAGCTACCTGGAAGAACCCTAAATATTTAGAAATTAAAAGAATAGAACTAAAATGCAAAGTACATGGAAGATCTGAGGCAATGACCAGAGTCCACATGCTTTAAGGCAGTGGCTGGGGCAGATGGTAGAGATAGCCAAGTTCAAGGAGAAAAGATACCAGAGGGGCGCCTGGCTGGCTCAGCTGGTAGAGCATGCGGCTCTTGATCTTGGGAGTTGTGAGTTCCAGCCCCACTTTGGGCCTAGAGCTTCCTTAAGAAAAAAAAAAAAAGATACCAGAAAATAGGGTATAACTTGGAGAAAGCTCAAAAAGAATATAAGGGTGGGGCACCTGGGTGGCTCAGTTGGTTAGGCGACTGCCTTCGGCTCAGGTCATGATCCTGGAGTCCCGGGATCGAGTCCCACATCGGGCTCCCTGCTCGGCGGGGGGTCTGCTTCTCCCTCTGACCCTCCCCCTCTCATGCTCTCTGTCTCCCATTCTCTCTCTCAGATAAAAAAAAAAAATCAAAAAAATCAAAAAAAAAATATAAGGGTGGGGAGAGCATACAGAAGGCAGGATAAACACATTATAAAATGGTAGAAATATTGGGCGCCTGGGTGGCTCAGTTGGTTAAGCGACTGCCTTCGGCTCAGGTCATGATCCTGGAGTCCCGGGATCGAGTCCCGCGTCGGGCTCCCTGCTCGGCGGGGGGTCTGCTTCTCCCTCTGACCCTCCCCCTTCTCATGCTCTCTCTCTCTCATTCTCTCTCTCAAATAAATAAATAAAATCTTAAAAAAAAAAGAAAGAAAGAAAGAAAATAAGGGCTCTTTAGAGACTAAAGACAAAATGAAATTTCAAAAAAGAATAACGTTCCTGTTTTGATGACACTGGTGACAAAAGACCAACCCAAGAGCCCGCCTCTGAGGAGTTCATTAGAGAAGCTCGGTCTACACTCAGGATCCGGTGTACTAGAAATAAAGCCATCCCCAAAGAACAAAGTGCGCACGTGCCTGCTGTCACGGCCTCTGCTCGGCATTGTGCTGGAGGCCCTCGCGTCAAGGAGTAAAAGGAAACAGTTTTAGAATCTGGAAAGGAAAAAACAAAACGCAGAAATGGCATTTGTGTACATGAAAATCCAAATAATCCATAAATATGGTCTCTAGTCAAGGCAATAGGATACAGGTTCATATACGAAAGTCAAGTCGTGTGTATGTGTACAACATGTACCTCACGATGACAAACTAAAACAATCATTTACAGTTGGATCCTAAAACACCAAATATCAAGAAATCTGATGAGGGCGCCTGGGTGGCTCAGTTGGTTAAGCGACTGCCTTCGGCTCAGGTCATGATCCTGGAGTCCCAGGATCGAGTCCCGCATCGGGCTCCTTGCTCAGCAGGGAGTCTGCTTCTCCCTCTGACCCTCCCCCCTCTCATGCTCTCTCTCTCGCTATCTCATTCTCTCTCAAATAAATAAATAAAATCTTTAAAAAAAAAAAATCTGATGAGAGATTCCTAAGAAATACTGAAAACTACAAATGCTGAGAGAAGATCTAAACAAACAGTAACATATATTCATGGATTGGAAGACTCAACATCACACAGATGTTTGTTCTCCCCAAACTGATCTGTAGTTTCACTATAAATGCCTGTCGAAATCCTGGAAAGTTCTGTGGTGGAAATTGGCATGTCTAAAATTTATAGAGAAGGGGCAGGCGCCTGCCTGGATGGCTCAGTCGTTAAGCATCTGCCTTGAGCTCAGGGCATGATCTCAGGGTCCTGGGATCGAGCCCCACATCAGGCTCCCAGGGAGCCTGCTTCTCCCTCTCCTCCCCGCTCCTGCTTTCTCTATCTCATCTTTCTCTCTCAAATAAAATCTTTAAAAAAAAATTAATGGGGGAATACAAAGGTCAAAATATAGCTATTTTGATTTTAAAGACCAGCAAGCCTAGATATCAAGACATCCTTAAGCTACACAAGTTAAGACAATGTGGCTTACAATGGAAGAGAAGTCCAGGAACAGACCCATACATAGAGACACTGCAGGGCAGCAGGGGAAGGATGGTCTTTTCAATAATGGTGTTGCGTCAGCTGGATACCACTATAGAAAAACAAATACAGGGGCACCTGGGTGGCTCAGCCATTGAGCGTCTGTCTTTGGCTCAGGTCATGACCCCAGGGTCCTGGGATCGAGCCCCGCATCGGGCTCCCTGCTCAGCGGGAAGCCTGCTTCTCCCTCTCCCACTCCCCCTGCTTGTGTTCCCTCTCTCGCTGTCTCTCCTGTCAAATAAATAAAATCTTAAAAAACACACACACACAAATATAATCACTGCCCAGCTCACATCAGACATAAAAATTCCAGGTGGACTGTAGAGCTGTATGTTCAAGGTAAACTTTAAAGACTTTTAGGAGAGGGGTATCTGGGTGGCTCAGTCGGTTAAGCATCTGACTTCAGCTCAGGTCATGATCTTAGGGTCCTGGGATCGAGCCCCATGTTGGGCTCTGCACTCAGCAGGGAGCCTGCTTCTCCCTCTGCCCCTCCCCCCGCTTGTGTGCGCGCCCTCTCTCTCCAATAAAATCTTAAAAAAAAAAAAAAAAGAACTTTAGGAGAAGATACCGAAGAGAATGGCTTGATGACCTCGGGACACAAAAAGATTTAGAATCAAAAACACTAATCGTAAAAGAAAAATTAATTTCAACTATATGAAAAGGCATGACAGGGGCTCCTGGCTGGCTCAGTCAGTAAAGCATGTGACTCTTGATCTTGGGGTCATGAGTTCGAGCCCCACATTGTGTGTAGAGATTACCTAAAATGAATAAATAAGCTTTAAAAAAAATATGTATTGCGGGGCACCTGGGTGGTTGAGTCAGTTAAGCATCTGCCTTCAGCTCCGGTATGATCCCAGGGGCCTGGGATCGAGCCCCACACCAGGCTCCCTGCTCAGCGGAAAGTTTGCTTCTCCCTTTCTCTCTCCCTCTGCCTCTCCCCCTGCTCATGCTCACTCTCTCTCAAATAAGTAAAATCTTAATAAAGGAAATATGTATTGGGGCGCCTGGGTGACTCAGTCAGTTAAGCATCCGACTCTTGATCTCAGCTCAGGTCTTGATCTCAGGGTCATGAGTTCAAGCCCCACGTCGGGCTCCATGCTAGGCATGGCACCTACTTAAAATGTGTGTGTGTGTGTGTGTGTGCGTGTGAAAACCTGGGAAGGTATTTGCAATCAGTTAAGACACAACTGACTAGAACAATGGACAAAAACCTGAAGAGGCATGGCACAAAACAGATTATCCTGAGCCAACGAATAATAATAAAAGGTGTTCAATTTCAGTCACCATGAAAATGCAGATTAAAGCCACATGTGATACCTACTCACCACCTGCATGTCTGAAATATACAAAAACACTCAGAAGCTGCTGATGGATGTGTAAATTGGTACAACACTTTGGAAAACTGAAGTGTCCACTAAACCTGAGCATCTCATACTCCATGCTCCAGTAATTCCACTCCTAGATAGGTACCCAACAGAGGTACAAAATCTGTGCACCAAAAGACACAAATAGGAATGTTGTGAGGCACACCATTCATAACAACAAAAAACTGTAAATGAGCAAAATGCCCTTCAACAAGAGATAAATAACTATGGTTATTCATGTGATAGACTAAAATGCAATAGAAATAAATGAACATGGCAGCAGGCAGTATGGACTACTCTTACAATGTTTAGCAAAAGAATCCAGACACAAAAAGATACATACCGCATTTTTTTTAAAGATTTTATTTGTCAGAGAGCACAAGCAGGGGGAGCAGCAGGCAGAGGGAGAGGGAGAAGCAGACTCCCCGCGGAGCAAAGAGCCCCACGCGGGGCTCGATCCCAGGACCCTGAGATCATGATCCGAGCCGAAGGCAGGTGCCCAACCAACTGAGCCACCCAGGCGTCCCCATACTGCATTTTTTGATTTGAAGTTTAAGAACAGGCATAATTATTTGATGGTATCCAAAGTCAGGACAGTAGTTATGTTTGAAGGAGGGAGCAACCAGGGAGGCAGGAGGGAAAATGAAGGCACTGGTCGCATTCTGTTTCTTATTCTACAGAGGCGTTCCCTTTGGGGAAATTCACTGATGATTCATACACTTCTCTGTGTTAACAACAAAAATTATTAGGGGTAATTTTTCTTTTCATCATAAAGCCAAGATGGATCTAAACATTTAAGGAAGAAAAATGCCAATGTTACACACTTTCTCAGAAAATAGAGAACACTCCCCAAATCATTTTTATGAGGGTAGCATAGCCCTAAGACTAGGACATGCCAAGAAAATATAATCATAGGTGGCGCCAGGGTGGCTCAGTCGTTAAGCGTCTGCCTTCAGCTCAGGTCATGATCCCAGGGTCCTGGGATTGAGCCCCGCCAATGCGCTCCCTGCTCAGCATGAAACCTGCTTCTCCCTCTCCCATCCCCCCTGCTTGTGTTCCCTCTCTCGCTGTGTCTCTGTCAAATAAATAAAATCTTAATATATATATATAATCATAGCACAGTATCTCTCTCATAAACATCCAGCTTCTTAAGAACGCCTTTCCTGGGGCACCTGGGTGGCTCAGTCAGTTGGGCGGCTGCCTTACGCTCGGGTCATAATCTTGGGGTCCTGAGATCGAGCCCCGCGTCGGGCTCTCTGCTCAGTGGGGAGCCTGCTTCTCCCACTCCCCCTGCTTGTGTTGTGTTCCCTCTCTCGCTGTCTCTCTGTCAGATAAATAAAATCTTTTTTAAAAATTTAAAAAAAACATCTAGACCATTTTTAATAGCATCCAAAAACATAAAATACCTAGGGATAAAAGTAAAGATGTGTGAGACTTCTACACTAAAAAAATACAAATCATTGCTGAAATAAATAAAAACCGGACATAGGCATCATGTTTGAGGACTGGAAGACTAAATTCCCTGCAAAATAGTCTCTAAATTCACTATACTCACATTCCCAATTGACAAGCCAAGTCTAAAACTTCTACAGAAGTGCAAACCATCTGCACATCATAAACCATGGTACGTCTGAACTAGACTAGAGGTTGAAAGGTGAACTAAGAAACCATGCAAAGGGGGCGCCTGGGTGGTTCAGTCGGTTAAGCGTCTGCCTTCAGCTCAGGTCATGATCCCGGGGTCCTGGGATCGAGTCCCCCATCGGGCTCCCTGCTCCACGGGAAGCCTGCTTCTCCCTCTCCCTCTCCCCCCGCTTGTGTTCCCTCTCTCGCTGTATCTCTCTCTGTCAAATAAATAAATAAAATCTTTAAAAAAAAAAAAAAAAGAAACCATGCAAGGGGCACCTGGCTGGCTAGGTCGGAAGAGCATGCAACTCTTGATCTCAAGGTCGTGAGTTTGAGCCCCGCATTGGGTGTAGAGATTACTTTAAAAAATAATAATGAAATTATGCAAACGTTAGAAGGCAACGTGGGTGAGATTCCTCAACAACCTAGAAGTGAGAACTTTCCTACCAAAATCCAGAATCAATACAGGAAAGTAAATTGTTACAAAACAATGTATGGATAGCAAAAGAACACCATGAACAAAGTGCAAGACAAACAGTAAATATTTACAAAAGATCTCAAAATGCCAAATGAGGGAGAATAAAACCCGCGATCCTGTTATTTTTCAGATAAGCAAATGATATTTACAGAAAGAAAGGCAACTGGCCCTGAAATATAAAAATATCCTTAACCCTGATCATAAGATAAATGCAAATGAAAACTACACTGAAGTGCCATTTCTCACCCATCAGACTGACCCCAGTGTGACAATATGCACCATGGCTGAGGCTGTGGGGAAAGGGGCCGTCGTATCCAGTGACGGTGGGAATGGAAAACAGTCCAAGCGGGAGGAGGAGCTGGGCAGTATCCAGCGCTATCATGTGTGAGATCACCCTTTGACCACAAACCCTTTTAGAAATCAATCTCAAAGACTGGCGAAATACAAAGGTGTTTGCAGAAGCCTCCTCATTGAGATACTGCTTGGGTTTTGTTTTGTTTTTATTTTAAAGATTTTATTTTTTAACTAATCTTTACACCCAATATGGAGCTCAAACTTACAACCCCAAGATCAAGAGTCACATGCTCTACCGACTGACCCAGCCAGGAACCCCAAGACACTGTTTGTAATAACAAAGCATGGGAATCCACCAGCATCACTGCCATTGAGTAAAGGACACAACTCGTCTGACATTCTCAGAGCCAGGTGCTGAAAGGGGAGCCAAGAGAAGTCGATGTGGTGCCCTGTGTTCATCTAAGAAAGGGAAGAGGTCGTGACTGTATGTATCACTTAGTTAAGGGGGGAAAAAGAAGAGTCCATTAAAAAAACCCTAATGTTTCGGGGCGCCTGGGTGGCTCAGATGGTTAAGCGTCTGCCTTCGGCTCAGGTCATGATCCCAGCGTCCTGGGATCGAGCCCCGCATCGGGCTTCCTGCTCAGCGGGGAGCCTGCTTCTCCCTCTCCCTCTGCCTCTCTCCCTGCTCATGCTCTCTCCCTCTCTCTCTCTCTCCGTATCTCTGTGTCTCAAATGAATAAATAAAAAAAAATTTAAAAAAAATCTAAAAAAAAGAAAAAGAAAAAGAAAATCCTTTAAAAAAAAAAAAACCCTAATGTTTCTTCTAAGGGAGTGCGGGCAACAGGGTAGAGAGCACAGGGATAAAAGCTAGACGTCCCTAAGATGTCTTATTTCACAGATTCAATTTTGTAGTTATAGATTATAAAAAATAAGATAAATTTAAATAAAAACTTGGAAGAAACTAAGTAAGATAATGCAATGCCTGGGGCACTTGGGTGACTCAGTTGAGCATCTGACTTGGTTTCGGCTCAGGCCACGATCTCAGGGTCTGAGACCGAGCCCCGCAGCAGGGCTCCTCAAGCAGTGCAGTTTGCTTGAGAGTCTCTCCCTCTCCTTCTGCCTCTCCCTGCCTCTCCCCCAGCTCATGCTCTTTCTCTCTCTAAAATAAAAATAAAATCTAAAAAAAAACAAGATAATGCAATCCCTAAAAATTGAAAGCAAAAAAAAAAAAAATCACACTCCTGAAGATGGCTATTATATTTAAATTTTTTTAAAAAACAAAACAGGGGCGCCTGGGTGACTCAGGTTAAGCATCTGACTCTTGGCTTCAGCTAGGTGGTTGGATCAAGCCCTCCCCCCGCTCTTCACTCAGCATGGAGTCGGCTTCAGATTCTCTCTTCCTCTCCCTCCTGCTCTCTCTCTCTCAAATAAATAAATAAAATCTTTTAAAATGAATAAATAAAAATAGATGGTGAGGATGTGGAGAAATTAGAGCCCTTTTGCACTGCCATGGAGATGTAAAATGTGGAACACAGTATAGCGCTTTGTCCTCAAAACATCAAACACAGAAGTACCAATGATCCAGCAGTTCCAAGTCTGTGTATTTACCCAAAAGAAGTGAAGGTAGGGACTCAAATATTTATACACCAATGTTCACAGAAGCATTATTCACCACAGCCAAAAGGTGGAAATAACCCAAATGCCCATCTATGCATGAATCAATAAAATAGTTAGCAACAAAACGTTATAATGAATGTATAAACAAAATACACCAATTAAAGATATTTAATGGGGGCGCCTGAGTGGCTCAGTCGGTTAAGCGTCTGCCTTCGGCTCAGGTCATGATCCCAGGGTCCTGCGATCGAGCCCCGCCAATGCGCTCCCTGCTCCACGGGAAGCCTGCTTCTCCCTCTCCCACTCCCCCTGCTTGTGTTCCCTCTCTCGCTGTGTCTACTCTGTCAAACAAATAAAATCTTAAAAAAATAAAAAATCTAAAAAAAACTAAATAAAAATAAAAGTATTTAACGTATGAGAATATTACGACTCCTAGACAAGAATGGATTTTTTTTTTTTTAGGACACAGCACACGATTCCTAAATTTGATGAAATATATACACAGGATTACATAAACAAATTTACCCCCAAAAGGACTAAAAGAAAAAGTACCTACACATCAATAAGAAAACGATTGTTTGGAGACCACAGCAAAAACCTGTGTGGGGGGGGAGGGTCGATGGGTGTGGATGTGTGTGCACGCGCACCCGCAAAAAGGACACAACACAGAACAATTTCACTACCAAAAAATGTGAAGAATAAAAGTAGGACAGTATTTGTATTAGACAAAAAAACTCAAGGTTCATCATTTTCACCAAGCAGAACACTTCACCTAAATAAAAAGCCGATTCCCCACGAAGACCGCCGTGGTGAGCGCGCACAGCCAGCAAAGCTGGCACGCCCCGCAAGGGGACCACAGGAGAGGAATGCCCAGGCCGGCGCCCCGAACAACCCGCCCGGAGAAAACCAAAGGATGCTGCGGGGATCTCAACCCCCACGCAGCCGGGCCAGGGGAACCACGGACCTCCACGGAGAAGGCCTGCCCCGACTGCTCCTCTGCCCCCCAGGCTCACTAGTACAGAAAAAGCAAATTTAGCAAAAAGATACTGGCCAACTTCCAAGTTGGCTCTGGTGCGGCAGCAGGGACTGTAGGAAAGGGGCTCCTAGGAGGGCTCCCGGGAAACCCTTGGTGCGAGCCACCCCCCACCCCCCCAACCAAGGCGCGGGTGCCGGACGAGGGCGCGCCCAGCTCAGGCCCAAGTCGCGGGCTCCGCCACCGGGCGCCCGGGGCAGCCTCTCCAAATCCAAGAACCGCCCGGAAAGCCCTGCACCCGCTGAGCCCGAGGTGCCAGGACCGCTGGGCCAAGGGACACATGACCCACCCCCGAGAGTCCCCCCTCGGCCTCCACCCAGGCGCCCAGAAACCACACGGGAGACAGAGGTGCAGGCGGCCGCGGCCGGCGTGATGCGCGCTAGGCGGGCAGCAGGCCGCGCGCGCGCAGCTCGAGCAGCGGGGACAGCGTGTAGCGCAGGCGGCGGAAGGCGGCGTCCGAGACAAAGTGCGGGAGTCCCCGGCGGAGGGCGGAGGGGTTCACGAGCGTCAGGTAGAGCAGCGGAAGCGCCAGGACGCCGAGCGGGAGCAAGAGCAGCGTCTGCAGCGCGCCCAGCGCCCACAGCCTGCAAACCCAAGGACCGACGGACAGGCGGCGGGGAGGTGGCGGGTAAGTCGTGGGATGGACCCGAGCCCAGCGCGCCCGCCGCCTGCCACCATGCTCACCTGATGCCCGCCCTGCCAGTGCCGGTGAAAAGCCGCCTCTCCTGCGGAGGGAGGGAGCGGTGTCTAGCTCAGCTCCGGGGCGGGGGCGCCACGAGTTCCGGGTCCCTCATGGAGGGGGCGGGAGTCGTAAAGGACCAGAACCCCCCCCACCCCACCCCGAGTGCGGGGCCCGGGGGTCGCGGGTCCGTCAGGGGGGCGGGCCCTCGAGGGGAGGCGGGGCCCCGAGGGGGCGGGTGGCCCGGGGCCGGGGCGGGACCCGACTCCAGCCCGCCCGCCCAGCCCCGGCCCGCGCTCACACAGTCGGCCTTGGCCACCTCCTCCATGAGCGAGCCCGCGCAGTCCTGCTCCCGGCGAGGCTGGGAGTCGCACCTGCCGGGAAGGGCGTCGAGGTGGGCGACCTAACTCGGCCCCACTGTCGCCCCACCTTACCCCACAGTCCTGGCCCCCTTACAGCTCCAGGCCGCCCCGCGAGGCGTCCAGCGCAGCCGCCGCCTCCGTCACCTTTCCCTGCAGCTCCTGGAGGAAGTGGGAGTGAGGCCTCAGGACGGGGGTAGGAGACCCCGGGGGCGGCGGGGGTGGGGGGGCGCAGCTCGCGGGTTGGAGGGGAGTCGGACATGAGCGGCTCTCGGGGCGGAGGGGGCGGTACCTGCAGGACTCCGCTCTGCTCCTGAAAGCTGGCCCAGGCCTCCTCAGTCCGCTGCGCGCCCTGGGATGAGGGGAGCCCCAATGAGACTCGAGGTAGCACGCCCCTCTCCATCCTCCCGCACCTGCCCAGTCTCCACCCACACCCGAAGCCGACCTTCTCCCTCGGGCCTCGGTTCTGTCCTCACCTGCCGCAGGCTCTCCGCCTGCTTGGCGTGCTTGGCCTCCACCAGCTCCAGTTGTTTCTTCCGACGGATCCAAGGAATGTCAGGAGTCCAGGACGCCCGGGTCCCCACCCACGCCTCCGCTCTGCCCACCCCCGCCCCTCAGGGAGCCTCCGCGCCCCCAGGTTATCATGGCCCGCCCGCGCCGCCGCTCCGGCCTTGGGGGTCCCACCCAAACACCTGCAACGCCATCAGTTGGGTCCCGAGTTGCTGCTCGGCGCGCTGCTGACTCAGTTGTTCCCCTCCGTAGTAGAAGAGCTAGGGATGGGTTTTGGGAGGGTGGGGTTTGCGGGGCTTCGAGGGGCGGGGAATGTCCTGGGAGGCGGGGACAGGGCGAAAACGGGGGCGAGGACGACAGTGGGACTTCCTAGGGGAAGCTAGAGACCGGGCCGTCTCCTTAATGTACCTGACTCGACAGCTCTTCCCACTGCTCCTGCAGCTGTCGGTTGTGTTGCTCCTGCGGAGAGGGTCGAGGGGGTCTGTCTGGGCTTCTCGGAGACCCCAGCCTCGCGGCTGGCAGTACCCCATCCAGGGCTCCGCTCCGGTCCTCCCCGCTGGCCCCGCCCCCATCCAGGGCCCCGCCCCCACCAAGTCCTGCTGGTGCTGCTCCGCCGCTTCCAGCAGCCCGCGCGCTCGCTCCGCGCGCTCCCGCGCCGCCTCGCGCGCCTCCCCGCGCAGGCTCCGTGCCACCTGGCTTCGCTTCCGCTGCAGGCTGCAGAGGGGAAACTGAGGCGGTGCCACCGCGGGAGGCGGCAGGTGCTCAGGCTCCCGCGGCCCCCGGAAAAGGCCAGCTGCGATGGGGCCGAGGAAGCCCGCGCCGAGGGGCCGCACCCTCCCCTTCGTGGGTGCCCCGAGTAGATCGTCCAGGTCCCGCCGGCCTAGAGCGGAGGTTCGGGCCCGGCGGGGAGGAGTAACCCACCGGCCGGCCGGCGGCTCTGCCCAGGCCCGGGTGCCGCCGCCGTGGGACTGACCCTCGTGCGCCCACCTCGCCCCCATCCAGCCGCCCTTCCCGCGCACCTGCGCTCGCGCTCGCGCAGGTCCTGCAGGCGCCCGGTGAGGCTCTCGCTCTCGGCCTCGAGCCCGCGCACCAGCTCCTCCAGCTCCTGCTTCCGCAGTCGGCCGTCGCGGTTGTCCTTCTGCAGCTGCAGCAGCAGCTCCTGCGTCTCGGCCATGGCTCCAGGGGCTCGGTCCCGCCGCCGCTGCCCGCCTCGGGGATCTGGCCGGCGGCCGACGTCACAATGGGCGGCAGGGGGCGCCCGAGCGCCGGCCCCGAGCCGCGGCGGACGCGAGTCGGGCAGCGAGCGCACTTCGTCCCTCACACAAAAAATGTTATGCAGGAGCCAAAATCGGATCAGTAAAAGGTTAATAAAATACTAATTCCTAATGCAGAAAAATGGAGGCATGATTGGTTCCCCGGTATTGAAGATGGCACTTGCAAACTATACCTGAGCGTAGACATCAGTCAAAACTCACTGGATGGAACACTTAAGATCTATGCATTTTATCATATGTAATTTATATCTCTTAAAAATCCACTTGGGGGGCGTCTGGATGGCTCAGTCGGTGAAGCATGTGTCTTCAGCTCGGGTCGTGATCTCGGGGTCCTGGGATCGAGCCCCGAATTGCGATCCCTACTCAGCGGGGAGTCTGCTTCTCCCTCCCTCTGCTCCTCCCCCAGGCTATCTGGCACTATTATATTATAAATAAACTTAAAAAAAAAATCCACTTGGAACAAAAAGACACCATGGACAGGGCGCCTGGGTGGCTCAGTTGGTTAAGCGACTGCCTTCGGCTCAGGTCGTGATCCCGGAGTCCCTGGATCGAGTCCCGCATCGGGCTCCCTGCTCGGCAGGGAGTCTGCTTCTCCCCCTGACCCTCCCCCCTCTCATGTGCTCTCTCTCTCATTCTCTCTCTCTCAAATAAAAAAAAAAAAAAAACACCATGGACAAATGTTACAAATGGGTGACAGAATAGGAAAAAACCTTTGCAATCTTTGTAATCTGATGATTAGTAACTAGACTATATGGGAAATCCAGGGGCCATCATGAGAAAGACCAAACATCAAAGGGCAAAGGGTCTGATGGGGCATTGCTCAGTGGGGAGACCGTGAATGCCCAGGAGGAGTCTGAAGAGACAGTCTGCATTTTCCATCAACTAGAGCAGCCAACAGGAAGGCGATTGGTTGGCATCAAATATAAGCAATGATGTGGGTGAACAGGAATCCTTGTGCCCTGCTACCAGCACCACCTTTGGGTCATTTGGGGGAGCCGCTGGGGATGAACAGTGACTGGGTATGGCGGCCCTCCATGATCCACAATTTCAGAGGAGCTTTCTTACACGTTTGCAAAGCCTTGGGAGCAGCCTAAGTGCCACCAATGTGTAATTAAAGACTGAAATGTGATATAGGAGATGATTTATAAAGGAATCCAATAGAGCACTTAAAATGAGCTAGGATCTACAAAAATCAAGATGAAGAGACCTGAAAATAATGCTGATGGTAAAAAAATAGCAAGTAGAATGAGATGTGCCCATGGTAGTATTTACTGAAACTAAGTACGCAGGGGTGAGTCCCAGGGGGTGGGGAAGATGAGAAGGGGGTTGGGGGTGGGAGGAGGGGGCTGTGCAGGGACCTGGGCTGAGGATGAGGGCCATGCATACTATACCACAGTGGGACAACAGAGAGTGACCAGGAGGCGACACCTTTGCAGACATCAAGGGGAGCTGGGCTGCTTCTCACTAAGCAAGACTGAAGTCATTTTGAGTTACTTACACGGTAGATTAAAAATGGCCACAGCTTCCCTGCAGGCCTGCCACCGGGAAGTAGAGCCCGTTTCCCTGGGCTGTGAATCTTAGAGAGAGTGGCCATGGATTCAGGCACCACGGTGGGCACTGAATAGGGAGAAATGGGGGCACTGGGGAGAGCCTGGGACAAATCGCAGGGCCACGCGGGGGTGAGGCACCAGCTGGGACAGCCGTGGGTGCCTCTCGTTGGCTATCTGGCACGGAAGCCTCTCCCGGGCTGGGGGCTTTCGCAAACCGTCAGGGCAGCGCAGCAGGCTCAGGCCCTGCTGCCATTCCGCCCAGCGCCCTGGCCCTCACGTGAACAGCCTCCCCTACACCCCTTGCTCCCAGCAGCTGCCCACCATGGCCGCTCCGCCTGCTCAGCAGGAAGGCTCCCTGGGGCCCGGTGGAAGCCTGGTTTGAGCCCATGAGGGGCTAGGGATGGGGGCTTAAAACCCTCCGACACTGGAATGAGAGAGGAGGCGTCCGTCCCCTCTAGCCAGAGCCCTGGCTCCCTCCCTCCCAGCTCTGTGACCCGCAACAAGGCTCCCAAGCCCCTGCGTCTCTTTCTTCACCTGTAAAGTGGGGCTATTACCGACTCTCCCTCAAAGGATTGAGGGGAGCCAATGAGTTCACACAGTTAAGCCTCTGGGCGCTGAGCCTGGCACCTCCCAGTCCTCCACGTCATCAGCTGGCTCTCGGCACTAGGACTTCTGTCTCCACTTCCACACATGCAGTCCAGATGGTGGCTGTTGAGCAGCTGAAGGTGGCGAGTCCAAACCAAGATGTGGCGGGCGGTAAAACAGGCATCTCCCTGGGGCGCCTGGCGGGCTCAGTCTGCGGAGTGCACAGCTCTGGATCTCAGGGTCTGAGTCTGACCCTCATGTTGAGCGTGGAGCCTACTTAAAAGAAAAACAAACAAATGACAACAACAAAACACCCATGCATCTCATTAATAATTTGTACACTGATTACATATTGAAATATTTTTTTAAGATTTTATTTATTTGGGCGCCTGGGTGGCTCAGTCGTTAAGCGTCTGCCTTCGGCTTAGGTCATTGTCCCGGGGTCCTGGGATCGAGCCCTGCATCGGGCTCCCTGCTCAGTGGGGAGCCTGCTTCTCCCTCTGCCTCTGCCCCTCCCCCACTCATGTTCACTCTCTCTCAAATAAATAAAAATCTTTAAAAAAAAAAAAGATTTGATTTATTTGACACAGAGAGAGAGCACAAGTAGGCAGAGGGAGAAGCAGGCGCCCCGCTGAGCAGGGAGTCCAATGCAGGGCTCGATCCCCTGTCCCCACCCATGTTCAGGAGGGAAGTGGGCAGCCAGCATCCAGCCAGGATGGGCCGGTGACAAGGGCTCACTCCCTGGGTTCTCTTTCTGCAGCAGCAGAGGAGGAGCTGATGAGTGACACCCCCCCCCCACCGGCCCTGCCCCTGCATCTGTATTTATTTATTTTTAAGATTTTATTTATTTGACAGAGAGAGACACAGAGAGAGAGGGAACACAAGCAGGGGGAGTGAGAGAGGGAACACAAGCAGTGCTCCCCGCTGAGCAGGGAGCCCGATGCGGGGCTCGATCCCAGGACCCTGAGATCATGACCTGAGCCGAAGGCAGACGCTTAATGACTGAGCCACCCAGGCGCCCCTTAAACTTTTATTTTTTGCCCAATAATAGAAAAAGGATGTAGGTAACTAGGATATATCAAATAATGAAGTTTCCATGGAAACAACTATTAAAAAAAAAAAAGTTAGGTGGTTTTAAGCAACAACCACCACCAAAAGCATTCCCTTGAAGAATACAAAACCAAAAAGTGCTTTATGGTGTACGAGGTCCCCAGTACATGGGCCCTGCCCACCCGCCAGCCTCTTTCTTGTCTTTTTCCCAGTATGGCCAATGTGAACCCCATTTTAGTCCCTTGAACAAATTGTCTAGTTTGATGTCTCACTGTTTTTCCTCCGCTGTTCCCAACACTGTTCCCTTGAATCACTGCTCGACTGCTGCCCTTTCTGTGAGGACTTTGCTGACCACAAGGTTTTTGTGGCCCTCCCTGACCAATTCCTACCGTAGCTCTTATTCGTGAGAGCCTGTTTTAATTGTTAGACTTTCAGCTAGCTGCGACAGCAGTCACTCTAAAGACCCAACAGTGAGCTTTCTTATTTGCTCCTTTCTTTGGATCTGGGTTTTGGGTTGTTTTTTTTTTCATGGTCAACATTTGTTACCTTTTTTTTTTTTTTTTTTGGACATTTGTTGCTTTTATAATGAAAAAATAAAGATTCGTAATTGGCAGAAGGAAAGCACTGTGGCATGTAAGACCGGTGAAAGCCAGTTACAGCCTTGGGACAAGACCTGCTTGGCCCGCTGATGCCCAGCATGGCTGGTGACAGAGACTCCCAGCCGGTTTCCTGACAGGACAGTCGAGTCTCAGATGGGCACTATTCGAAGACGGGCACCTGACCACCACTTCCGACCCGTGCCAACCTGGCCTCCATGCAGCTCGCTTGCCACGGAAGGCCTGCAGGACTCTCCTGAAGCCAGGCTCACGCTGGGGGGAGGGGAGTGGCCCCCAATCCCAAGGGCTCACCCAAGGCAAGCAGGTCTCAGCCCCCTGGTTAAAGCCCCTTCCCTGCACTGGGCTTCCCTCCTCTCTGGCCCCTCTCTGTACAGCTGTGCCTCTTCCGTTCCCTTTCCCCCTCGGAGATCTCATGCAGGGTCCTGGGCTTGAGCCCTCTCCACGTGGTGATGCCCAATTACCACCGTGTACCCTCACTAGGAGATTCACCCCCAAGGCTGCCCCCATAGCCTCTCCACTTAGTCCTGCCCTCTCTTCTCCAGCTGTGGCCCTAGAAATCTTGATGCTTTCCCTGCTTCCTTGACCTCTCCCACCCTCCATCCTGTCACCAAATCCTGGGGGCTCTTCCATGGCAAGTTACTGCCCTATCCGTCCCTCCATTTCCACTGTGAATGGAGAGTCCACCTACCTCATCAGTGCTGCTATGAGGAATAAAGAAGCTGATGTTTATTTGCACAGCAGCTAGAAGATGTCTGGTACCCAGTAAGTGACACAGAAGCACTTGTTAAATAAGTTTAAATAAAAAACAAATTTTCAAATTCTGACCTCTAACCATGTTCAATGCCATTGTGCCAGACTGGATCATTCCCAAACTTCCTAAGGAGTCAGCCTGCTCCCACCTCGTCGCCCCACAGCAGCCAGACAACTGCCCCCCACACACACACGTACACACACACTCAGCCCTCTGGCAACTTCCCACAAGTCCACACCGTCACAAGGGCTCAGCCTAGACTGTTCCTCCAGGCAACTGACCTCTGAGCCCAGAAATCTGTCTCCTACTGCTCCTTAGACTCACGTGCCTGCCACAGGGCCTTTGCACCTGCTCTTCCCACTGCCCACCCCCTCCCTCACATCTTTCAGCCCAATTCCGGATTCCTTTTTTTTTTTTTAAGATTTTTTTAAAAGATTTATTTATTTGAGAGAGCGAGCGAGCTGGAGGGAGGTAGGGACAGAGGGAGAGAGAGTTCTCAAGCAGACTGCCTGCTAAGGCTTGATCTCAGGGTCCTGGGATTTGAGCCCCACATCAGGCTCCCTCCTCAGTGGCAGGTCTGCTTCTCCCTCTCCCTCTGTTCTCTCTCACTCTCACTCTCTCTCAAATAAATAAATAAATAAAATTTAAAAAAAGAAAAAAAGAAAATGTACTCCAAAAAAAAAAAAAAACCTTTCCTGGCGACTCTACCCAAAGTGCAACCCCCTCCCTGTGGCGCTTTCTCTGTGCCTGCCTAGCATGTATTACCTACTGTCTTTACTGTGTCCCCCACTGGAATAGGAGCTCAGCTAGGACAGGGCCTGGCGCATACAGAGTTGCTGAGTGGACATGGGGCAGCCTGTCTCCACTGCAGAGTCTTATCCAAGGACATAAGCCACAAACCGGCCATGATCCTGAAGAGCTGGGATCCAAACTGCTGGCAGGTGTGGCCCAAGACCACGTTCTTCCTCTGACCCCACAGCCTGCCCCTGTGGATGACGACACCCTAACTAAAGGGCATGGGAGCCCAGCAGGCGCCCGCCGCAGCGAGCACAGGCCTGAGTGCTGGGCTTCCTTCCCCGAGGAGAGAGAGGCCGACGCGAGGCCATGAGGCCAAGCCTGCAGAGCCTGTGGTGTGAACGCAGACAGAGGGCCGCCTGGGACTCCTGTGGCCGCCTGAGGCTGCACGTGGCACACCCCTGTGTACCCCGTTACGGGCTGAGCTGTGTCCTCCAGAATCCCTATGTTGAAGTCCTAAGACTCAGCCCCTCAGAATGTGCCTGGGTCTTCAAAGAGGTGGTTAGGCTAACCCGAGGCTGTCAGGGTGGCCCCTAAGCCAATCTGACTGGGATCCTTATAAGAGGAAATCTGAACACAGGCGCTCTCCGAGGGAGGAGAGCCGTCTACAAGCCACGGAGAGAGGCCTCAGGAGAAACCAGCCCTGTCGAGAGGTGGCTTCAGGCTTCAGCCTCGGGGACCGTGAGAACTTCCGGTCAAGCTCCAGAGGGCGTGGGGCTTTGTTCCAGCAGCCCGAGCACGCACGCACACCCCTTTCCGTCTCCCGGTGCCGGGGGTGGCCCCTCGAGGGCAGGGCCCTCTTGGGGAGGCAATGAGCTACCCATGGCTCCTTCACCCTGGGGGCAAGCCCGGCTGTTTGATTTGGCTTTGGAGGCCCTTCCTGACCTGGCTGGAGTCTGGGGCCACTCTCCCCACACACACTCCTCTCTGGCCACTGGGAGGTTGCTTCAGTTCCAGCAACACACCGACTCTTCCCCTGGCCTTCTTCCATACTGTTCTGGCTGCCTGGGACAGAGCACTGTGGCCCAGGGCCATTGCCTCCAGTCACGGCCCCGGCATGAGTCCCCACCAGGTGGCCCTCTGTCCCAGAGCTCCGGAAACCTCCTGCGGACACGGCCCCACCCACCCTGTGAGTCACCGGCCATCCGGGCAGTACCACCATTTACCCCCAGGGTGAGCAGAAGAGCTAGTGCGGCTGAGCACTTGGTGCAATGCGGGCTATGGGGACTCAGGCGGCATTAGTACTTACCTGCCTGGTCCCTCCACAGGACTCAAGGATCCCAGAAGTCAGGGGCCACATTCATGCACCATCAACAAACCCAGGACTGGACGCACACCCACCTGCCACAGAGAAGCCAATGGTGACATCCCCTTGGTGCTGGCCCTGATCTCACATCAGGGACACCTGCAGGTGGCGATCAGCTTTGTCACCTGTGGCCAGAAAGAAGGGCTGACCATGAAATAGGCTAACACCAAAACCGTTTGGTGACATTTCCTAAACTCACCGGTCAGCGGCATTTGCAGAGACCAGTGCAGGCGGAAGGAGAACTGCAGACTCTCTTCCCAGAAAGCCAAGTGCCCAGGACAGGGGGTTCGTTATGGCCGGGTGGTGACTGGTAAGACTTCCAGCATCTCTGCCTCATGCTGAGAAAGACAGCCCCGGCCCAGAGAGTGGGCCAGCCTCCTACACTGATGCCAACACCTGCCCCACTCCCCACCTTTCCCAAGAAATCAGACCCTTTCCTCTATCTGGTTTCTCCAGCATAGAGGCCAGCTCTCAGCTGGTGGGATGCAGAGGCCGTCTAGGGCACGTGGCCACCTGCTCTCCCAGGGAGCCTGCGCACGCTGCCCTCTGCTGGCCACCCTCCTCCAGCCAGCTGCTAGGGGACCGCCCTCTTCAGTGACCGCTTTCTTCAGGGCGAGGTTCCTGCAGGTTCCAGGTTGAGGGGGTGCTGGGCTTCCTGCCCCGAGGAGAGAGGGGCCGACGCGAGGCCATGAGGCCAAGCCTGCAGAGCCTGTGGTGTGAACACAGACAGACGGAGGGCTGCCTGGGACTCCTGTGGCCACCTAAGGCTGCACGTGGCACACCCCTGTGTACCCCGTTATGGGCTGAGTTGTCCTCCAGAATCCCTATGTTGAAGGGTACCTCCCCGCCCCCGCCTCCCAGCAGCCTCCTTCCTCAAGGCCCAGGGCTGTAGGAGGGCCAAGGCCAGCCTGTGCCAAGGAGATGGGCAGAGCCAGTCGGGTGCCTGGGCCATTCAAGCATAGGTCTCACACGTGTCCACACATTCTCACTCAGACTCTGGATGTGCACAACACCTACAGGTGGCCCACAGAAGCAGGGGTGGTACCTCAGAATCACCAACGGCAACATTTTGTGGCATACCTGAGACTTCAATGATACACCCTGGCTTTTACCAGGTTTGAGGAAGGGGCCATTTCAAAGTTCCCTGTCCGTTTGGTATACAACTTAGCAAACGCCCTTGTAGAAGGTCTCCTGGGAAACAGTTCTTGAAATATTTAGATACTTCCTCACGCAAGGAAGTGGAAACAGCCTCTAGTTCACTCATCCTGACCTTGTCCTTTTTCCCTCCTTCCTTCTTGTTTGGACACACAGAGCCGACCATGACCCTCACTCACAATTTTTGGCCTAATGACAACAGAGGAGTTTTTTCCTACTCTTCCCTGTTCCTTTTTTTGGCTCATTCTTGACTACTTAGAACTCCTTCACGGGGCACCTGGGTGGCTTAGTCGTAAGCGTCTGCCTTTGGCTCAGGTCGTGATCCCAGGGTCCTGGGATAGAGCCCCACATCGGGCTCCCTGCTAGGCGGAAAGCCTGCTTCTCCCCCTCCCACTCCCCCTGCTTGTGTTCCCTTTCTCGCTGTCTCTGTCAAATAAATAAATAAAATCTTTAAAAAAAAAAAAAAAAAGAATTCTTTCACTGCTGTCTACCTCAAATGGCTTTTGGAAAGAGGCATGTTTTAGATTAAACACTTTATGGAAGGAAACAGCAGTGCCCACATCAAAATCTGTCTTTGATTTCTAACTATGGAACTCCTCCCTAACCTAGCCCTGACTTACGGTCAGCCTGCAATAGGGTATTTCATCTCATCTTTCACCCTTCTCTAGAATGCTCTTCAAGCCCCACTTCCGCATAAGGCCCTCTCACTCAGAAGCACCACGGCCAGCTCAGCACAGGAGAAAGCAGTGTCTCATCTCCCTTCATCCCACACATCTTAGGTGACCACTGGATTGATTCCAAGAAGCTTTTTAGGGTCTCATTCTTGAATATCAGACCTGCCAAGGTCACCCAACATTTGAGGAAAGCCTTTAAAATTATTTTTTAAAAGGTAAAAACTAACCTAAAGCGGGAATCTAAAAGGGAATTAGATACAAGGAACAGAAGAAAATGTAAAAAAAAAATTAAATTTCCCTTAGAGATTAAATCTATGAAAAGAGAACAAAATGCAATAATCAAAGAAGGGAAATTAAAAATAACGGCTGACACGTTTCAAAAACCAGTAGATTTACTGAAGAAACAGGTATCCAAAATGAAACCAAACCATCAAGTGCCCAGCCCAACGAATGACAAACCACCTGAAATAGAGACAATCCTAAAAGCTTCCAGAGAAGGTTACATACAAAGGGAACTGGACTTCTCATCACATTGGAAGGTAGAAGCCAATGAAGCAACACTTTCCAAATTCAGCAGGAAAATGATATCCAATCTACAATTCTATACCCAGCCAAACTATCGATTCTGTATAGTTTAAAAACATTTTCAACATTCAAAGTTTCAAAAAACCTACCTCCCATATGTTCTTTCTCAGGATGGTACCAGAGAAAACATACTACCCAAACAAGCATGTATAATCTAAGAAAAGAACACACAGGATCCAGAAAGCTGGGCTTCCAAAGCAGGACAGAAAACTTTTCCCACCCCATCTGTGCAGGAAAGCAGCAGGTTCCACATGGGTGTCCCTGGGGGTGGAGGGCAAATAACAGAAAAGATAGCGTCTGATTCTGCGGGAAACTGTACTGGGAAGGATCTCACAGAGTTACAGAGCGGAGGAAGACAGAGACACAAATCAATCTGAGTAACTGAAAACATAATCAACCTCCACGAGAACAAGAAATGGTACAAAAAGATGTGCTACACCACTTGGCTCAGCAGTGAACAAAGACACACGGTGATCATGGCAAGTATGATCAGTAAATTGCATACTTCACCAGTTCTTATAAATGGAGTTCAATGGAACATAGCCATGCCGACCTGTTACATTGTCATGCTGCTTTAGCACCATGACAGCAGGGTTGTGAAGTCCCTGCAGAGACTCTATGACCCACAAAGCCTAGAATAGTTACTATCTGGCTACTTTACAGAAGTTTCCCAACCACTAGATTGAACTAAACTACTTGGGGAATTTAAGGGAAGGGGAAGAGGATATAAATGCACTAAAATGAACTAAAATCTTCATCTATAGGTCCAGATTCTTAAAAGGATGAATTAAGATAGCAGGATAATACTACTATTTAGAAATGTGGAGATACATAAGAAATGCTACAAATTAAAAGTGGATGTCTGCATACATTGTGATAGGGCTAAGGGAACAAAAAACTCTTTTTAAGACTTTTTGTTTTTTTAGTAATCCCTACACCCAAAGGGAGGCTCGAACTTATGACGCCAAGATCACATGTCACATGGGCTTCCAACTTAGCCAGTCCAGGTGTCCCTGTTTTAAGCCTTTTAAAGGAACTTTTGATTATTTAAACTATGGTCAGTTATTGCTTTGATAAAACCAAAAAAATAATTTTTGAAGATTTTACTTGACAGAGAGACAGCGAGAGAGGGAACACCAGCAGGGGGAGTGGGAGAGGGAGAAGTGCAGGCTTCCTGCTGAGCAGGGAGCCTGATGCGGGCCTCCATCCCACGACCCTAGGATCATGACCTGAGCCGAAGGCAGACGCTTAACGACTTGAGCCACCCAGGCGCCCCCAAAAAAGAATTTTAAGAGAGTTGAACTGGACACCTGGGTGGCTCAGTTGGTTAAGTGACTGCCTTCAGCTCAGGTCATGGTCCTGGAGTCCCAGGATGGAGTCCCGCATCAGGTTCCCTGCTCCCCCCTCTCATGCTCTCAAAATCTTTTAAAAAATAAATAAAAGAGTAGAACAGGTGGTACCTGGCTGGCTCAGTACGTAGAGCATGTGACTTTTGATCTCAGGGTTGTTAAGTTCGAGCTCATTAGGCGTAGAGATTACTTAAAAATAAAACACACACACACATTTAAAAAAACAAAAATTAAACAAAACTTACCATGGATTAGAGCAGCAATGCCCATATTCTTCTGGGGGTCCCAGGCTCAACCGCTGCTTCCCTGGAGCCACTTGGACATCTGAAGCCCCCAGTCAGGGATCTAAGCTGGCTGACCACCTCCCCGGTCCCATCCTTGATGCTCCTCCCGGATCTTCACTCATCCTGGGAATTCCCACGCTGGTAGGTGGGAGGGACAGTCCCGAAGGAAACTGGAACTATTGTCCCTGCCTCTGGAGATTAAGATTATCCCTTCCTTCCTCCCCTCCTTGACCCCAAGCAGGAAGCAGGAGCAGTGGGCAAGAGAGAGCCCTTGCCCTGCCCCAGCCTGACTCTGCTGCTCCAACAGGTGGTCCTGGGCATGGGCCAGACCTCCCCTCATCCAGTCCACCAGGTCCCTGTCCCCGCCAACATATCCACTGCTCCCTAAACCGTCTTAGCCAACCCGGGACAACATTGCCCAAGAGGATACTGACTCTAGGGTGCTGGGTCCCTGGACCAGTGCCCAAGCCCAGGATGCACACACGTTGCCAAGTGAGGTCCCAGCCCCATCTGAAACCCACCCTTAGGACGGTAGTGGGCACATGCCCATCCCAGCTCCTGCCCTCCTAGGTCTTGGAAGTGCTGGACACAGAAAGGAAAGCAGTATGTCATTTAGTAAGAACAACCACAGAACACAGAAGCCCCACATAAGATAGTTTTCAATCAAGCTTTTAATGAAAAGATCATAAAATAACAGTTTCTCATCACTGTACATTAAGACTGCACGCTTCTGAATGGAGAGATCAGTCGTCGGTGAATTGCTTTTCTATGACACTTGAGGGCTGCATACTTGCAGCT
This sequence comes from Neomonachus schauinslandi, assembly GCF_002201575.2. Lineage (NCBI taxonomy): Eukaryota > Metazoa > Chordata > Mammalia > Carnivora > Phocidae > Neomonachus > Neomonachus schauinslandi. Next base: position 65,878,310 of record NC_058416.1, read on the forward strand.
CTGACCTGAATTTATCCAAACTCTCAAAGGAAGTGAGCTCGATGTGATGACTGACAGCGGCGGTGGCCAGTACAGGAGTGCGATCACAGTGTCCCTCCCCCTTCTGGGAAGGGAATAGAGTAGGACGTGATCCCTCTTCCAGTTCTGATTAAACAAAACAGCTATAACCCCATCCCTCCCCCTCCCCCTCGAGGTATTTGCAAATGGGCAGCTGCCCAAACTGGGGTCCCCCAAGGGGGGAGGGGGAAAACAAGTGATGGGTGGGATACAGGGAGGCTCCCCTCAGCACCTGGCCCCACGGGGCCCCGCCAAGTGGAGGGGGGGAGCCCTGGGGATCCTCCCTGCCCCAAGTGAGGTCTGTTATGCAGCATTTTTGAGGTCAATAAATTACAGCAATAAATAGCAAGGTGAGGTAGGGGGAGGGGTTCCCGGTAGAAAAATTAAAGTGGTGACTGAAGCTGATGGGGGAGGGTTCCTAGGAGGGGGGTCCTGGGCAGCCTCAATTCCCACAGCGCATATCCACCCCCTGATCTGGAATGTCACACTGAGGCTCTGGTTAGGTCCCTCTCCATCCCATCACTCCTGGCATCGGATTCACAGGTTCAGTAACGTCTGCCCCAATGTGACCATGGGGAAGAGCAAGGGCCTTGGTCCCTTTGAGGGGCACAGCAGGGCTGAGATCCCTTGTCTGTTCTTCAGAGGCCTGGTGCCTCTGCTTTCGTCCCCTAAGCTAGGGGGCGGACGGATGCAGCCACCTCTTCCCTGAGCCCTGCCCTCCTGGCTGCCCAGGCCTCCCCCACTCAGGACGGCTGTGGGGAGGGCGGTAGGGTCTGCCTGCCCAGCCTGCCCAGCCCAGATCGCACTCCTGCACACGGCCCAGTCCAGTGAATACTGACCGGGTGGGGGTGGGGGCACAGCGGGACAGCCCAGCGCCCCCGAGTGGTGACGAACAGGAAGTACACACACGGCTGCGTGAGGTTCCAAAAGTCCGTCAAGGTCCAGATTGTTCATTTCACAGGCTGAGGTGTATGGCTATGCTGCGAGTCTCTGAGATTCTTATTTGCTTAAAGGTTCGTCTTTTCTTTTTTTTTACCTTTTTTTGCAATCCTGGAGGAGCCCTTGGGGTGGCTCGGTCTGGTGGGAGCGAGCGGTGGCAGAGCTGGCCGCTCACTCTCCCCAAGTCTGAGAAATAAATACATTCATCACTGCACAAACATATTGATACAAAAACAACACTGTTTAGAGTGTTTGCACCGTCTGTGTTGGTAAGGACCAGCCCAGTAAGCCCCCCCACCCACTGCCGGGGGTGGGGGTGGGGGTGTCCCCTGGGGGTGGGGACCCACTGGAGTCAACGGAGCTGTGCAAAGGTCCCGGGGCTTTTTGGCTTGAGAGGGACCCTCACATCAACCCACCCCGAGGGTCGCAGGCAGAGTGGGGGAGATGGGGGGCCCTCCATCCCAGGGCCCTAGCCCAGACTCGGGTCCCATGGCCAGAGCCAACGGCCATCCCCTGCTGTGCCAGCTGGCCGGGACCCCCACGGTCCGGCCAGGAGGCCTGGGGGCCGGTCAGCACCGGCCCACGCTCTTTGGTGCCAGCTGGGCTTTGAGAGGCCTGGGGCTGGGGAGGAGGGCTCAGGTGAATCCAGGGGGGCTCCGTGCCTGCCCCGGCCGCCCCTCTGCCCGTGAGCTGACTCAGAAGGGCCTCTAGCGTAAGGTGGGGATTCACTGGGACTGGCCTTACAGCTGCTGAGGTCTGAAACTGTAAAAGTTTATGTAAACAATGAGATAAATATATTAGTATCTTTTTTTCTGAGCCCATTGAGGTTCCATACTCATTCAAAATGTGCTTTGGTTTAAAAAATAGGTTTTGTGAATTTGGGTATGAGCTTTTTTTTTTTCTTTTTTTTTGTTTTTTTTTGTTTGTTTGTTTATCCTCTCTTTCCTACATGACATCTGCTATTTTCTCTGTTTCCTGTTTCTCCGAAACATTCAGGAATTAAGTGACTAAAGCAGAGAACTGTAAGCCGCCCTTGGCCTCCAACGGCCTAATTTCCTTGTGAGGCTCTTAACACATTTCCACGCACACACTCGCAAGCACACACTCCACATGAAATCAAAGGGAAAAGAAAACAAAACCAAGTGTTGTGTTAGTCCCACCCCTCCCCACAAACCCTTAAAATCTTAAATAGGAAACTAGTGTTTTGCTTTCTTGTTAAAATACAGAAAAGGCTCGATACAATACTCAGGTGGGTACAATACTATGTCGCACGAACGTCGTTGAGTGAGGGGCCTTTGCGCCCAGTCCCTGAAGTTCTGCAAATGAATCACCTACTCTCACGGGTCACCTCATGAATGCAGCCGCCCACAGCCCAAGAGGCCACACACAGGCCGGGCGCGCGCGTGCGTACAACTCCCGTGCAGTACAGACTTTGTGTCGTGTGGCTTAAGTGCTGACGGAGTGGGGTGGGGTCGGGAGGGCGGAGAGGCCTGGAAAGGACCCTGCCCCCCTCACCTGACTTCCGGGAACACGAGACCCTGGGTCCAGTGTTCCTTTCCCACCCAGAGGGAGTTAAGACCCAACTTGGGGCTCGGGGCACCTTGAGATGGGCTCAGCCAGGAGCCCTCACTTGCAAAACACGCCCTTCACCATTCGGGTCCCTGAACTCAGGCTGTTTTCAGCTGGAGGGTCTCTGGAGGGGTGAGGGTAGAGGATGACTCTAGAATTTTTTGGTCTGAACTTAAAAGTAGAAAGAAAAAAAAAATAAAAAGCATGAAGCAAAATGAAAACAAAGCCGCTGGCCCAGCCCTACAGCGGCCTTGGTCTGGCCTCGCGAGCCTGACCCTTGGCCCATGGAAGGGTCCTGAGGCTGGAAGAGAAAACCCACGGTGAGGGGCGAGTGGTGGGACTCCAGACAGGGCCAAGACAATTAGTGGCAGCCAGCCTCTTGCCAGAGTGGTTAGGACCGCCCCAAGAAGGTGCCAAAGTAGGGCAGGCCCCCTCCCTGTCCCCCAGGGGGGTATACATCACTTTGGTCAGTGCCTCCCCATGCCTCTGCACTGGCCTGGCAGGGGCTGCTGCTCTCCCAAGCTCCGGCTCTTGCAGGCCCAAGGGGCAGGATGGGGGGGGCTCACTTCCACCTCATCCTGGCCCTGGTGGGGAGCTGCAAGGAGCTGGCCCTGGCGGTGAGGCTCCACGCCCTGATGTCCCATGGGGCTGGGGCTGAAGCACTCACCCACCACCCCCCCAACCCAGGCCCAGATCAGAAGCACACACGGACTCCCTGATGCTCAGCAACACTCAGAACACCTGCAGGTGGACAGAATGAGTGGTGCGCTCTGGGGCGCAGAGCCCCTCTCTGAGGGCGCTGGGGGGGGGGCCCAGGAGGCTCACTCACACGTGAGTTTTCCTGTGCACACTAACAGGAGGAAACCAAGTGTCACGGCCTCAGCTGCCAGCCACCAACACACTGTTCTCGTGGATTCAAGAGGTAGCAAAAGGTCAGAAGTCTCTCCACCTTGATCGGTAAGGAAGGAAGGAAAGCTCAGTTATCTGTCCACATGCACCGCGCACACTACATACATACATACATACACACACACACACACACACACATACACACACACACAGAAAATGAAAAAAGAAGAGTACCGACGGCTCTGGCATGGAGTCCAGCCTCCCCCCTCCCCCCCCACAAATCCCAGACCTTCCAGTTCAAACATTCACATAAACGTTACACTGGTTTTTCTCTTAATAAAAAAGAAGTACCTCTAAACAAAGAATATTCCTCAGAAACTATAGGAAAATCTCTCTCTCTCCTGAGGCAGCCGAGGCGGGGCTCGGGGCCCAGGGAAGCCTTTGGCCAAGAAGGGCTTCTGGGGCCTGGAGGGGTGGGCGCCCCTCAGCCCACAGCCAGGGCGGGGGCAGGAGGGGCAGCTGCCCCTGTACATTCAGTCTGCAGACCCAGGCTCAGCCCCGAGGGGCCGGGAGGAAAATAAACTCTTGTTGGTTTTGGTTTAAAAAACAAAATTCAAAAAGAAAAAAGCAACAGATCAGTAGGAATAACAGCAACATAGGCCCAGAGGGCTCTTTAGCTGTGGAGAGGTAGGCGGTGGGGGCCCCCTGACTGTCTTAGCGCCAGTGAGCAGTGACCCCTGGCTCGAGGAAGGAGGGCTCCGTCCCCTCCCCTCCAGCACCGCTCCCCAAAGAGCCAGGGTGGCCCGCACACAGACAAGCACTCGTGCACGCACACAGACTGCGCCCCTGGCCACGGGGCAGCCCTGCTCCTCCCCAGCGGAGGGAGGCCCCCACTTCCCCCTGCTCTGACCCGGCCTGCGGGAAAGGGGCCAGGTCCCATCGAGACCCCCGTGACCCACTCCCACAGGCCCTGCAGCGGCCCCTCTCAGGAAGCCGGGGGCCAGGGTGGAATCGGGAGGTAGACTGCACACCAGCAATGTGCACTCGGAGCTCGGGCCTCTCGGCTTCCCTCCTCTCGCTTCCCTTGGTACAGACTTGTCCATTAAAGCTCTGGGTGTGGGGGGCGGGGCTGGCTGCAGGTGCCCCCAGGAGCCACCCCCACGGGACCTGGGGGTCCTGGCCCCTCCCGCCCGGCCTCCGTGCTTCTTTCTTCCTTCCTTCGGTTGGCTCCCGAGGGCGAGTCTGCAGAGGGCAGCCTCGGGCCGGGGAGAAGGGTCTTTGGCTTCTAGGAGGGAGAGGTGTGCATGCGCAGGTGGCTGATGAGGTTGCGCTGCTGGGTGAACTTGCCCCCGCAGAGCTGGCACTCGTAGGGCTTCTCGCCCGAGTGCACACGCATGTGCTCAGTGAGGCGGTACTGGCGGGTGAAGCGCATGCCGCACTCGTCGCAGGCGAAGGGCTTGAGGCCCAGGTGGCTCCGCATGTGGCGCGTCATGGTGCCGCGCTGCGTGAACATTTTGCCGCAGATGTTGCAGGGGAAAGGCCGGGTCAGCCAGTGTGTCTTCTCATGCTGCCGCAGCGTGGCCGGGTCCTTGTAGGTCTTCTCGCAGACCGAGCACTTGAAGGGCCGGGGCTCGGCCGTGTAGGCCGCACTGGGCGCCGACAGGTCCTCGGCCTCCTCCTCGGCGCCCCCGCTGCCCGTCTCGTAGGCACCCTCCTCCTTGATAAACAGCTCCTCCTCCGTGTGTGTCTCCACGTGGGCATTGAGCTGTTCGGAGCTGGGGAAGCCTTTGGCGCAGGGGATGCACACGTACAGGTTGTCCCCATAGGACACGGTCTCGTAGCCCTCCTGCCGGTACATGTAGTGCGTGCCGGCGTGGCCGCTGCCCCCCTCGCTCCCACTCTGCCCGCTGTCCTCACTCCCATCCTTGCCGTTCTCCTCCTCCTCCTTGCAGGGGTACGGGGGCTCCACGTAGGGCCCACTGGGGCCACCCCCCCCCAACACTGCTGGCCAGGATGCCATTGGGAACCCTGTCCCCTAGCCCCTCGCCCTCTTCCCCTGGGCAGGGGCCCTTGGGCCCCGCTTCCCTCCGCTCAAAGGGGGACCCCACCCTGGGCTCCTTCTTGCTCCACTCCTTCTTGCGGGCTGAGTGCCGCAGGCTCTTCCGGGGCTGCCCACCGGGCCCCTCCAGCAGGCTCAGGTGGTTGTCCTCGGCCCCCTCCAGGTCCATGGGCTCATTGGGGGTGCCCCCCAGCTCAGCATAAGAGGCACTGTTGGCAACAGGAGGGGCGGAGGCTGAGAGGGGCGAGCCGTGCTGACTGTCACTCAGCTGGGCTGAGTCGTCAGGGGTCAGGGGGGGACCGGGGGTGGCGGGAGGCAGGGGAGGGCTCTTCTTGGACAAGTCCAGGCCCAGCTCCTGCTCGCAGCCCCCGCTGCTCCCATTGGTGCTGCAGCTGCCCAGGCCGGCCTCCCCGCTGGCTGGACAGACGGCCCGGCCCAGGCCATGCACACCCTCCTGGCTGGAGCCTCCAAGGAAGAGCTCGTCATCCGAGCCTTTGGCCTGGGGGAGCTCCTGGGGGGCGTGGGCCCCCTTCCGTCCGTCCACGAGCCCCGGATACCGCGCCTGGATGACGGAGGCTGTGGACAGCCGCTGGCTGCGGGGTGGCCTCCCCATGCCGGTGGCGCCCACCCGACTGGAGCCGAAGGGCTTGCCGGCTCGCTTGAGTTTACGGCGGCAGAGCGCTGCCAACTCGGGCAGCTGGAGGTAGCTGGCGGCAGTGAGGAGAGTGCTGAAGTTGGGCTCGGCCGGCTGGTCGCTGGGCAGCAGCTTGCCCGTGTAGATGAAGTCCAAGATCTGCTGGAACACCGTGGAGCTGACCATGTCCGTGTCCAGGTTGATGAGGTTGTCGTGCAGGACCAGGGACTTGAAGTAGATGCTGCTGGCAGCCAGGACGTTCTTGTGGGCACGGAAGATGGAGTTCTCCACCATGATGATGACATCACACAGGAAGCCCTTCGTCCTCTGCTGGTTCAGCTGCAGCAGGAGCTGCTTGGAGTGGCTGGGCAGCTCCATGTCGGGCCCCATGTCCCCACGCCCCGCCCACGCGTACCACCTGTGGGCAAGAACAGGCGCATGGGCATTAGCCACCTGGGAGCCTTCGGCAAGGGCTCCAGGACAGGGTGGGGCTGTGGTGGTGCTCAGGGAGGCCTCACCAGGCATGGTACCCAGGAAAGGAACTCACACTACCCATGGGGACTCATGCTGCCCGAAAAGCGACAGGGGCACCGGTCCCATTTGCACAGAAGCAGAGGACAATGGTCACCTGGTGCCGAGCGGAGAAAATGGGATGTGACTTTGGCTCCACAGCCCAGGGCACCCTCTCCACACTAAAGAAGTCGGCCACAAGCCCGCAGGAGACTAAAAAATGACGAGCAGGGGACTGTGAGGTGCTGGGAAGCAGCAGGGACTGAGGTGAGCAGAAGCTCCCAGGTGGGCTCACTTCCCACATGGGCAGGCAACTTCCCAGTTTTTAGGACAAGCTAGAAATTGAGATTTTCAGGTTGAATCTCCCAATGCCAAATAAAGGTTCTTTTTCCTTAAATACCACGTGGACCAAATCAAATATGCAGCCTCCACCTGTGACCTCTGCTCTGCCCCGGGTGCCTCTCAAACCCGTGGCTTCCCAATTCAGGTTTGCCAACATTCAGTCCTGCCTGTAGACACATTGCAGTCCAGCCACAGTCCCTTGCCAGTGCCTGCTCCCAACCCACAAGGGCCTCGCCCCCCGGGAGGGCCCTGAGCACCCCAGCCTGGGTCTCTAGGTGCTGAGCAGAAAGGGGGGCCTGGTCAAGCCCCTGGCACCACCGGGGCCCCGGGAAAAGCAGCCAGCTGGCCCTGCCAGACCGGCACAGACGCTAACTGATGCCATTAATAAACAGAGAGAGGCCTCTGACCTCCACGGGAACCGTGCAGGTGGGCTGTGCAACAGCATGCACATGGGTCTCTGAGAGCAGGGTGCTCTGACCAGGCAGCCACCCCGATGAGCAGCAGGACCTGACGCACAAGGTGTGGCTCCCTGCTCCCTCTGGCCCTTCAGGGAACATGCACCCTCCCACAGGCAACTCTGTGCCATGCAGTTGACAAGGGTACCTTCACGTCCTTCGGCTCAGGGCTCAATCTCTGAAAGTGACTACTCTGAGCCTTGCCCCACCTGGGAGCCCTCTGCCTCTACCAGCGTACCCAGCCCAGTCCTGCCTCCCTTGGGGCAGAGTCTGAAGGGATCACGCCCACGTTGCCTTCCTGTAACACAAACACTTCCCGCGCCCCGTTGCCCCATGCCTGCCCTCATTTGCAAAGACAGAGGAAAACCCTAATAACCGCGCACACCCCAAAGGTGGCCTCGGAACTGTGAACACACATGGGGAGACATGGCCGCAAGCTAGCACTCAGGGCCTAATAGGAGGCAGCAAGCACCCGCTCAGCCAGCACAGCCTTACAAGACCGCTCAGCTGGGGCTCAGAGGCTAGAGCCTGTGTCCCGAGGGAACCTACCCTCTGCCACCCCCTGCCCCTCAGCCAGCCAGGAAGGGACAAAGAGCCCAAGGCACGGTTTCCACACTGGCCGGGACACCCAGCCCCAGGGAAATGCAGTGTCAGCCCCACCAGCACTCAGGATACCTGGTGCTCCCAGGCTGGCAAGAGAGGGCAGGCCAAGGGCAGGAGGTCCCGTCCTCCAAGAGCCTATGAGCCGCAGCAGCCCCTCCTCTGCAGGCTGAGGGCAGTGGGCCCCAGCCTCACCTGCATGCTACCCAGCACTGTGTGCACACAAAGGGCCAGGCTGCGAACTGCAGGGCTGTGTGGGCAGCCCAGGTGGCCCTCCCCCTCGCCTCCCCCCCTCCCCAGCCTACCGGAGTGCCAGGGGCCCAGAAACCATGTGCGCAGCAGCCAGCGGGGGTGGCCTCCTTGAGCGCGCGGCCTCCCTGGGGGTGCATCAATGCCTGGTCACCTGGGGAGGAGAAGATGGACAGGGTCAGCCGGACAGACATCAGCCAAGGGCAAGAAGGAGCGCCAGTAAAGGGGCAGGTACCTGGTGGTCCCGGAGCCCTCACTCCTGGGAAGGTCTGGGGTCTCTCTGGCTGGGGTGCCAGGGGCAGCCACAGTGCCCAGCAGCCATCAGGCCCGGTCGCAGGGAAGGCCACAGGCCTGGAGAGCTCAGCAGGGCTGCACTCTCCTCCCACCCAGAAGATTTAGGGTACTCTTCAGGGCCACCTAGGCCTGTGGGGGCGCTGGTGGCAGGCGGCCTGGGCAACGCCCTTCTCAGGCTGGCCACATTTACATAACAAAAGGTCAAAATTGGAGGCACTAGTGCAATGGGCTATTTATAAGAACCAGTCTCAACCGCTTCTGGCTCTCCTGCCTCCTTCCCTTCCTGATCTGCTCCCGCCACCCCCTCCCTGCCCAGAGGGCCCAGCCCCCTCCTGCCCAGCCCAGTCGGACCACATGGCCTCCCCTCGCAGGACTTTCTGCAGGCCTGGCCTTTCAATACCAGCCCACCAAAGCCAGCTGCCGCCAGATGTGAAGGTCTCCTTCTGCCCCCACCACCCCCCCTCCCCCAGAGATGCAGGTCCCCAGGGAGGGGGATCCTGAGGTTCTGACTTTTTGCACCCCACTCAGCAAGCCTGGGCTCCCTTGGAATGGAGCCAAGGGTGGGGGCGGAGGCGCACAGCAGCCTGGAGCCCATCCCTGCCTGCCCTTCCCCCACCCCCAGGGCCAGGGCGGCTCAGCAGGTCCCTCAGGAATGTGACCAGACCCGGGATGCGGGGTGGCTGGGAGGCCTCTGCTCCAGCCAGCCAGCTGTCTCTCTGGCCCCCAACACAGTCCTCCTCTCATGGGGTGGCCCGGGGGTGTGGGAAAGTGGGGAGGGGGAACGGTTGGTCCAGAATCCCACCGATGGCCCAGATGGCAGGAGAACCAGTTCTGTTGGTCCAGAGGCCTGAGAGCACCTTCGTCTGCATTTAATGAAGGCCCTGGACCCCTTGCGTGTGTAGAGAGTTCAGGCTCTCCTGCCAAGTGACACCAGAGGTGGCCAGCAGGACAGAGTAGAGCTCAGCCTTAGGAAGGGGGGCAGAGACCACCTCAGCGCTGGCGAGAGCAGCCCTGAAAAATGAAGTGGGAGCCACAGCGATGTGTTCGAGCCTACCAGATGCCCACCACACAGCCTGCTCCCCACCAGATCTCAGGGCAACCCAAGCCCTGCTGGGGCACAGCGTCCACACGGTGGCCCCCGATTTAGCACATACCAGACCCCGCAAATAGGGATTACCTGCCCTCGTCAGAGATCAGGCCAACAACTACTGAACACCAGGCACAGAGGGGGCAGCAGAACAGAACTCGGGGGCTTCCACAGGTACTCACTGCTCCAGTCCTGCCAGCCACTTCGCCAGCCACGGGAAGGCAGAGAGACTGAACAAGGTCTCCGAGGTTGGGTCAGACATGACTCTTCTTGGGCCCAACTTCCCCACAGGGACTCCACAGGACAGGGCTGAGTCGCCTCCCCAGTGCCCTCCACTGGGTGGGGCCACAGCAGGGCTGCCTGCTGGGCGGTCAGAGCCAGCACAATGCCACCCTACCTGCCTCCCACCCCAGGCGGGGCCAGGCAGGCCGCCACCACCGATGTTAACCTCACCACAGGGGAGGGGCGCCCCACTACTGCGGGGCCAGGACCCCCGCAAAGCCTTGCTCTCTTCTTCCCAGCCAACAGGAACAAGCAGACAATCCTCTGCCCTACAGCTCAACACGGGCTGGAGCAGGAGCAGGCACCTATGCTGGAGAGGCTACAGCCCCAGGGGAGGCGGGGTGCCAGGGAAACATGACCGTGGGGGCTGGCCCAGTAAGCTGGCAGCGCAGGCCCCCACCAGGTCCAGGGGCTTGGTGCCCAGCCTTGGCAGGAGCCCACAAGCTGGGATGAAGATACCGCCTGGCACCAGCTCCTGGCAGCAGGCCCAGGCAGCGTGCCTATCAGCCCCAAGGATCCACACCCAGCTCAGAACCGTTGCCTGCCGGAGCACTGGCTCCAGGAAGCCCAGGATCTGGGGCAGTGGGATCATCAGGTACTCCTCTGAGGCCAAGACCTAGCCCATCTTGGGGGGAGAGGGGGAGGGGGAGATGAGACCCTGGCTAGGCTGACCCTGGGGGAAGGGCAGTAGGAAAAGAGTCCCTGGGGAAGGCCAGCTCTGGCTTCTTGTGAACACAGAAGGGAGAATGAACAGAGAGACCTGGCTATAACACCTGGATTCCCTTCCCAGGTCCTTGTTTACAAAATGGTCCACCCCCACCTACCCAGCTGGGCTGTTAGGCAGAGAACTACGCAGGTCTCTGCTGAATTCTCATGCCCTTTTCTCCCCATCCAAGTCCCTGCCAGAGAAAAGCCAGACACACCCCCGCCCTGCCACACACACACATACACACTGAGGTGAGGGCAGGCCCAGGGCCCAGACACCCCAGACTCCCACTCAGGGGCGCCTGGGTGGCTCAGTCGTTAAGCATCTGCCTTCTGGCTCAGGTCATGATCCCGGGGTCCTGGGATCGAGCTCCGCATCGGGCTTCCTGCGCAGCGGGAAGCCTGCTTCTCCCTCTCCCCCTGCTTAGTGTTCCCTCTCTGGCTGTGTCTACTCTGTCAAATAAGTAAATAAAATATTTAAAAAAACACAAAACAAAACACACACACCCGGGTCGCCTGGGTGGCTCAGTCGTTAAGCATCTGCCTTCAGCTCAGGTCGTGATCCCAGGGTCCTGGGATCGAGCCCCGCATCGGGCTCCCGGCTCGGCGGGAAGCCTGCTTCTCCCTCTCCCACTCCCCCTGCTTGTGTTCCCTCTCTCGGCTGTGTCTCTGTCAAATAAATAAATAAAATCTTTAAAAAAAAAAAAAAAAACACACACCCACACACCCACCGAAGGGAGGGCCAGGCCCACAAAGCTGAGCAGAGGGAGCTGCCTGAGCTCCCTGCACCTGTCTGCTTGCTCCTTCCAGTCTACCCTCCTCACTACAGGCATGAAAGGCCCAACCAGGCAATGCCATCCTGTGGAAAGAAACATCTTGGGGGCACAAATGCCCAATCAACAAACGAGGTTCTGAGGATAGGGGGTGGAAGTACAGGAAAACTATAAATTCTGTATATTCATTTCTGTAATATTAAGAATCATAAAATAATCATGTATTACTTTTACAATCCTAAAAAAAAAAAAAACTGATGCACGAACATGGATAAATCTCAAAATCATGACGTCAAGTGAAGAAAACCTTACACGAAAGAGTAGAGACCCACAATCCCATTTAAAGTAAGTTCTAGAAAAGACAGAACTAGTTCCTGGTAGAAACAAAATCAAAAGACCCTGTGAGGAGCAAGCAGACAGGTGCAGGGACTTGGATGGGGAGAAAAGGGCATGAGAATTCAGCAGAGACCTGTGTAGTTCTCTGCCTAACAGCCCAGCTGGGTAGGTGGGGGTGGACCATTTTGTAAGACCCTTTGGGAAGGAGCATGAGGAACTTTCTGGGCTGAGCATGGCTCTGTATCTTTGTTAAGGTGGATGTACTCACTGGTCAAAATTCAAAGGGTTGCCTGAAATTTGGGTACCATGTTGCATATAAATTTTACGTCAAATTGAAAACAAAAATTCCAACAAATAGAAAAAGAACAGAGCTTCCCTTCTCAGCAGCTCACTACCAGCTAACATTCACTCAACCTGGGCACACAGGAAGCAGTTCATGAGGGCAGAGTGGTCATAGCACGAACAAATCCGTCTCCCTCCTGGTTCCATCCTGGCTCAGCAGCCCTTGTGGGTCTTTAGTAGGTAGTCAAAGCCCAAGGCCAAGGATACTCCGAAGACTCCCCCACCCTGCCCCCCAAACACACAGCAGCCAAAAGGCCAATGTGGACGGCGGAGGCATGGCCCCATGGCCTCCTGACCCATGGAACAGCACCCCATTAGGAGCCCCACTTGCCCATGATTCCAGGCAGTCTACATGGCCTCAAGGGCTCGTGGGGAGGCTAGAATGGGGCCAACTTCCAGGCCTCTTTTCCTAGCACCCCATAAAAAGCAGAATATGCTCTGGCCCAGCCTTTTGAAGGCCATGAGAGAAGGTTTTAAAATAAAAGTGATCACTGCGGTGCCTGGGTGGCTCAGTCGGCTGGGCATCTGACTCTTGATTTCTCGTTATCAGCTCAGGTCATGATCTCAGGGTCATGAGATTGAGCCCCAGGTCATGAGATGGAGCCCCACATCAGGCTCCACGCTCAACATGGGAGTCTGCTTGAGATTCTCTCTCCCTCTGCCCCTCCGTTTATGCACGCTCTCCCCCGCCCCCGCCAAAATAAATAAATAAATGCAATCTTTTAAAACAATAAAGTAAAGTAAAAGCGATCTCTGCTTAAGCAGAGAGCCCAGAAGAACAATTCCAACCACCTATCCAATGGGAACTGGCCCAACTTAGCCTGGACACCCACTGTGTCCAGAGCCTGGGCTCCAGGAGGCCTAGGCATTCAGAACTACTCTGGTCAGTGGTGCCTGGCTGGCTCAGTCAGCAGAACAGGCAACTCTTGATCTCAGGGTCGTGAGTTCAAGCCCCATATTGGGTGTAGAGATTACTTAAAAATAAAACCCAAGGAAAAAAAAAAAACTATTCTGGTCATTCAACCTCCACTGGTGCCCTCTGGAGACCAGATTGGCAGCAGGCCCTGCATCCCTCCTAGAGACAGAGGAGCACATCCCACCCCCACTTCCAACCCCATGGGTAGGAGCCAGACTCAGGGTGTGGTTTCACAGCTGGCACACTCCCTGACCCTCGTGAGCAGTATGCTCCTGAAAAATGCTGTCATTTCTACCCAATGCCTAACCTCCTGCAGGCAGGACCCCCCACACACGCTCCAGAGGCAACTGTGGGCACCGACTGAAAGGCTTCCCAATTTCACAAAACTTCTCTACCTCTCTCCCAACCAGAAGGGTGGGCCCTAGAGAGAAAGGTGAAGGACAGGGAAAAGGGGCCCACCTGCCTCCCCTCCCTGGGCTGACCCCTTTGCCCAGATCTCCTAGAAACTTTGCCACCCCACCTCCCTCTCTGGTGGCCCTCCCTCACTTTCTTGAGCGGGACTTCCCACAGGAGTCTCGAAGCTATGCCGGGGGACAGGAGGAACTCCATCCAGCCCACTCCAAAGCACCCAAAAGGAGACTGTCTTTTCTCCTTAACGACCTGGGAAGGAACGCCTAGCCAGAAGTCACAGTGACACAGGAATCTTCCGGCCACCCCTTGCCCACCCAGAGTCCCACTGCCAGATGGGAGACACAAAGCATGCCAAGCAGAGAGACAGTGCTAGGTACAGCCAGCCACAAGGCAGCTTCCACACCCACAGGGGTTTAGCTCATCTGTGTCAGAGAGGGTCCTAAACATGCTGGCTACTGTCCCCAAGCCTGAATCTGAGGTCAGCATCCGCCTTAGTCACAGCTGACCTGCACTGGTCACCTGGTACTCCAGGTATGGCCCTAACAGGTGCCTCTTCCTTGAAGGCCTGGCCCTACCCAGGCTGCAAGAGAACAGCTTGAGGGCATGGTGGAGACAAGCTGGAAGGTTTGTACCTTCCAGGATCCAGAAGAGCACAAGGCCCAGTCCCCAAGCCACCAACCAGCCCTGCATTGGCCAGAAGCCCCAGACCGCGTTCTCCTGTCCCAATGGCCTGGAGTTCTATTCTATATCCCTCTTCTCTTTCTCTTTTTTTAAAGAGAGAAAGAGTGGGGAGAGGGACAGAAGGAGAGAGAGAGAATCTCAAGCAGACTCCCCACTGAGCACGAAGTCCGGGACAGGGCTCGATCTCACGACCCCGAGAGCACGACCTGAGCTGAAATCAAGAATCAGACGCTCAACTGACTGAGCCAGCCAGGCATCCCCTCTATATCCCTCTTGTCTGTATTCCTCCATGAAGTCTTTCCCATCCCCTTCACTGTTCGGGGGGAGCCTCTCTCCCCTTCACTCACCCACCCAGGCAGCCCCTCACCCCACCTCAGCCTGCCCCCCTGGGGAAGACTGGCGTGTTATCTCCACCTCCAGGGACAGATAAGACAACAAAGGTCTGGGGGCACCTGGGTGGCTCAGTCGTTAAGCGTCTGCCTTCGGCTCAGGTCGTGATCCCAGGGTCCTGGGATCGAGCCCCACATCGGGCTCCTTGCTCAGCGGGAAGCCTGCTTCTCCCTCTCCCACTCCCCCTGCTTGTGTTCCCTCTCTCGCTGTCTCTCTGTCAAAAAATAAATAAAATCTTTAAAAAAAAAAAAAAAAGACAACAAAGGTCTGGGGGTTAAAGAACCTGCACAAGGTCACAAGAGCACGTAGGTGGCAGAATGAGGACTCAAAGCCTGATCCAGAGCTAATGTCAGACTCTCCCTACCCCCTAGACGGATATCACGTACCTCCCATTGCTGGGCAGGGGCAGGGATCACTTACAGGAGCACAGCCCTCCATGTGTCAGAAAGAGGGTCTTGGTCTCCAGCTCCACCCTCATCTCCCCCTGCCCACCACCAGCCACCTGCCCATCACAGCAGAGCCTTACCTGGGCTGCATTCTCCTGACCTCAGTGTATAAGGTCAACCCAGCTCCTTTATCGCCTGAGGCCAGTGAGAAGCTTGGGGCTACAAGTGACAAGGTGCCCCCTCCCCCGCCCCGGCACGCAGTCTGCTCTGGGTGCCCAGGCTGTGCCCAGCGCTCTTCTGAGAACACCCCTGGCCTCCATGACCTCTCTGGTCTGTCCCTCCAGGCATGGGCTGGTAGTGGGTGGGACTCAGTGCTCTGGGCAAGCCCAGCCGTGTAATCCAGCCCAGACCTGGATGCCGGCCAGCAGCTCCTGGCTCTTCTCCCAGACCATCCTCCTGGAAAGCAACAGGCTCTGCAAATGCCAGGAGCCCAGCCCTCCCTCGGACACGGCTTCTACGAAATAAACATTTGGGTTCCACTCAGTGCACTGGTGATCTGATCACCAGGGACCCAGTGCTGGCATCCTTCCCCGCCCCTCAGGCCAGCCCTGTTGCCCAGCCACCCGCTCACTCTGAACAGCAAGGGAAGTGGCATCCACCCCAGCTGGACTTCGAGTCTGTCCTGAAATCCCTTCAGGCCCCACTGAAGACCCCGTGCTGCCCATGACGGGCCAGGGCCCTGACCACCTTCTTCTCTGTGCTCTCCCATCCGAGAGGTGGGCCCGCTCCCAGGTAATTCAACACCGCGACAAAGTGCCCGTGTGAGGAGAGCCCTGGCAGGAAGCGCAACACTGCACAGGCCCAGTGGCCTGCAAACCTTGCTTCTCCAGGGCAGCCTCGGGTCTTCTCCCTCCCCCAGGCCTACAACCCTCCCATCACTCCTGGCTTTGGAGCCGACCAGAAGCAAGGCCAAGACGGCCTTGGGGGCCTGCAACTGGATGTCCCTTCCTGGCTCTGACGCAACTGGCGACCTGACACCAGGAAAGGCACAGGGCAGGGTGCCACTGGAGGGCGAGGTGTGGCAAGTGTACCGGGCCAGGCCAAGCCATAAATGCCACTGGGGAGAGGCAAGTGAGCACCACTCAAAGAAGGGGAACAGCAGTTTCAGATTAGGATTATCATTACAAAAACTTAGGCTCACTCCCAGACTCTCTCCCCCACATTGCACTCCCCTCGGGAAGGGCCTGAACTATTGGCAATAACAGAGCAGGAGCCTGGAGGCAGGGAAGCCCGCATAGGGAAGGTCAGCCGACAGGAGAGGGCACTGGTTCTTGTGCCCGAGGCCCCAGGTCCCAGTGGTCTGGCTCACCCGGGGTATGGCCCACGGACCAGCAGCCACAGGTGCGGCAGCACCACCCAGGGTCTCGCAAGAAAGGCAGTTGCTCAGGCCTCACTCCAGACCTCAAAACCAGAACTGGCATTTTAACCTCACGGGACTCGCACACACATTCAAGTCTGGGAAGCGCTAAGGTGGGTTCTAAGCTTTCTACTGCCCAGGAAGCCCACTGCTCTCCAAGTAGTAAACGCTCAGCCACTGGGTGTCGAGAGGAAGAAGACAGCTCCCAAAGGAAAGACATTATTTCCCAGATAAACAAGCCCAGAGAGTGATTAATAAAAACGATGGACCTGGGGAGCACCTGGGTGGCTCAGTCAGTTGAGCATCCAACTTCGGCCCAGGTCCCGATCTCAGGATCCTGGGATCGAGCCCCGGGTAGGGCTTCCCATTCAGCGGGGAGTCTGCTTCCCCCTCTGCCCCCTCCCGACTCATGACGCATGTGCACGCTCTTTCTCGCAAATCTTTAAAACAACAAAATAAATAAACAAAATAAAAAACAACAACAAAAGACGGTGGACCTGGAACATGAGACCGAGGTGGAGCATGGTTACCAGGCACCTGTGGAGACAGGGTGTGGCCAAGGGCAGGGGCTGCTGGACCTGGGAGGCAGGCAGAGACCTGAAGGGAGGAGACAAGCAGCACGGCACAGTGGTAAATAGGTGGAAATTCCACCTTTGAGGAGCTAAAAGGGCACCTGGAAAGCCTGGGCAGCCCCACTGGAAGAGACTATCACAAACATCTCAGCTGCCCCGGGGACACCCTTCAGATGAGATAACTAAGTCCCAGAGGGAGAGACATGGGTCACAGCTGAGTCACAGAGCTGCAATTGCCCGCCCATGGCTCCTGGAAAGAAACTCCCAACTCCACAATTTCAGAATCAATCCTAGTAGCTAACAATTTCTTATGCCAACTAAGGGCTCTACAAGAATTAAAGCAAAACTAACCCAAACCCCTACCATCTTCTATCACAGTCACATCATAGAAAAAAAATATTTCATGACCAAAAAGCAGGAAGAGGGGCGCCTAGGTGGTGCAGTTGGTTAAGCATCCGACTCCTGATTTTGGCTCAGGTCGTGATCTCAGGGTCGAGATCGAGCTCCGCGTCCGGCTCCCCGCTCAGCAGAGAGTCTGCTTAAGATTCTCTCTCTCCTTCTCTCTCTGCCCCTCCCTGCCTCATGCTTGCGCTCTCTCTCAAACATAAATACATCTTAAGATTTTTTTTTTAAACTTACTCATTTGAGAGAGAGGGAGAAGCAGACTCCCTGGTGAGCAGGGAGCTCCACATGGGGCCTTATCCCAGGACCCCAGGATCATGATCTGAGCTGAAGGCAGATGCTTAACTGACTGGAGCCACACAGGTGCCCCTAAATAAATCTTTTAAAAAAGCAATGGGGCAGGGGCGCCTGGGTGGCTCAGTTGGTTAAGCGACTGCCTTCGGCTCAGGTCATGATCCTGGAGTCCCGGGATTGAGTCCTGCATCGGGCTCCCTGCTCGGCAGGGAGTCTGCTTCTCCCTCTGACCCTCCCCCATCTCGTGCTCTCTCTCTCTGTTTCATTCGCTCTCTCAAATAAATAAATAAAAAATCTTTAAAAAAAAATAAAAAATAAATTTAAAAAAAAATAAAAAAGCAGGGGGCAAGAACCACCTCTCAATGTAGGGCAGTCCTTCCCAAGAAAGGGCAGTTGACAACCCTTCACCCACATGGTTGCTGTAGGCCAGTCAGTCTCAACGCAAGCTGGCATTAAGGAAGCACTGCCCTGCCCTGCCCTGCCCTGCAATTCGACGTGACCTTCCTGGCCAGGATTACAGAGATGCCACCCTAAAGGGGAATCAGAGAAAAACAAAACTTGATGCCAGACAGTAATGATGGGGCTTTCATTAGCTGGGCGAAAACTAAAGGAATATTTCCCGAGGAAAGAGATAGGTGATACTTTAGAAATAAGGCCAAGAATGAAAACATGCAAACCCTGTGGTCCAGAAAATGCACTCCAAGGTCTACACCAACAGAAATCTACCCGCCTGCTCACCAAAACCCAGGCAGGCATATGCGCGGCAGCCCTAGTCACAGGAGCCCGACACCTACAGGACAGGGGGTAGCTGAAGGTATAGGGGCTGTTAGGCAGCCATGAGCACAACTGACCATCTGAACAGGACCATACAAATGTGCCTTTTATAGGTTAAAAATAGCCGACTGTTGGCGAGGTCACCAGTTTGATTTACAAGCACATAGATGAGTCTCTCGAGCATCCTGTTGACCAAAGAATCCAGGCTGAAAAGAGACTATGTGGTGTTGATTCCATTCATGCAAGTCAGAAAGCAGGCAGCACGACGAGTCCAAGGGTGAGGGAGGAGCGGGGGAGCACAGGGGGTGACTTAAAGGACTCACAAGGGGGTTCCGGGGTTGTGTTTCTCATTCTGGATACTGGTTACACAAGTATGTCCACCTGTGAAGAACCCTCAGAGCTGTCATTCACAACTGCACACGTTGCCTATGTACAACGTATCTGAATATAATACAAGGCACAGAAACATTCAGGTGGGAAGCTGGGCCCAGTCTTGGTCCTGATTAGCCAGTAGACCCAAGTCAGGAAATAACCTCCCTGAACCACCAACTAATAATCATCATCACAAGAAAAGAAGGAGAGCACTGAAGGACAGAGTGGCCATGTCCAGGATGGAATGTCCATCTTAGAAGAAAGAACTCTGCAGACCAGCCAGGAACCTACAGAAAACCTAGAAACCACCATAAAATCAGTGTCTGCCATCCAAAGTAACAACAACATGACGACAGTTTTAAATCATCCTAGTGTCTAGCCGATACTTCTACAGAGGAGTTCCAAAATCAGACAGGCCCAGGAGAAAAGAGGAAATTCCAACTGGCAGGTGAGGTACAAACAGGATCCATTCCACCAACGCCTGAGCAGGTCCCAGAGCAGCCAGCTAGGCACATCAAAGGAAGGAAGCCAAGGAGAAACTAGACGAGGCCCTCCGGAATAGGGGGTCAAAGGGAGCTGCTGAGCAGAAGGAAAAGCCCCCTTGGCTCCAGTGTTATCAAACCCCCCAACTCTCAAACAAAGGGCTCAAGGAACTACAGACAAAGACCAAAGATTAAAAAAAAAAAAAATCAAGTAGAGACACCATGGGCACCCACTAGTTTTTAAAAAGCCATTTTTAAGGATAAAATTAGGGAACTTCTATAGAAAACCTCACACTCTATGGCCTGTGCCTAAAAAGCCTCCAGGTGCAGCACCTTACAGAAGAGGTCTCAGGTGTCCAGCAGGTATCTTGAAGGGTCTAACAGAGGAGAGGCCAAGAGCTCAGAAAGGGAATCGGACAGAAATCCACTCAGACTTGAGGAAAACACACTCCCAGTGTCACTCTACTTTTAAAATGGAGTCTCAGTGGTACTGGAAGGATTGTCTAGCATTACGAAATCGGCTTTAGAGACAGAAAGCAAACTAAACAGGCATTTATCTGCCTGGAGAAGTAGAGCCGGCGATGGGGTGAAAATGGGGCTACTTAGGAAGCAACAAAAACCCTGCCCTGAAAACACCCAAACCCCCACTAGCAGGCCGGACAATAAAGTTGAGGACAGCGCCACCCTGGCCCACTCCAAGTGGGGACGGAATCGCAGAAACCACAGCTACACCCGGCACTTCAGTGAATCTCAAAATAGAGGTGAGTGCCGGGCTCTGAGTGCACAAAGAGCAAACTCGGCCAAACCCAGCCACCTGCTGTTCAAGGATCCAGACAAGCCCAGGGAAGCGACAAAGAAAAGCTAGGGAATGGTTAACCCACAATTCAGAAGAGTGATTTCTGGAGGCAGGCAGGGATGAAGTGGGAAGCAGCACAGGCGGGTGTCCAGGGACTGTTTCTCACACGGGTGGGGGAGGCGAGGGTGTGCGGTGTCCACTGTACCTGTAGATGTGCACACGTAATTTATACTCTCTCGGTAACGTTTGTAAATCACCCAGAGCGCAATCCTCAAGTCAACTGAGAAGCTGGCATGCTCTGTGCAGGAACCCCAAAAGAAAGGGGAGCGAGACGAGACCTTCTAGATCCAGGGCGGTGCCAGAGACTACAGCTGTGTGACACTCACTTGAGCATCCCTCACATAGTCACTTGACCTAGAGACCCCCCCCCCCCTCCAAACACTGCAGGGCCACACAGCTGGGCGAATATGGCAACAAGATGCCAAGAAGGGCTTCGGAGGGTTCAGTCCCACCGGAGAAGCCCACAAAGTACCACTCAGTCCTAATAAATAGAAAGCAACAAAATTTAAAAAATAAATTAATTAAAAGAAAGCAACAGAAGCTAGGGCCTCCATACCTGGGAGGCCATGTGCCTCACCCAACAGGAGGGAAAGCCCAGGAACCCTCCAAAGGACTGGAGGGGAAGAAGGGCAGTTAACACCACTCTAAGTGAAAATACCGAAGTCTAGCACACATCTCCCCTCTGCAGCCTCTGCCCCCTCCAATTCGGAGTCCAATCAACCCTGAGTTATCTTTCTCAAACACCGATCTCATCCAGTCACTCCCCTGCTTAAAGCTTTCAATGCATTCCGATGCCTGGATAAAGTCCACACTCCAGGCTGGCCTGCAGGGTGCTTCTGTAGAAAATCTGGTCCACCATCATGCCTGAGTGCCCGTCATCTGTGAAGCCAGCCCTGCATTTCTCCCAGGGCCCGATGTCAGAGCTAGCGGCCCAGCTGCTTTCCTCTGTGCACCTCCCCTCTGCCCATGCCCTCCCACCCCCAACCAGGCTCCCAAGGTGAGGGACCCTGTGTCCCACTAGCCCAGCAGCCACAGCGGCACCGGGCATGGAGCAGGCCCTCGTAAAGGTGTACTGGGTGAGCAAATACCGGCCAGGCAGGAGCGGTGCAGAGAAGAGGATGAAATAATACATGAGAGAAGAGAGGCAGGCAGTAAAGAGGGGGTAATGAGAAAGGAGAGAAGGCTGCCCAACACCCTCCCGTCAGCACTTCCAAAACTGCCATTTACGTTCTTCAAACTTAGGACTCCCAGCAAACTTCCATGCGGTTTACTACAGTAGTATTTACTACAATAGTATTACTACAGTCAGTGTTACCGTTCCAGTTACCATATTAAAGAAACTGGCAATTAAAACAGTATCTTGGGGTGCCTGGGTGGCTCAGTCGTTAAGCGTCTGCCTTCGGCTCAGGTCATGGTCCCAGGGTCCTGGGATCGAGCCCCGCATCGGGCTCCCTGCTCGGCGGGAAGCCTGCTTCTCCCTCTCCCACTACCCCCGCTTGTGTTCCTTCTCTCTCGCTGTGTCTTTCTCTGTCAAATAAATAAATAAAATCTTTAAAAATAAATAAATACATAAAACAAAACAATATCTTGATTTAAGATAGCAATAAGAAACCCATGTTGGGGTGCCTGACTGGCTCAGTCGGTAGAGCATGGGACTCTTGATCTCGGGGTTCTAAGTTCGAGCCCCACGTTGGGTATAGAGATTGCTTAAAAATTAAAAACAAAAAAAAATCTAAAACCAAAAAACCACATTAACATAAATATCATTTTTATGGGGAAAAAATCCCAAATTCAAAAAAAAAAATCAATGAGAAGAGTTTTACATTTTTGCATTTGTTTTACATTTTAAATCTCTTTAAATTCTGACTTAACAGAAGTGGCTAGATTCTCAAATCTGTTTCTACACTTAGGTCTATTACGAGATGAGGTTTTGATTCAGGTCTCTTAACAAATGTGACTTTAGGGGCCCCTGAGTGGATCAGTTGTTGGGCGTCTGCCTTTGGCTCAGGTCATGATCCCAGGATCCTCTTTGGGCTCCCTGCTGGATCCCAGGTCCCGGGTCAGGCTCCCTGCTGGGCAGGAGGCCTGCTTCTCCCTCTCCCTCACCCACTCCCCCTGCTTGTGTTCCCTCTCTCACTGTGTTGCTCTCTGTTAAATAAGTAAAATCTTTAAAAAAAGAAAAAGAAATGTGACTTTACACAGATAAAAGGGAAGAGTATTTTTTTTAAAGATTTTTTTTTTTAATTTGAGAGAGAGTACAAGCAGGGGGAGCAGCAGGCAAATGGAAAGGAGGGAGCCCCATGCGGGGCTCGATCCCAGGACCCCGGGACCATGACCCAAGGCAAAGGCAGACGCTCAACAGTCAGGAGCCCCAAGGGAGGAGTATTTTAATAATCCTTTCAGCTCATTGTGGCTCTTCTTCATTGACATTACACTGAAACTCAAGTGGTGGTCTCTTAAAAGTTGCAATGGAGGGGGCACCTGGGTGGCTCCATCAGTTAAATGTCTGCCTTCGGCTCAGGTCATGGTATCAGGGTCCTGGGATCCAGCCCCCATCAGGCTCTGAGCTCAAAAGGAAGTCTGCTTCTCCCTCTCCCCTCCCCCGCCCACTCATGCTCAGTCTCTCAAATTTTAAAAATCTAAAAAAAAAAAAAAAAGTTGCAATGGACTCTGAAATCGTATCCGTGACTATCTCACACTCAGTTACGCAAAAATCCCCTGGTCTACGCCGCACTCCTATCCACGCAAGATTGTGCAACTTCAAGCACTGGTCATCTGGAAAATTTTGGTTCACTGAGTTGATCAGATCTTCCAAATGTCATCACATTTCATTATAGACACCAAAAAACTCCAGGTGTTAATATCACCGCTGATCTTATCAGTGAAGGCTAAGTCAGGCTCACAGTGATGGATAGGAGTTTTCCAAAACTCATTTTCCCTTGAGGGTTCTAGCACTGGCAACACATATTGTCAGTTGTTTTCCTTGACGTGGCAAAGCTCACCTTCTGCATTTGAGAAAATGTCTGAACAAATTCTCCAAGTCTGAATAACCACACCTTGTCTGTCGGTTGTTCTTTCAACTAAAAACAATGTTCCAGGAGAAAAAGCAGCTAGTTCAGAGCACAGCCCAAGCAAAGGCAAAGTGCTTTCCGGAGACAACAGTTGTACTTCACAGTAGTCATGCAGAGTCCCCATTTTGTCACTAATACTAAAAAGACGTGTACCCCAGGGTCTATATATACTCCTCAGTCATCTGTACTGCTTCCCCAGGACACTCATTAAGACTGGCTGTCTCCATCTGGAGCACTACCTGTAGAGAACACAGCTCTGGGTGATGCGTACCACCCACCACGGCTTTGCACAGGACAAAGGCCAAAAAAAAAAAAAAGAACTATGAAAAGGGTCTTGGGGACCCCAAGTGGTCCACAAATCACTGAAAACAGCTGATATGCACTAGGCTCAAATATTTCTCTTTTTTTAAGATTTTATTTATTTGACAGAGAGAGACACAGCGAGAGAGGGAACACAAGCAGGGGGAGTGGGAGAGAGAGAAGCAGGCTTCCCGCCGAGCAGGGAGCCCGATGCGGGGCTCGATCCCAGGACCCTGGGACCATGACCTGAGCCGAAGGCAGACGCTTAACGACTGAGCCACCCAGGCACCCTAGGCTCAAATATTTTTTTTTTATTTTTTTTTTTTAAAGATTTTATTTATTTATTTGAGAGAGAATGAGAGACAGATAGCAAGAGAGGGAAGAGGGTCAGAGGGAGAAGCAGACCCCCTGCTGAGCAGGGAGCCCGATGTGGGACTCGATCCCGGGACTCCAGGATCATGACCCGAGCCGAAGGCAGTCGCTTAACCAACTGAGCCACCCAGGCGCCCCTATTTTTTTTTTAAAGATTTTATTTATTTATTTGAGAGAGAGAGAGCACATAAGAGGTGGGGAGGGTCAGAGGGAGAAGCAGACTCCCTGCTGAGCAGGGAGCCTGATGCAGGACTCGATCCTGGGACTCCAGGATCATGACCTGAGCCGAAGGCAGTCGCTTAACCAACTGAGCCACCCAGGCGCCCCGGCTCAAATATTTCTAACAACCCATTTTACAGGCAAGGAAAGTGAGGCAGAGAGGCATTCTTCCCAAAACCACACTTGTTCACCAAATACTCTAAGAGGCAGGGCTGACAGAAAACTCTGAAGAGACCTCCAAAAAGGCCTGCTTACTCAGAGCTGGCAATGCTTTGGGAGCAAGCTGGGCCTCTGTACACTGTAGGTCCCAGGCTGATTGCTTCGGCCCTCCTGAGGCAGAGGTGGTCAGAGGGGGAGGTGGGGGAGGGGTGCTACAGGAAGCAGGATGTGCAAGCTCGCAGCCTGCTGGGGGCATGAAGTCAAAGTCCCCTCCTGCCCAAAGCAGCTAAGCCAGCCCTGCTGCCCTTATCAGCGTCAACACACGCATGGAATGTGGGACTTTGGAAACAGTCCTCTCCCCTGGCCTGCACCCCTCTGGCGCTCAGGTTCACCTACCACAGCCAAAGGACAACCCAGGCTCAGTGTGCAACCCACCTGCACCTGGAGCCTAGTGGCAGGTGAGAAAGGCACCTGCTAGAGCTGGCCCAGGGCACCTGACTAGGCTATGGCTTGGCCCCTCTCCTCATTGCCAAGATCACCCATCTACCAAGAAACAGCCTCACACTGCTGAGAGAGACGCCACGCTGCCCAGTCCCACACAGCACCGCTGGCAGTGCCCAAGCACCTCTTGTCCGCCCGCAGTGAGAACACCAAGAGAAGAAAAGGAGCTCAGCTCGGAGTTCCCAGGAACCCCCAGACCATCCCCCTCACAGATCCTCTGAAAGTGGTCAACAAAAGCCCAAGTTCACACAATCCAACGTGCCAGAAGGGAAGGAGTTGGCACTGGAAGGGTAAGGATGACCCAGGGAGTCCTAACCCCCTGAGCTCCCCCAGACCCCACCTGGAGGATGGGGAACGGACCTGCTCACCAGGCTTGTTGTGGTCCCTCCCCAGTTTACAAGGAACTACTATCCAGCTCCAGGCTTTGTCTAAGACAGCCATACTGCCAACCCACTCAAAATGAAAACCTTGACTGTCCTCAGGCCCAAGCACTGCTCAGAGGAAGGAGCCCACACATACGTGTTTGAGGCTGCCACACACGTGTGGTTGTGTTTCCTTACTCTTAGAACTTCTCTAACCGGGGCGCCTGGGTGGCTCAGTCAGTTGGGCATCTGACTCTTGATATTGGCTCAGGTCATGATCTTGGGATCCTGGGCTCCATGCTCAGCGGGGAGTCTGTTTAAGGATTCTCTCTCGGGCACCTGGGTGGCTCAGGTGGTTAGGCGACTGCCTTCGGCTCAGGTCATGATCCTGGAGTCCCAGGATGAATCCCGCATCCGGCTCCCTGCTCAGCAGGGAGTCTGCTTCTCCCTCTGACCCTCCCCCCTCTCATGCTCTGTCTGTCTCATTCTCTCTCAAATAAATAAAATCTTAAAAAAAAAAAAAAAAGGATTCTCTCTCCCACTGCCCCTTCCCCCTCCCCCCCACTGCTTGTGTTCTCTAAAATAAATAAATCTTAAAAAAAAAAGATTTAACTTCTCTACCAGCTTCCTAGCTATGTGACTTGAGACTAATTGCCTAACCTCTCTGAGCCACTTGTACAGTGAAGACTGATAAAATGATTGGCACTGCATGGGTTATGTTCCAAGGATTAAATTCAGAACACTTCCCACAAGGGTTACCATGGGGTAAGAGCCCAAAAGTGAGCCCCTGGCCCTCTTCTGCCCCTACTTCCCTAGCATTCTGTCAGGAATTCTGTGGGAACCACCCTTCTCCCAGTATTCAAGCAGAGCTACAGTAGAACCTGTCAGACAAACCACCAGCCACTTTCTACCAGCAGGAAGAGCAGGGAAGTCCTGCGGCAGGGTGGGACGACGAGACAAAAGAGCTGAGGCAGGAACCCACCCCCCCCAGGATCACTAGCCTCAAGACAGAACCCCAGAGTCCATCTACCAAGATGTGCACAGGCAGGAAAGAACAGAGAGGAAAGACACGCTGCCTGTGCTCCCAACACCACCCACTTCTTCCTCGACTACCAGCCAAGACTTCTTGATCCCCTCTCCTTCACTGCCCCAGCCCAGGCTGGTCTTCCTTCCCTAATAGGCAGCACTTCCTAACCAGGACACCAATAAGAACCACACCAGACTCAGGGGCCTTGCTGCTCACCTCATTCTGTAAGCTGCCCAGAGCAAGCAGGGCTGTCTTACGTTCCATCTGCCCATAGATAAGCACTAACCCCCAGGACCGCCCCATTGTTCTGTTCTAGCAAAGAGAGCTGGAGCCAGGTCTTACCTGAAGCTCTACCTCCAATGCCCTTTCACAGCCACCCCCATTACTCTGTTCCCTGGCCAGATAACCATCCAGAAAAGCAACCTCAGGGACCAACCTCTCTCCCCCGGGGACCTTGAGGTCAAAGAGAAAAATAGGGGCTCAGGTCCCAGGGGTCCCCAGCTATGGTCACAGTGGGCTCATTAGGGAGCCACAAGGATCCCAAATGTCACTACATCAGGCCCTGCCAGGACACACAGAGGTCAACCAGGACCCAAGAATGCAACCCCAAAACCAGAACAGGTAAACTCTGAAAACCAAGCAGGATGAAGAGTCCTGGGGTCAAGAGCAGCAGGCGGCTCTCCAGGGACCTCCGAAGAGATGCCCCCTTAGTGCACACGGCCTGGGGGTGTCTCCCACGTAAAAGGGACCCCTTCTGTGTCTGGTGCTTCTCCAAGACCCTAGTAACTAAGAGAATCAACCCAACTTGTTCTGTAAATTCGATCCCACTGGGCCATCAGAGTAAAGCAGTTCATGACCACCCCAGATCATAATGCATTGGTCGATCTGGACTCACTACTTGCTTGATTCTATTACCAACATAGATTCATCACCTGCTAAAGCAGTGGTTCTCGATCTTGGCTACATATCAAATTCATTTCCAAGTCTTAGGAAACATGGATGTTAGAAATAGTCCAGGCTGTGCCAGCCTCTACCAGCTCCCAGGTGATCCTCATGTGCAGGGCTGAAAACCAGGGCACCAGCAGGCAGGCCTCTTCCAGGCAGCACAGGTACCAGCACATACTTAATGGGTCAATGTGTAGCAAGCACTCATCACAA
Organism: Neomonachus schauinslandi; assembly: GCF_002201575.2. Taxonomy (NCBI): domain Eukaryota; kingdom Metazoa; phylum Chordata; class Mammalia; order Carnivora; family Phocidae; genus Neomonachus; species Neomonachus schauinslandi. The sequence continues at coordinate 65,905,514 of NC_058416.1, forward strand.
GTAAAGTACCATGGTGTCCACAGAGGGGCAGGCCACGGAGGCCTCAGACTCCACCTTCCCAGCCATCTACCCTACTCTCGCTTCTCATTCATTTCAGGAACAAGAATTCACCAAGATCTTATGAGCTTCCAAAGCAGCACAGGTGAGGGTACTACAAAGGCCACGGGCATTCCTCCTCCTTAAAGGGCCTGTACCCAGGCTGATGAAGAGGCCGAGGGAGCTCAGACCCCAGTGTGGTGATGGGAACACCTCTGGGCGGGGGGTGGGGAGGGTTACGTGGCAGGTAGTTACTGTTCTCAAGGCACTGGAGAGGCCCCTCCCGATACTCACTGAGAGAACCCACCCACCCACAGGTGCTGCTGGGAAAGAAGCCTGAGGCCGCCGCCGCAGTCTGGAACGCATAGGACAAGTCTGCACGGGACAAGTCTGCACAGCGGCTTCCATCTATCTCCTCAAGAGGCCAACTCCCCACCTGGAAGCAGCCCCCCAGCCAAGCCCTAACACTGCCTTTCCTTAGTGGCCCTTGGGATTGCCATGGAATGGACAGGGAGAGCTGGAGGTATGGCCCTGGAAGGCGGGGCCACCGGCCTTTCCATACCCCCCTCTCCCTCCTCATCCCTACCCGGAGTGCCCACGGAGGTGGGTTACCCTCAAACAGTAAACAGGCACCCACTCTGGGCTCCGTATCTCAGAAGCAGCAGCAAGGCCCCTTGGCTGTTCTGTCCCCTCTCACCCACAGAAGGACCTGCTCTAACCCCAAGGCCACAATCCCCCCTTCCTCCACCCACATGCGACATTACCATGAAAAACATGAAAACTAAGCAGTCTGAAGTAGAGGCTCTGAACCCCTTCCTGACTGTCCCAGGCAGGTTCTTAGGATCACTCTCTCAACGAAGTCCAGCCACACCCTCCCTCAGCAGAGGCACCCCAGCCTGGGCCCTTCCCTCTGGATTGTGACAGGCCTGGAGTCGCCTCCTGGCTTTCCCTTCCTTATCAAGCTCACCAGGGGCCCACATACAACCCCCAACCCCCACCCGCTACTCTTGCTTTGCCTTGCTTCGCCACTCCCGCCACTCCAGGCTACAGGAGCTCTCAGAGACCTCCCCCAGCCCAGGTCCCTATCCCTTAGGGCAAGGCCCCTCCCAGCAGGAAGCACAGGCTGGCGGTGCCAGGCAGAGTCAAACTGGCCTGGCTTGTTTGGAAGCCCCTAAGCCGGAACCAGGATCCTCTTGGGGAGGGGACTGTCTGCTGGCCTCCCCCTGCTTGGAGCTCAGACCTCTCTAGACTCCACACCACACGGGCCCTCACAAAGCCCTGGAGTCAAAGGCATTTACCCTCCGGCCCCAGCCTGACCAGTTACTTACTTGCAGCCCCAGCAAGTTATGTAACCTCCCAGTTGAGTCTCATTTACCGTCTGTAAGAGGAGACTATCTGGCGTGCTGACCTGGAAGGGTTCCGAGAAAACTCGAGTGTGGCCCTATCTCCCGGCCTACGGCCGACCACTTGTTGGCAAGGCTGTGAGAGTCCGAGACCAGCACGATCCAGCCGAGCTGCAGGGGCTGAGCACTGCGCCCCTGGGGTGTCTGTTCTCAGAAAATCTTGTTGGAGGCATGAAAAGCTTACGAAAGAGCCTCCCAGCTGCCTGGCACGCAGAGGGCGCTCCTGTGCTAGCTTCTCTAACACACAGCGTCTGCAGGCTCGCGCTCTCGCTTCGCGGCTCTCCCGTCTCCCTGGCCACACTCCACACCGCCACTGTCTTTCCATGCGCTCCGCATTAAAACCCCTCTCCTACAGCCAACCTGAACCCAGCATGGCATCTGTGGCTCTCCTCCAGCCCGGAGCCGGCCCCTTCCTCCATGCCTCGCAGCTACAGCCACCAGCCCCGCAGTGCCCTCTGCACTGCACACAGCACTGTGCCAGCCCTTATCAGCCTATCTTACAATCGTTTGTTTGCCTGTCTGTCTGCCCCAGGCTGAGCTCTCGAGGGCAGTGATACATGAATGTAAACTCAAGTTTTGCTCCCATTTTAGACATGTGGACACTAAGGCTCAGAATCAATCACTGTCCAAGGTCACATGGAGAGTAAACGGCAGAGCCAATGTCGCACTCCAGACTTTCTAAGTCCAGTTCCCTCTCACTGCCCTCCAGGAGTCCCTCCCAAGCCAGGATCCAAGAGCCAGGAGGGCAAGAACCTGACTGGTTGTTTCATCTCAATGGTGAAAGCTGCCTCCCAGGTGCCAGAAACAGGAAGAGCCCCCACCCTCTTAGTGATCAGGTCCTGGGGGCAGTGGCCCTCAGCCCCAGTGGGCAAGGCTAGCAAGCTATTGGGTGGGGCTGACAGCTTGAGGCCAACAGGCCAGCAAAAGGGCAACACCACAGGTCCCCTGGGTAAACTGAACTTTATTCCCTCCTCACTCCTCCGACTCTCCAGAACTGCCCAGCCAGCCCTTCTCTGGGGGCTAGCTGCTGATTAATAGGCACTGCCCCCAAGGCCCCCCCCCCCAGACCTGACCCTGACACACAATAAGGACTCCGGGAAGGCAGCAGGCCTCTCAGCTCAATAATGCAAAACCCTGTTGCTCCAAGTCCACGACAGCTGACTTCAAGTGGATCGGAGGCTGTGCTTATTAACAAAATGAGAAATCTGATCTATGGAAAGAAAACACTACGTGAGGATTAATCCAGGACTGCAGCTTGTGGAGAAGCCTGGGCTGCTGGCCAAGACCAGGGAATGAGGATGGGATGGGATCCTGCCTACCTGTCCCCAGAGCAGGTACTGCCCGGCAGGACAGGACGCAGCGCCTCTGCCCCACCTGCGCTGCTGCTTCTCCTTCCAGCAATTGCAGGAATCATTTCAGTTTTGCTTTAATTAAAGGCCTGGCTCCCTCGGGCTGCTTCTTCCTCTATGCAGAGCCAGCAACCAGAGGGAGATTTTTCTTTTCAGGAATCGCTTGTAAAAGCTGAGTGACTAATCTACAAGTCCTAACAACTGGCAGGAAAACACTGCAGGGAGAAATTCTGGGCACACACCAGCACACTGAGTCAAACGGCCAGAGAAGCTGGGCAAGAGGTACTCAGCAACTCCCCACAACTGGTCTGCAGAAAGCCAGAAGCCAAAGGAAAGCAGATCAACCTGGGAGTTCTGACCCCTAAGGCGGGCGGGCAGGCAGATGGGGAGCCCCCTCCCAGCCTTCTGAGTCTACTGCCTTCCCGTGGGACCCAGAGATTTTCATAAGCCCAACTACACAAGACCAAAGGTTCACTCAAAGGCAAGGCGACCTACTCCTGGGCCAAAAGACTCAGTTCAACCCCCAAGTATCAGCTTCCCATCCCCCCCTTGGTGCTAAGAGCCGGCTAACCAGCAATCTCACCACACAGCTTTGTCTCTGGAGGCCAGCCTGAGGCCGGCCCATCTGCTTTTTTTCAGACCACTCCAGCAACCCGGCTCTGCTAAGTGTACACTCTCTCCTGGAGCCAGGGCTACAGACCAGCCACATGGCCCGTGCTCCTGAAAACGTCTGCTAAAAGGGCCAGCAAGTCCAGAGTTGGCAGATGGGAATGGAAGGGCAGAAGTAAGGCCAGGAGCCAGGAACCAATAAATGCTAGATCCAGAAAGGTCCTGGGTTTGGGTGACCTAGCTCCTATCCCTCCATCCAAAGTCCCTGGAGAACAGCCCCAAGTTCAGCCTAGAAGCTCTGGAGGCCCCTCCAATACCTGCCAGCTCTCCTCCTCCCCCCAGCGCAGCCATCCCCACATCAGTCAACAATCCACCGCCACAGGATTCCTATGGGCAAAGCTCTACCCCTCCCCCCAACCACATATGTCAGAGGGGTGGCCTCCCTGGGTTACACCCCTCCTGCTGTTGGGGGGGGGCGGGAACCTAGCTTTCCAGATGTGCTTGGCAACTCCTACTAAGAAAGACACTGAGGGTGGAGGGGATAGAAGACACGAATAAATAACTTCAAAACCGTTCCAACCCCTCCGGATCAGCACTAGGCTCCCTTCCCCAGGCAGTCCCACGCTGTTCTGGGTGCGGCCGCTGGGCGCATTATCTGACCTCCCTCCCTCCTCTCCATAAGTCACTGCCCCCCAGGGAAAGGCATCCCTGCCTCCCCCCTACCCCCCCACCCCCCCCACCAAATAAGTCTATGTGGATATGAACCATCTTGGTAGATAAACAGAGAGTGACAAGCTGAGGCCCTTCAGCCCCCTTCCTCTGCCAGCCGGTCCCCTCCCCCTGCCAGCCGACCCCCTCCCCCAAGCCCATCTCTCTTCCTGCCAAGTGGCTGCCTACAGGAGAGGTCTGGGGGCAGGGCAGCGAGCCCACCAGCCGTAGGGCCTGGCCCTCTGGGAGCGGTCCCTCCAAGGCCAACCCTGCCCCTGCCCGGGCCGGTCTTCCCGCGGGGAGGGGGCAAGAAAAAGGGACCGGCAGGCAGAGAAGGGCCGCAGTTCTGGAAATAGCAAAATCCCCCTACGAGGGGCGGCCGCGGGCGCTGGGCCGTTTGCATAATGGAAGCCCGCCCGCCTGTCAGGCAGCGCAGCTCGCCCGACGCTGTTCGGATTAGATTGCTAATGAAAAGGCACAAAGAGCCGGCGCCCGCTCGCCCGCCGACCCCCGCTCCGCAGACCCGCGCCCCGGCCTGGCGCGGCCCCGGGGCTTTGTGCCCAATGTCCCCCGCCGCCCGCGCCCTAACGGGCACCCGGACCACAAAGCCGGGGCAGGCTGCGTCGGCCCGGGGGTCCCGCGTGCGCCCCCGCCCAGTCCCGGCGGGCGCGCGCCCGCCCACGCCCCTCTCCCCGGGGGCGCGCCCGCCCACGGCCCCCGCCCGCGCCCCCCGCTGCCCCCGACCCCCTCTCACCTC